>NW_022145817.1:370381-970381 GCF_002938485.1 Sitophilus oryzae
TGATGGAATTTTTAACGTTTTACAGCAATTATTCGTTGCTTTTCCCGAATTCCTCAAATGCTGAACCATACTTACAAAGGATCGAGCATTAGGGATTTATCTATTCGGATACTCTTCGGAATAAAGCCTCCGAGATTCTACAGGGCTTTCCTCTGCCAGGAAGTATGCTCTTCTTAGCATATCCTTCTCCGGAATTGTATACTCCATCGCGATTTGTTTATACCGATACCGATTACTGACACAAAAATATGCACTAACGAACATTTCACAACACTTTAAACATAATCTCCGATCACTTTCTCGAATTTTAAAAGCTCGATACTATTAGAAATTAGATCGATTTCTAATAGTGTCAATGCTTTGTGTACATGCGATTAATAATGTCGTTAGTCGTTAATATAATACAGGAATCTGTAATTTTCTCCCCACCGCCCATTTTATTGGAAAAACGGCGGCAAGTTTTCTACTTTAGGACATGATCGATGGCATTTTATAGTGTAAAATTGGATGGTAAATGCCATCGATCGTAATTTCTCAGGCAATTTAACGTCTTAGCAAGTATACTTATTTTTTTATCAAAAAAGCTTTTATAGAAAATAAAAATAACTGAACATGTTAGTAGCTATTACTAATTAAACTATTCAAAACATGTTCTGATATTACTAAAAAATTTAAGTAAAAAATATAGCAAAATTTATAGTTTGACGACGTTATAATTAACAATAGGCAAATGGAAAAAATTACCTGACTACATATTAGAGACATAATTCTATACCTAGAAATACCGTATGGTCGAAAAAAACGGCGTCCAGAATGGTTTGAAAATAACGGTCGGTGACATTCTCCATAAAATTTTTATAAATTGACAGCTTATTTATTTCATAGCTATCGCTGACGCCGTTTTTTTTTTCACGATCATATTGTATTTCCCATTAATCGCATGGTGGCAATACTAATTTATATTTAAAGAGATATATCTAAATGTGTATAAACTAAGTATTTTATTAGCAATCATATTTAAGCTATTTGTACTCATATATCATATTCTAATTATTTGAAACTTGAAACATACTATCTGCTACTATTATATTCATGTAACTAAAATTCTAATATTAATCAGAGAGTTGATAATAAAAAAACAAGAGTGGTGTTTTGAAAAAGTAAAGCATAACTACTGTGTATTGACTTTATTGTGAAAAGCAACCTATTTAAAACACATTTACGTAACTTACAGAATAGTTTAAAAAGAACTTACACACGTTTTTTAGTCTATTTTCTTTATTATATTTTAAAACTACAGTCCTCTTCCAATACATAAAAACATTTATTAAATATACTCTAGATAGAGAGCTCCAATTTTTATATGAAACGAGAATTTGTTCACACATAAAATAATTAAAAAAAAAAAAAAAAACGGCGTCAACGATGGCTATGAAAATGAAGCGGTCGCTGTCATTTTATATGTAAATTTATAAGTGGGAAATGTCATTGATAGATTTCCCAGCCAACTGACGCCGTTTTTTTTTTTTCGATCATACGGTACATTTTATGTATTTTATTCTTTAATTTTAATTACAAATGGTCTTGATAAATACTTTTTCTTTTGAATACATATATTCTTGTTACTCTCTTTCATCTTTGTCTCTAAAATACAGATGCATTGCAATTTGTTGTTAGTATATTTATGTAATCATTTCATAAATCCTAAAAATAAAAAATGGTTATATCGATGCTTTCCAGATATCCATATCCGCAATATTCTGTATAGATATGTTCAATTTTAATAACCCATCACTGAATGAGATTGTGAGACAAAACATACAAGTAGCTGCTTAAATAATTTCAAGTTTGTATTAATATATTTCACATATTATATGCATTACACAATATGCATTACCTGCACACAAAGATATTTTCTTTTAAAGTGTATAATTCTATCTAACACACTTCTAATAAAGTATACTCTGACTCTTGAACATTTGTTACAGCTTCTAATAATTAGGTATATCGATAACTTCCTAAGAAATTTTGTTAGCACTTTTAGTTAGTTTACTATTTTTCTCAATATATTCTGCATAATATATGACTAGATACATTCACCTAGAATAAAAATCAATAATATCATTTATGAATAGAAAATCCATATGTATAACTTTTCATTAACATTTGCAATTTCAGACCAGAACTTGTCTGAAGAGAACTTTTTTGGTTTGTTTAAAAATATCTTGGCATCGTATAACATCTGAATTACATCTGAATTAATCTAATCAGATCAAATTTTCTTCATAGTATAGAAAACATCAAAACTATTTGACTGGTAATCGAGCTATCAATAAGCTGACACTAAAATTTAATGAATAATTAAAATGGGATAATTATTTTCATGTAAAACAAAAAACTTTATACTTAATAGACCACAGGGAGTACATTATTACAACAGTGTTACTGAGATTTTGATTTAATGTATTGCTTGGTATTTGTAGGCCTGTTATTGTATTGTGATTAAATTGCCTTTTTCTCCATTGATGCATCCTAATTTAAGATTACTGATTTACTAATACGTAATTAAAGTGAAATTATTTTTCCTACCATTACATAATTACTTTTCCTACCATTAGTAGATACTTGAAAGGTTAATAAATTAAAAAACGAATTTATTAAGACATTTAAACTGTTTACCTCATTTCTCACATATTTTTGACACAAAACATTATAAATAAATAAAAAAATATTCGTATACCAACTGAATTATATGATATTTCATTTTGAATAATAAAAGTTCTTTTTTACAGGTTGATTTGGCATTATTTGCATTGTTTTTTGTTGTTTTCTATTTTGTGCGAGTTTAATAACCCACGAATAACCTTAAACTACACACCATACTAGGGATGTACGCTTCGAATCGATTTTTATCAAATCGACGTGATTTTTATCAAACGATTTTTTGTTATAATCGATCTTTTTTTTTTAAATCGAAGACCGGTTTTATTTATACAGTTATACAGGTTTAGGTAATGGTGTGGATCCGGTGGCTGACCTTGAAACGAGTTTTTACTGCATATAGTCACATACACTACGCATGCGCACATCTTCGATGTTGCCAGATTCCAAGTTATTTTGGAATTATTTTCAGTAGAAAACAAATATGTGCTTTTCAGTGTTTTTTTTAGTCAATATCAGTATTATCGAAAAAAAACGGCGTCCAGTTGGCTAAAATGACGATTGAGGACATCTCCCATATAAAAATGACAGCGATCTTCATTTCATAGCCGCTGACGCAATTTTTTCAATCATAGTACGCGCGGTATATTATTTTATATTATCGTTGATTGAAAGAACTATGAATGTTATTTCCTTCAATCAACGATATTATTATTTTAATATTTCTGCACAACACGTGAAACGTGAACGCTTATTATGTGGGCTTTCATAGTCAATAAATTAAATAGAAATAAAATTTATTCCTATAATTAATGTTCTTTTATTGTTACGTTTAAAAAGTGCTTTATTAAAATTCGGGAAATTAAAAAGGATGTGTCCAAGTTTTTTCTTTTTTTTAATTTTTAATGCTGTAGCTCCATGTCATGGTCATAGGTTTTTTTAACATTCCATCAGAACTACGGAGGCCTTTTAAAGGCCTTTATAGCCTCCTGTAATTAAAATTGTTGAATCAGCTTCAGCAACATTTACAGTTATCTTGTTTAATTCTGCTTATACATATATTGCATTAATTTTGCTGCTACCTTAAGATTTCTCTATTCTTACACCTAATTTATGTGATTTTCTTAGCATAATATGATTTATAAACCATATTTTTCCTAATGGAAGGATGAAATAGGATATGCAAAATTAAGATATTTTAACATTTATTTTCCAGACAAAGCATAATATAGTATTAAGATTAAGACATAACAAATATTATAAGAAAGATCTTAATATAAATCACAAACTAACTAGGTCTTAGTTTGGTCTTGTATAAACACAGGTATAAAACTAATAAGATCAAAACTCAACCTTCACCATATTGTCAAGATTTGGCATTACAGGAAACAAGAAATTACGGTAAATTAAGAAAAGAATATCAAAGTACACGATATTAAATACTGTAATGTATTCTACGACACAAACCATCTCCTTTCTAAAGAGAAAGATAAAACATAAAGCTTATTTTAGTCTTATCAACACACACTCTTTCGATAAAATATATGTCTAAAATTGCTATTAATCCACTAACTTGATATTTTTTAAGAAATTACGATACAAACATTACAATCAAAGTATATTATATTAGTAACATAGGTAAAATGTTACCTCTATCTCCCATTGACGTGTATTGTTCCATAAGACTCGTCATGGTAGTATTTCAAAACAGTATTTCATTCATACAGCAGTACATATGTACTGATGTTTTGAAATACTAAACTATTGTTGCTCTGTAAATAACTAGAAATTAAATAACTTGAAAGAAATAAAATAATTTAATAAGTTTAAAACCATAAGAAAAATCCGTACATGATAATTTTAATTTAATGTAAATATATAAATAAATGTTATTATTTATATTACAATTTTATATATTCATAATACTTTCATTTCACAATCTTCATTATCCTTCTTACCTTAATTTTGGATATCAAGATAAATCTGAAATTATAAAATTAATTAATAAAAATAAACTGCAATTTGGCAACATCGACGATATGCGCTTGCGTAGTATCGATGATCAAATACAGCAAATATGGGCTTCAAGGTCAGCCACCGGATCCACACCTTTACCCAGGTTTATTTATTTGTTAGTACCCATAAATAAAGGAAACATTTAAGTTTCGTTGAATATTTGTTTGCAGTGAATCCCTAGTAAAAGGCCATCTAGCAATGAACTGAAAAAATTAAGTGTAAGTTCTCGCTGCCGCATGCGCCGATGTTTGTTTATCACTTTGATATCAGGTGTCAGATTTTTGTCGGGGCTTCCTACATTTTTATATTTTTAGATAACATAGAATATTCTTTGATTTTACCTTAATTTCTTCTTTGTACTTTTTATTTTATTTTTGGGATATCCCTACTCCATACATTAAACATTTAGAAAAATTGATTTATCTATCTTTATACAACCACCAAAACGTTGACCCATAATAGTAATACATCAGTCCAGTAGAGAACGCTAAGTCAACAAATTCCTAAATAAAAATTTGTGATTTGTAATTCCTTCAGTGTTTTCGAAATCGTTGTCGGGGTTGCGTCGGTTTTGAAGAAACGTCGAAGAAAACCCCGGACTGTCTACCATCAGCCACCGGATATAAGTAGTTATTAAAGCAAGTTTTTTTAACATTTTTATTGTATTTATGAGTTTATTGTTTGATTATTATCATGTAAAAAATTTTAATAATATTTAAAAGTGATAGGCATGTGATAGGTTTGCGATGTTCAGTTTAATAGATATTTGGTGTGTATGTGTTTGGGTATATGTGTGCTGGATAAAAACACTTTCATTAAAAGGGTAAGCTCTAACTAAACATTAAAGGTTATTATAATTGTTTATTGAAACGATTGAAAATATTTCCTAATATGGCAAAAAAGAAGCTATACTGTTAAGATTTTATTTTTTCAGTTTACTCCACTGTAAAAGTATTTAAAATATTGCACGTTTCTCTAGAATTAGTAGAGCAATCTACACTAATATGAATAAAATTAATTTTCGTATTTTTTTTCTGTAGCAACTAAAAAATAATTGAATTTATAGATAAACATGCAGAATGTGTGTATGGTAGGAGGTGGCAATGTTGCATTCTCTCCGACACTCTCTGTGCCCGCTAAACGAATTTCCTGGGGAGTGAACAGTGGCACTCCAAAGTTTTTCAACATTTTCCGAAAATGTCAAGAAAAATATAACATTTTTTCGCAAAAAAACCTCATAGGCGTGTTTCTAAGGTTGAACTATACACCAGTTAAAAATCATTTTAATAATATGTTATACAGGGTGTCCCCAGAAATGAGTGCAGATATTTTAAGGGGTGGCAGATCTGGCCAAAAGAAACATATTTTCTCTTACCATTTTTAAAATAGAATGAAAATAACCGAGTTATTTAACTTTGAAAAGTTTAAAAAAATTACGACATTTTGAGAGCCGCCAGGGAATCTCGCGGATCCCCGGCGCGGGGGAGAGATCTCGCAGATCTCGGCTTGTTCGCCGCCCGCTGTTGCCACATCGACTAGAAAGACTTAAAAAAGTACTTGCAAAATCCCACACCACCCAAGAGGTTCTGCAGAGGTGCGTTACTTTTTTTAAGTGGGTGATCGCCAGTAGCCCTACTTTCCACATTCCACAAAATAAACTAAAAGAAAAAAAAACTTACCAAACAATAAAAAAAGATATCCCTATAGCAATAAATAAATAAATAAATAAATAAATGCCTTTATTGTCAAAAAATTTTTCAATTTGTGGACAAAGGTAAACTAACAAACAAAGTAAAAAAAACAAGGTACACAAACAAACAAACAAAAGGTAATACAAAACATTATACAAATAATATTGTCAGTCTTATTGTTAAAATAAACATATATAAATGTTTACAAGTCAAAGAACAAAAAAAATTAAAATAATATTCAAAAAAATATTTAGCCAGTTTATAGCAGTAAAATATCAATGACCTCTAAATAAATTAATTTCGATGTCATTTAGTAAATATAGCAATAGCAAACATTAGACCAGTGTTTTCAAGATCAAATTCGATTTCAAAATATAATTCATTTACGGCGTAGAAAGCCTTGTCTAGTAAATAAGAGTTCAATGCTTTATGAAATGAAAAAATGATGTTATGGATTTGATTTCAAATGGCAGGTGATTGTGCATTTTTTTCGAGTTGCATAATATTGAACTTTTAACTAACTCTGAGCGTGGGGTAGGTAGATAAAGATCTTGCTCCGCGTTCCTGAGTGGATAAGTGTGAGATGGCCTTTCTTGAGAAGCTGATACATGTTTACGTATTAGCTATAATATTCTTTGGTATTAGGCAAACGGATTCAAATATAAATAAGGAAGGAAGAGTCAATATTTTTAATTCTCTGTGCCTCGCAGTAATGAGTTCTGCTGTTTAGTCCCAGTGAATATCGAACAGCTCTCTGGAGCTTGAAATGTGGTCAAATTGAGCCGCACAACACGTACCCCAGAATGGAAGGGCATACCTGAGGTGACTCAAAAAGTGCATAATAAACAGTTCTAAGCCACTGACAAGTTAAGCTCCTAGAAACAGACCTTAATGCAAAACAGGCAGAGCTCAATTTTTTCTGACAAAGCTTTGATATGTATGTCCCATTTCAGAGAATTGTCCACAACAAGCCCCTAAGAATTTTACGGGATTTTACGACACCAATGTGGGTGTTGTCAAGTACAAAGCGCTGCAACGAGTTTTTTATACGACAAAGCCTTAGTTTTAGAAATGTTGAGACTCAGGAGGTTCGAATCGCACCAAGATTTAATGGTGATT
The DNA here is from genome assembly GCF_002938485.1 of Sitophilus oryzae. Lineage (NCBI taxonomy): Eukaryota > Metazoa > Arthropoda > Insecta > Coleoptera > Curculionidae > Sitophilus > Sitophilus oryzae. The sequence goes on from NW_022145817.1 coordinate 377,869, forward strand.
AAGTCATCGGATATAATCCTATGAAGTGCCGCGATGTCCTTGTTGCTCCAAGTGAAGCTAGTGTCGTCCGCAAAAGACATATTTTGCCACTGATGTTTATGTTATAACAATGTTAATAAAAAGAAGAAACAAAATAGGGCCTAGTACTGAGCCTTGTGGTGCTCCACATTCTATTGGCTTGCTAGAAGACAACGTGGTATGCACCCTCACAAGTTGACTCCTGTTGCTCAGATACGACTTAAACCATTCGAGAGATGATCCCCTGAACCCATAGTGCTGCAGTTTATTAATTAGGATCTTATGATTTACACAATCGAACGCCTTAGAAAAATCACAGAAATTTTTTGCTGTAGAATGATGGTTGTTTAGGCTGGAGTAAACTTTATTAAGGAGGGAAAACATAGTCATTTGTGGACTTGTTGTTTAGAAATCCAAATTGATATTCAAAAGTATTTTGTACTTAAACAGAAAAGATACCAGCCTTCTTTTAACCAACCCTTCTATGATCTTAGATAGCGTTGGAAGGAGTGCAATTGGGCGATAGTTAGAAGCCTCATCTTTTGTCTCCTCCTTTGTGCAGTGGAATGATTATTGCCGTCTTTAAGACATTTTGAAAATACCATTTTGGAACGACATGATTATTAAAGTCGTTAGGTGATTCAGAGTGCTTTCTGGCAGATTCGAAAACATTTTAAAGTTAGCCCGTCGGTCCCAGAAGAGGATTTATTTTGATGGTATTAATTGTACTGCGAAGCTCTTCAAGAACTACGGGCGAAAAAAGAAACTGTGTAAGTTTACATTATCATTAGAGAGATAAGAAAGCGGATCATGAGGAGGACATATGGTATTAGTTAAGTTTTTCGCTACATTTACAAAGTAATCGTTAAGGTTCTCAGGCGAGGTAGAGATATTGCCAGACGAAGAAGCTTTGTTTCTTAACTCATTCACAATAGACCATGTTTCCTAGCAACATTACTTGCAATTGATTCTCTATTATAATAAAGGTCCTTAGCGGCCCTTATAGTCTTATGATAAATTTTTCTGTATAGTTTTGCGTAATTGTGGAAGAAGAGACTGTCTGAGAATTTTTTAAGTGAGATAATGAACGCATGTTTTTAGAAGATATGCGTAGACTTTAGTGGTCCAAGGTTTATTATGCTTATTTTTTATAGGCCCTAAAGAGGAAAGGATTTGACGCTACGACTGGTTAACTGCTTTTTTAACAGAAAATAGAAAATTCGGTGCCGATATCATAAGAGAGAGTATCCCAGTTGGTTGGCTATAATGTTCAAATGAACGACCCTCCATTTCCAATACCTGCTCTCCTTCTTCTGAGTATGGAATTTTTAACGTTTTACAGCAATTCTTCGTTGCTTTTTCCGAATCCCTCAAATGCTGAACCATACTTACAAAGTTTCGAGCATTAGGGATTTATCAATTCGGATACTCTTCGGAATAAAGTCTCCGGTCTCCGAGCTTCTACAGCGCTTTCCCCTGCCAGGAAGTACCTATGCTCTTAGCATATCCACCTTTTCCGGATTTCTATACTCCATCGTGATTTGCCTATACCGATACGATTACACCGACATAAAAAATATGCACTCAACGAAATTTACAAACTTTAAAAATCATCCCGATCGACTCTTCTTCGAATTTTAAAAAGCTCGATATATATTAGAACACTTAGATCGATTTCTAATAGTGTACATGCTTTGTGCACATGCGATTAATGTCGCTTAGTCGTTAATAAAATATTCAGGAATCTGTAATTTTCTCCCTACCGCCGCCCATTTCATATGGAAAAGAACGGCGGATATTTTTTCTGTCTTGGAAATGACGAATCGATGGCATTTTAATTGTGTAAAAGTGGATGGTAAATGGCATCGATCGTAATTTCTCAGGCATTTTAACGTCTTAGCAGTGTATCTTATTTTTTTAATCAAAAAAGCTTTATAGCAAAAAAAATAAGCTGAACAATGTTAGTAGCTTTATTACTAATTAAATATTCAAAACATGTTCTGATTATTACTAAAACGAATTTAAGTAAAATATAGTCAATTTTTTATCGTTTGACGACGTTATAATTAACAATAAGCAAATGGAAAAAAATACCTAACTACCTGATTTAGGACCATAATCCATACCTAGAAATACCATACTGGTCGAAAAAAACGGCGTCCCAGAATGGCTTGAAAATAAGGTCGGTGGAATTCTCCCGATAGAAATTTACAATAGAAATTGACATGCGATCTTTATTTCATAGCCATGCGCTCGACGCCGTTTTTTTCAACGACCATATTGTTATATTTCCCATTAATCGCAAGGTGGCAATACTAATTATATTTAAAGTGATATTCTAAATGTGTATAAACTAGGAAACTCTTGTATTTTTTATGATTAAAAAAAAAAAAAAAAAAAAATACTCTAATTATTTGAAACTTGAAACATATTTACTCCTCATTTATATTCATGTAACTAAATTTACTAATATTAATAACTCTCTGATAATAAAAAACAAGAAGTGCTGTTTTGAAATAGTAAAGCATAATTACTGTGTATTTACTTTATTGTGAAAAGCAACCTATTTTAAAACATTTACGTAACTACAGAATAATTTAAAAAAAATTACACAAATAAAAAAATAAAAAAATATTTCTTTATTATATTTGAAAACTACAGTCCCCCTTCCAATACATAAAAAACATTTCTATATTCAAATATACTCTAGATAGCGCTCCAATTTTTATATGAACATCTGAGAATTTTTTACGCATGAAACTACCGTATGATCGAGGAAAAACGGCGGTCACGATGGCTATGATGAAGGTCGCTGTCATTTATATGTATTTAATATGGAAATGTCATGTCCGTCATTTTCCAGCCAACTGGAGCCGTTTTTTTTTTTTCGATGATATGGTACATATTATTATTTTATTCCTTTAATTTTAATCTATTACAAATGGTCTTGATATTTTTCTTTTGAATACATATATTGCTGTAACTCTCTTTCCATCTTTGTCTTTAATATACAGATGCATTGCAATTTGTTGTTAGTATATTTATGTAATCATTTCATCAAATCCTAAAATAAACAATGGTTATAACATGCTTTCCAGATATCCATATCCACAATATTATGTGTGTAAATATGTTCAAATTTTAATAACCCAGTCACCTAAATCAATTGTGGAGACAAAACAACAAGTGCTGTTTAATAATTTTCCAATCTTTTGGTATGTAATAATCAGATTTCACACTATTATATGCATTACACGATATGCATTACCGTGCAATAATAAAAGATATTTTTCTTTAAAGTTGTATAATTCTATCAACACACTCTTAATAATATATGCACTCTGACCTTTGAACATCTTGTTTATCACGCTTTTAATAATTAGGTTATATCGATAACTTCCCTAAGAAAATTTGTTAGCACTTTTAGTTAGTTTGCCATTTTTCTCAATATATTCGTGCATAATTATAGACTCGATACATTCACCTAGATTAAAATCAATAATATCATTTATGAATAGAAAATCACATGTATATACTTTTTCAATTAATGAGTGTTTGCAATTTCAGACCAGAACTTGTCTGAAGAGAACTTTCTTGGTTTGTTTAAAAATATCTTACCGTATAACATAAATTTACATCTGAATTAATCTAATCAGATCAAATTTTCTTCATAGTATAGAAAACATCAAAACTATTTGACTGGTAATCGAGCTATCAATAAGCTGACACTAAAATTTAATGAATAATTAAATGGGATAATTATTTTCATGTAAAACAAAACTTTATACTTAATAAGACCACAGGGAGTACAATATTACAACAGTGTTACTGAGATTTTTGATTTAATGTATTGCTTGGTATTTGTAGATTTATTATTGTATTGTGATTCGAATTGCCTTCTTCTCCATTGATGCATCCTAATTTAAGATTACTGATTTTCTAATACGTAATTAAAGTGAAATTATTTTTCCTACCATTACATAATTAATTTCTTCCTACCATTAGGTAGATACCTGAAAGATTAATAAATTAAAAACGAATTTATTAAGACATTTAAACTGTTTACCTCATTTCTCACATAATTTTGACACAAAACATTATAAATAAATCAAAAAATATTCGTATAAAAACTGAATTATATGATATTTCATTTTGAATAATAAAAGTCCTTTTTTACAGGTTTATTTGGCATTGTTTGCATTGTTTTTTGTTGTTTTCTGTTTTGTTTTTGTGCCAGTGTAATAACCCACGAATAACCTTAAACATAACCTTAAACTACACACCATACTAGGGATGTACGATTCGAATCGATTTTTATCAAATCGACGTGATTTTTATGAAACGATTTTTTGGTATAATCGATCTTTTTTTTTTTAAATTGAAGACCGATTTTATTTATACAGTTTTACAGGTTTATTTATTTGTTAGAATTTAGAATAAGAAAAAACACTTTAGTTTTGCTGGAATATTTGTTTGCCGTGCATCCCTAGTAAAGGCCATCTAGCAATGAACTGAAAAATTAAGTGTAAGTGCTCGCTGCCGCATGCGCCGATGTTTGTTTATCACTTTGATATCAGGTAGCGATGGGAACTATCGAATGAATTAGACTATCGAATGGTTAATGAATGAATGATTTCAACTATCGAATGGTTTTATTCGAATAAAATCATTCATTCATTTGTAAACTAAAGCATATGTGACAACCTCGCCGTGCGACTAAATGGTTATCGTTGAGCCACGACTATCGAATGCTTTTGATAAATGAAATTTAGTATTCGTTTGGATTTTGTATGCGTCAGTGCATTATTGGTTCTTCCAAATTTTTATAACTTCGCCGTATAAATACTGTGCTATTTTTGCGTTTATTAAAATAGTTATAATACTAAAATAGTAGTTATTTTTTAATTTTATTTATCGACGATTGTGTGTGGAAAAATTTTGACCACCTGCACGTCAAAATTTTTCCGATAATTTGTGTGGTTTTCCGTAGTCCGATCTTTCAATTATTTCATTTTATACATATGGTATATGGTCTATTTTTTAATGGGAAATTTTGAGAAGTAGCAATTTTTAAGAGAGATGAGATGAACTTACAATTAATTTTAAAAATACATATTTGTATTTTAGATGTTTTAATAATATGAATTAGTTGAATTTAATAATCATATTTAAGTAATGTGGTTGTATAATCATATTTAAGTAAATGGTTATCGAATTCAAACTATGGGGTGAGAAAATTAAAATGAAAGTTTTACACGTGCCAATTCAAAAAAAATGTTAACGATGTTTATATTTTGTTTATGCTAATTCTCTTACATGTAGTTTTTGCGAAGAAAAATATTTCATTTATTTTTAAAGTAAATGCCAGTAAAAGTAAATATAATTTTAAATAGTAATATAAAGCAACTAATATAAATAATTTTGATTTCTAATTTTTTATTTATATTTTCCTTCCATTACACTGCATGCTTAGAAAATTAATAAATGTTTATATTTCATGATTTTAAAATTTGTTGTTAATATAACAAATTAGTTCTGTAATTATTATTATTTAATAAACCAACGTTGCCAAAATAATTAGAGACTATATTATTTTTAAATAGGATCTAATATAAATAATTTTGACATCTAATTTGTTGTTTATATTTTGCTACTACTTAAAAAAAATATTTATATTAAATGATTTTAAATTTTGTTGTTAATAGGTATAACAAATTATTACTGTTATTATTATTTATTAAACCAGTCTTTGCTTAAAAACATTAAAAATAATTTTCCTACATTCAAAATAACAAGTATTATTGCAGTGTAACAACAGAATATTAATAAAAAAAATGCAGAATATATAGACATACTATCCCTAACTAACTAAAGCCAAACAATAATATTCTTTGCTAATATCAACTAATACAAAAATATGGCAACAGCGCCCTTCATAATGTATTTTCTGTGTAAAAACTAGCACCTCAATAAAAAAAATAATGTGTCCTTATCTATATGACTCCGCGAAAAATCAAAGATGCCGGCTTCTTTCATAGCATTGCCACCGACCGCTTTCTCGGAAAAAAACCTACGTCGCCGGGCGACAACTAAAATTCAGTTAATATTTTATTTTAATCGATCCTGACGAATAAATGAATTTCATAAATGAATGAATTTTATAAATGAATGAATTTTATAAATGAATGAATTTTATAAATGAATGAATTTTATAAATGAATGGTTTTTGCTGCCGAATTACTAGAATACAATATTTCAAGGCAGATGACGGATCTATTCGATAATTTTTATTCGAATAGTTTTCAACGAATGTTTTCTAACTAACTATCGAATTATTCGAATGAATTGCAACTATCGAATGTTTCGATAGTATTCATTCGATAGTTCCCACTACTAATATCAGGTGTCAGATTTTTGTCGGAGCTTCCCATATTTTTATATTTTAGATAACGTAGAATATTCTTTGATTTTACCTTAATTGGTAAAGGCGTGGATCCGGTGGCTGACCTTGAAGCCCATATTTGCTGCATTTGATCATCCATTCTACGCAAGCGCACATCGTCGATGTTGCCACATTGCAGTTTATTTTCGAATTATTTTTAGTCAAAAACAAATGTTTTTTGACTGTTAATCAGTAATAATAATATTACAAACTCTACAATTAATTTTATAATTTCAGATTTATCTTGATATCAAAAATTAAGGTAAGAAGGATAATGGAGATTGTGAAGTTAAAGTATTATAATTGTAATCGGAGTTCTAAGTAATATAATAATGTAATAATAATATATTTATTTATATATTTACATTATAATTAAAAATTATCATTTACGGATTTTTTCTTATTAGTTTTAAACCTATTAGAATTATTTGGTATTATCAATATGACACATTTATTGCAGCCATTGTAGGTATATATTTTATCGAAGAATGCTGATAGGATTAAAATAAGTTTTATGCTTTATCCTTTTCTGTTACTTTTTTCTGTTACTGTGTGTACTTAATATCCTGTATATTCTTTTCTTAATTTACTGTAATTTCTTTCCTATATAACACCAATATCTTGATAATATGGTGAAGATTCATTTCTGATCTTATTAGACTAACTTAAAACTTAAGTTAGTTTGTGATTTATATTAAGATATTTCTTATAATTTTAGTCTTAATACCTCAAAGTCTTAATACCTCTACTACATATTATACTTTGTGGTGTGGAGAATAAATTATAAGATATCTTAATACCTGCAAATCCTTTCCATTAGGAAAAATATTGTTTATAAATCATATTATATGCTAATAAGAAAATCACATAAATTAGGTGTAAGATAGAAAAATCTTGTTACAGAAAAATTAATGCAATATAAGCAGATACAAAATAAGGTACCTATTAATACTGCTCACTCTGCAGTTATAATTACGCAGACCTTTTTAAGGCCTACGTAGTTTTAATGGAATGTTATAAAATCTATTATGAACATGATATGGTGTTACAGCATTTAAAAATTCAAAAAAAGAAGAAACTTGGACACATCCCTTAATTTTGCGAATTTTTAATAAAGCACTTTTTAAACGTAGTATAATAAATCTAGAGCAATTAGATTAGAGTTTTATTTCTATTTAATTTTATTGACTATGAAAATACATAATAAGCTTTCACGTATTGTGTGAATATTAAAATAATACCAAAATAATATCGTATGATCGAAAAAAGTGGCGTCCGCGATGACTATGAAATGAAGATCGCTGTCATTTTATATGGAAAATGTCATCGATCCTCATTTCGCAGCCAACTGGATGCCGTTTTTTTTTCGATTATACGGTATACATTGACAAAAAACGCTGAAAAATACAATATTTGTTTTCTTCTGAAAATAATTCCAAAATAATCTGCAATCTGGCAACATCGACGATGTGCGCATGCGTAGTATTTGTGACTATATGCAGCAGAAACTCGTTTCAAAGTCAGCCACCAGATCCACACCATTACCCCTTAATTCTTTCTTGTACTTTTATTTTATTTTTGGGATATCCCTACTCCATACATTAAACATTTAGAAAATTGATTTATCTATCTTTATACAACCACCAAAACGTTGACCCAAAATAGTAATACATCAGTCCAGTAGAGGACGCTAAGTCAAAAAATTCCTAAATAAAAATTTGTAATTTGTAATTTCTTCAGTGTTTTCGAAATCGTCGTTGGGGTTGCGTCGGTTTTGAAGAAATGTCGAAGAAAACCCCGGGCTGTCTACCATCAGCCCCCGGATATAAGTAGTTATTAAAGCAAGTTTTTTTAACATTTTTTATTGTATTTATGAGTTTAGTGTTTGATTATTATCATGTGAAAAATTTTAAATAATATTTTAAAAGTGATAGGCATGTGATAGGTTTGTGATGTTCAGTTTAATAGATATTTGGTGTGTATGTGTTTGCGTATATGTGTGCTGGATAAAAAACACTTTCATTAAAAGGGTAAGCTCTAACTAAACATTATAGGTTATAATTGTTTATCGAAACGATTGAAAATATTTCCTAATATGGCGAAAAAGAAGCTATAATTGTTAAGATTTATTTTTTCAGTTTACTCCAGTGGAAAAAGTATTTAAATATTGCGCGTTTCTGTAGAATTAGTAGAGCAATCTACACTAATATGAATAAATTAATTTTCGTATTTTTTCTGTAGCAACTAAAAATAATTGAATTTATAGATAACATGCAGAATGTGGATATGGTAGAGGTGGCAACGTTGCATTCTCTCCGACACTCTCTATGCCTGGTAAACGAATTTCCCGGGGAGTGAACAGTGGCACTCAAAGTTTTTCAACATTTTCCGAAAATGTCAAGAAAAATATAAAATTTTCAACATCATAAAAACCTCATAGGCGTGTTTCTGGGGTTGAACTATACTACCATTTAAAATATCTGCACTTATTTCTGGGACACCCTGTATATATATATATATATATATATATATATATATATATATATATATATATATATATATATATATATATAACCAAAAAATAATTGATGGATTTTTATATCCATTGGAATGCCTACTATTAATTTATCAGTACACATTTTTTGGCTTATGTCAAACAAAACGGTTTTGTCCACAGGGGAACTTTACATTTTATGCGAATGCCAACATCCTATTGTTATTGTTTGTTATGTTGCCAAGTCTACCGAAGATTTGTCAAAGCCTTTGTTTATTTTTAATTTTGTATACGTATACTTTGGGGAAATCTTAAGAAAATAATAATATAATTAAGTAAAGTTAAAGTAAGTACTACATTTGAAAATTTCGATATTTATAATTTTATTTAGTACTTAATAAGATTCAAGTCAAAGATTACAAGAAATATTTGTAAATTTCGTCATTTTTACATCAACCGTTATGATTAATTTTTAATCTGGCAACGCCGCTCTGTTGTTATAGTATTTTCTATAGTAGGGGAATTGGACCAATTGGACGTGGTCAACAGTGTCAATAAACAGCTGATTGGCAAGATCAGCTTTTATTTTTCCATATTTCTTAACTATTAATAAACTATTAGTGTATAATTGTTTCATTTTATATAAAGGACCAAAATTAGCATTTAAAATGGGTCTACACTGGGAAATGTGTAAGAATTAAAGAATTTAAAACATTGTGAAGTGTCATTTCAAAAGTAAGTACTGTTGGTAATGCAGCATTTCCTTTTATTTACCTATTTGTTAATATTTGTTTTGGTGACGATTCACTTTAGGGCTGTCGCGAGGATTGCATTTAAAATAAAAATTTTGCTACCAAAACGACATTTGTGAAAGGACTAGGTGAGGAATATTCGATTTCTTAAAACAGTTTTTGTAAAATAAATAGAGAACAACGGCATACGGTCGAATCGGCCTACAAACACGTAAACGTTTACGTACGCATGCGCATTTCTTATATTTTTTATTTTTTATACACGTAAAAGATTCTTTACGTCTACGTATACGTGCCAGCAGCGGCCGATTCGACCGTATGCCGTTGTTCTCTAATAACACAAATGGGTACTATTCTTGACACGGAGGCGGCGGAGTAATGTCGGGTGTTCGATATTTACGTTCCGATTGACGGATGGCGTCTTGTTGCTCTAACGCGCATGCTCATACCGGGAACATGGACGCTTTTAAATTAACGCTACGCTTGTATATTTTTTATTTATTTAGAGTTGTTGGTAACGGCGATCAAAATACGCCGTAGGCGTATTTTGATCGCGTTGGTTAGTCTCTGGTGTTTTTTGGTATTTTATATATATTTTATATATTCATTGATTTTCTTAAAAACTATTGCACGAAAAGCTATGAAAAAGCGCAAAAATATTTTTGAGGTTAGAAAATTTTTCTCGCTTATTTTACAAAAAATCGCATTTTTCCTCCCCTCAAGCTCTTTATTTTAGTCTAAAAAGGCAGAATATCCACTTTATTTTATAGAAAATTTGTTAATTTTGACAGCCCTAAAGTGAAACGGACCCTTTGTTTTATAATATAATATATTGTGTATATTATAAGAGGTAATGTTTATATTTTGGTTACAATATTGTCCGAATCAAAATCGTATAGTTGTATTTAATTATGAATACAAATAATTGGTATATTTACATAAATTATTGGTATGTTTACATTTATAAAAAATAATGCCTATTTACGTTTCTCAGCAAGTCTCTGCCTTGCTGAGCAGAAAACCAAACCAAACCAAATCATACGAAAACAAAATATTTACAAGTGCTTATACATTTTATTAGAAAGCCAAATTATGTTGAAGATTGTCAAAGGTATGTACTTTTCTACTGTACGTATATTATTTGTAAAAATCCTTCGTGCCTTTGTTCTGCAGATATCAAAATGTCACTTTTTTTTCAAATATCGATATATTGAATGATGTAGATCTTTTGAGTTACCAATAGTTACCAACACAGGTAGTTACAGTCACAGGGAGTTCAAGCTTAACAGGTGAATGCCCAAAAAGATTCATTTCAATCGGATAGTATAAAAACAAAACAACTCCATCAAAAGGCACTGAGTTTAAAAAATTGTCTTAGATACTTCTATATATGAATTTACAATTACCGAGTGTTAAAATTAAAATATCTATCTTATTTATTATTTTCAAAATAAAATATATTTTTTTAAAATAAATTATAGAGGGTGTTACAAGATTACAAATTAATTAAAAAAAACTGCTAAAGAGTTTATTGATATCATAATTTTATGTATTTGGTAATAGTTTACAATTCGGTTTTTGTGTGTCATGTACGAATAATATCATAGTTTTATTATCTTGTATTTATTTATTAATAAATTAAGTTGTTAATAAATAAATAAATTTAACCATATAGTTGCTATATATTAGACCATTTGCTACGTTTTTAGATTTTAAGTCCCAAACATTGCTCTTGAGATCTTGTCCCGCTAGAATAACCATCCGCCGCACTGTGGAGCGCTGGTCAGCGCGTGACGTAGCATTCCACGGCGACTACGACAGCGGCGATTTGACGCGATCGAACAGTCCTTTAGAATATATACAGTCCTTGATAACCACAGACTTAATGGTGGGTTCATGCTTCCGATCTTAGCCCTAACACTAACATTAGTCCTAACCCCAAGAATATGAATCAACGTTAACGAACGCTAGCGTTCATGCTCTCATTGTATCGGTCCTAACATTAGCCTTACTCCTAACAGGTTGGGATATTTTATATTCTTAGGGCTAATGCTAATTCAAAACTGAATCGCGCATGCTCAATGCTAGGGGTTTTAAGAATTCTCGAAATAATATCTGACATGTTGAATTTGTTGAACGGTTTATAAATGTTAATAAATCATATATTTTTTGGTCTAGACAGTATTAACGTAAAAATTCGTTTCTCTAGTATTAGAAATAATAAAAATAATTGTAAATTTAGGTTAGTTCAAAACATACGTTTTATATGAGCGCAAGCGCTTACGAGAATATTGATTATTTTCTTAAGATAAGTAGGAGAAGTATGAACGGCCTTTCTTTAAGTTCTCAAGGTTAATTTCTTAGGGTTAATGTTAAGGTTAAGGTTAGGGCTAATACTCGAAGTGTGAACCAACCTTAACCGCCTTATAGCCACTGTCTAAAAATATTCTAATTAAAAATTTTTAGACGGTGCAGTGGCTATAACCACCTATAACTCTTTTTGGGGTGTGGTGCTAGCTCTGCAAATTGGGTGCTAGGTAGTGCTAGGTGGGTGCCATAGAGTGCTAAAGTTTTAAGGGAAATATTCAACCGGGGGGAGAGGCTAGCGTTACATTAGCCTCTCCCGGTAAAAATGTCCTGCAACTCGCTAGGGGTTGTGGTGCTAGCTCTGTAAGTTGGGTGCTAGGTGGGTGCAATACAGTGCTAAAGTTTTAAGGGAAATATTCAAACGGGGGGGGGGCTAGCGTTACATTAGCCCCCCCCCCCGGTAAAAATGTCCTGTAACTCGCTAGAGGTTGTGGTGCTAGCTCTGTAAGTTGGGTGCTAAGTAGTGCTAGGTGGGTGCAATACAGTGCTAAAATATTAAAGAGTTGTGAGAACCGGGGGGGGGGGGCGGCTACTGTAACGGACCCGCAATAAAATTATTTCTTTTTTGGGGTTAGAATATAGCTTTCTTTATCAAATTTAATAAGAGTGACAAGGAAGAAGGAAGACGTATATTTAGGTTTATTTGTCTTTTGCTCGCGTCTGCGATGCGTCTGCGTATATCGCTGGCGGTAAAAATGAAATATTGAAAATCGGGATTTTGTTTTATTTATACTTTCCTATGAATTTTGAAAAATAGCGGTAGCGATATTAAGCTGATAAGAATAGATAATTTTGATCTGTGTTAAAGGTTGAGAAGAGGATCACAATGGAAAAAACGTCCGCCGTAACTGAGTTTTGATTGCATTGGTTACAACATTTTTTTGGGGGGGGTTGTTTTCGGTGTTATTTATGGACGAACCGCACGTTTTTCGTTAGAAAATGTCATTATAAGTGTTCCTCTTCTCAATTCTGTATAGAAAATTTTAAAATTTTGACGTACCTAAAGTCTACCAGACCCCAGAATATATTATTTTCTATTAAGACCATTGGCGTAACTACAGAAGTGCCCGGGAGTGTGCTGCTGGAGTGCTGGGTACCCCCCAGAGAAATCTTGAATTATGACTCTTGCTACGTATTAATTTTTATTTGCTTGTGATGTAGTAAAAATGGCATTTTCTAGTTTTGTTTAGTTAATATTATTTTGTTGTGTTCGGAAAATGTGTTATTTTTATAATTTTAGAAAATTTGTAGGTATTTAAGTAATCTATGGGAACACAGTTTGATAACCAAGTCTATGAAATTTATTGATAGAGAAATTAATGTAAACGTTTTATTCAAAAAAATGTGTTTTTTTAAATTATTCTTCATTTAAAAAAAAGGCCCCCTTGGGCTCATACCCAGGCCCCCCACAGGATGAATTGCTAGTTACGCTAATGATTAAGAAATATTCTGAAATATGCTTTTGTATAATATAGTGTGGCAAATATGGGTCCATTTCACTTTAGGGCTCTAGAAATTGACAAATTTTCTATAAAATGAAATATGCATATTCTCGCTTTTTAGAGAAAAAATATACCAACTAGAGTCAAAGGTAGAGTATACCAAAAAATAGTTTGCTTGAGGTAAGGAAAAATGCGATTTTTTTTGTAAAATAAAAGATAAAAATTTTCTAACCAAAAATATTCTTGGTCTGTTTTATAGTTTTTCTTGCAATTTTTTTTGTAGTTTATGATAAAAAGATAAATTTTACGAAATATTAATAGAATCACAAATATAAATGTTGAAACTACAGCAATTTTGTATTCAAATTTGTATTAAAATTAAGAAAAAAAAAACAGAGTTGCAACAAAAAAGATTGAAATCTTTGAATAAAAAGATTGTGGAAAGAGCATATTATCGGAAATCGACCGCGACGGGCTCCTAAATTGACCGACTTAAATTCCGGTTTATCAGTGCCATTCTAATTTTATTCAAAACGTGTAAAAATATGATGTAGGGTGGACTCAATAATTTGTTGTTTTATTTTATGTTATGAATAAATATTGGTAGTTATTAAAATTGGGTAATTATTGGGGAAAATTGGAAATCGTCCGATTTTCACCAAAATTGGTAAACACCCTATTTTGAGGTCGTAGATTACGAATCTGAACTTTTTTTTCTGGCGGTCTCTTACCGTTTTTCAGAAAAATGAAAAATTATTTCAACATCGAATTTTTCTTAATTTCTCATATTTTTAAGGTTTTCTAGCTTCTAGCACATATTTTGTTAGGTACCTATTCAATAAACAATGATGTTTTTGCTATTTTCTGTTTCTTTTTTAACCAATTCTATGCATAATAGAGGAAAATTTGCTAAAATAAATTTGTAAACAATCTGAAAATGTTGGATTATGTGTTTCTGGCTGGCATTTAAAGCAACGTTGCCAATGCTATTTTAGCGTGTTTTTTTCGTTCATTCTGGGATTACAAAAGGCAGTCGCCAGAAGAACGGCTTCTTCCCATAACTGCTATTTTACCAACAAGATCTGACTATTTATAACCACGAAGTTGCACGAAAGAGTTTTGATTGCATTGTTGGTTACAACTTCCATGCGGAGGGTGTTAATCTTAACACCCTCCTTAAGGGTGTAAAATAAAAGAGAAAAATTTTCTAACCAAAAATATTCTTGGTCTGTGCTTTTCGTGCATTTTTTTGTAGTTTATGGTAAAAAGATAAATTTTACGAAATATTAATAGAATCACAAATATAAATGTTGAAACTACAGCAATTTTGTATTCAAATTTGTATTAAAATTAAGAAAAAAAAACAGAGTTGCAAGAAAAAAGGTTGAAATCTTTGAATAAAAAGATTATTGAAAGAGCATATCGGAAATCGACCGCGACGGGCTCCTAAATTGACCGGCTTAAATTCCGGTTTATCAGTGCCATTCTAATTTTATTCAAAACGTGTAAAAATATGATGTAGGGTAGACTCAATAATTTGTTGTTTTATTTTATGTTATGAATAAATATTGGTAGTTATTAAAAGTGGGTAATTATTGGGGAAAATTGGAAATCGTCCGATTTTCACCAAAATTGGTAAACACCCTATTTTGAGGTCGTAGATTACGAATCTGAACTTTTTTTTCTGGCGGTCTCTTACCGTTTTTCAGAAAAATGAAAAATTATTTCAACATCGAATTTTTCTTAATTTCTCATATTTTGTTTTTGCTATTTTCTGTTACTTTTTTAACCAATTCTATACATAATAGAGGAAAATTTGCTAAAATAAATTTGTAAACAATCTGAAAATGTTGGGTTATGTGTTTCTGGCAGGCATTTAAAGCAACGTTACCAATGCTATTTTAGCGTGTTTTTTTTCGTTTATTCTGGGATTACAAAAGGCAGTCGCCAGAAGAACGGCTTCTTCCCATAACTGCTATTTTACCAATAAGATCTGACTATTTATAACCACGAAGTTGCACGAAAGAGTTTTGATTGCATAGTTGTTTACAACTTCCATGCGGAGGGTGTTAATCTTTTGTTGCTGTACCAAAAAAAGATTAAGCCCCTCTGCAAAGAAATTGAAACCAATGCAATCAAAATCAAAATTCTTTCGTGCAACTTCGTGGTTATAAATAGTCTTTATATACAGGGGCGGATACAGAAATTTATTTTAGGGGGGGGCCAAATAAAAAATAATGCAAAATATACCTTTTAGGGCGCCATTTTTAACCCAAAAGCAGAGACCCAAAACCCAATTTACAGATTTTAGGGGGGGCCCGGGCCCCATGGGCCCCCCCTCTGTATCCGCCACTGTTTATATAGCTTCTTTGCGGAAGGGGTTAATCTTTTTTTGGTATAATATAACAACAAAAGATTAACACCCTCTGCATAGAAGTTGAAACCAATGAAATCAAAACTCTTCTGCGTAACTTTGTGGATATAGGTAGTATATTTAACTATTTTCAGATCTCATAATAGGTAATTTATTTAAAATGCCTAATCACCCGAAAAAATAGAAGATTTCGTTGTAAATTTTCAAATTTCTAGATTAGGTCTAGAACCAGAGAAGAACAATCGTAGAGAAGCGACAAAAACCGTCGGTACTATTGAAGTAGGGGGGACCCAAGGGGGGGACCAGGTTTTGTGACCTTCAAATTGGCGTACGTGACAGATCGCATGTTTATAGTAGTTTATAGCTACACTGAGAGGAATTCAGTGAAGGCAAAAGAAATAAGAAAAGCTGTACACTGAAAAAACATGTGTTCAGTAAAAAGTATATTAGAAATATTTAGGAATCATATTGAATAGTAACTATCTTTTAAGATTTAACGGGTTTCCGCGATTTCTAACCTATTCCTTTTAGAGAGACATTTTCAAATCGTATCTGATAATATTGTTTGCTTCGAAATTAATATTTGAGAGTGTGTTTTTAAGTAAAACAATTTTAAGAAAAATTCTAATATTTATCAGCTGTTATCACAAGCGTTAAAACAAACCAAAAATAAATAACCTGATTGCAGTTGAGGGTTTTAACTGGGGTATTACAACAGCAAAAGAAAACCAAACCACAATACTATAGCGTTTTTTAAACATTACCACGCGGCAGCTTTTCGTTGGTAGAGCAGTCGTGGATAAGGTATTTCACTGGAAAGAAACTAACTAACAATAATAAATCAAAAATACAAATATTGGGCGCCAGGCATGAACAGAGAAAGAAAACACAGTTGTTTATTACTTAAAACTAGTGACTATATTCATTCATGATGTATTCTGATGGTAAATAGCATTGTACAATTTTAATAATTATTATAGGTGCTTATATGTCGAGTAAAGCTATGTATGTAAATAATATTAAATATGTTCTATGAAAAGACTATGGAAAAATACAATGCGTGTAAACTTATAGAAAATATATGAGAGGTAGCATTACTTTATTTAATTTGTTAAATTTTATGCGATGTTAAATCTGAGATGTTGCAACCCATAGATTCTAGAACCTATGTTTGGTTATTCATCTGTTAAAATAGCGCAATTATAATATCTATGAAAGTAATACTGTTACGTTTTTCGTCGGTTCCGTGTGGATAGGAAGTCACAATTTATTTAAACACAATTTATTTAACACTAATTAACAAAAACAATAACGATAAAAGACTTAAAGAACTATTTATAACTATACAGGGTGTCCCAGAAATGAGTGCAGATATTTTAACTGGTAGTATAGTTCAACCCCAGAAACACGCCTATGAGGGTTTTTTTGCGAAAAAAAAATGTTGAAAATTTTATATTTTTCTTGACATTTTCCGGAAAATGTTGAAAAACTTTTGAGTGCCACTGTTCACTCCCCGGGAAATTCGTTTACCGGGCATAGAGAGTGTCGGAGAGAATGCAACGTTGCCACCTCCTACCATAGCCACATTCTGCATGTTTATCTATAAATTCAATTATTTTAAGTTGCTACAGAAAAAAATACGTAAATTAATTTTATTCATATTAGTGTAGATTGCTCTACTAATTGTAGAGAAACGCGCAATATTTTAAGTACTTTTTACAGTGGAGTAAACTGAAAAAATAAATCTTAACAATTATAGCTTCTTTTTTCGCCATATTAGGAAATATTTTCAATCGTTTCAATAAACAATTATAACCTTTAATGTTTAGTTAGAGCTTACCCTTTTAATGAAAGTGTTTTTTATCCAGCACATACATATACGCAAACACATACACACACCAAATATCTATTAAACTGAACATCACAAACCTATCACATGCCTATCACTTTTAAAATATTATTTAAAAATTTTCTCACATGATAATAATCAAACACTAAACCATAAATACAATAAAAAATGTTAAAAAACTTGCTTTAATAACTACTACTAATACTTATATCCGGCGGCTGATGGTAGACAGTCCGGGGTTTTCTTCGACATTTCTTCAAAACCGACGCAACCCCGACAACGATTTCGAAAACACTAAAGGAATTACAAATTACAAATTTTTTATTTCGGAATTTTTTGACTTAGCGTCCTCTACTGGACTGATGTATTACTATTATGGGTCAACGTTTTTGGTGGTTGTCTAAAGATAGATAAATCAATTTTCTAAATGTTTAATGTATGGAGTAGAGGATATCCCAAAAAATAAATTAAAAAATACAAGAAAGAATTAAGGTAAAATCAAAGAATATTCTATGTTATCTAAAATATAAAAAATATGGGGAAGCCCAGACAAAAATCTGACACCTGATATCAAAGTGATAAACAAACATCGGGCGCATGCGGCAGCGAAAGCACTTACCCTTAATTTTTCAGTTCATTGCTAGATGGCCACTTTTTACTAGGGATGCACTGCAAACAAATATTCCAGCAAAACTAAAGTGTTTTTTCTTATTCCCTAAAATTCTAACAAATAAATAAACCTGTAAAACTGTATAAATAAAAATCGGTACTTCGATTTAAAAAAAAGATCGATTATACCAAAAAAAATCGTTTGATAAAAAATCGCGTCGATTTGATAAAAATCGATTCGAATCGTACATCCTTAGTATGGTGTGTAGTTTAAGGTTATTCATGGGTTATTAAACTCGCACAAAAACAAAACAGAAAACAACAAAAAAACAATAATGCAAACAATGCCAAATAAACCTGTAAAAAGTACTTTATTATTCAAAATGAAATATCATATAATTCAGTTGGTATACGAATATTTTTGATTTATTTATAATGTTTTGTGTCAAAAATATGTGAGAAATGAGGTAAACAGTTTAAATGTCTTAATAAATTCGTTTTTAATTGATTAACCTTTCAGGTATCTACCTAATGGTAGGAAGAAATTAATTATGTAATGGTAGGAAAAATAATTTCACTTTAATTACGTATTAGAAAATCAGTAATCTTAAATTAGGATGCATCAATGGAGAAGAAGGCAATTGTAATCACAATACAATAATAGATCTACAAATACCAGGCAATACATTAAATCAAACACTGTTGTAATTATGTACTCCCTGTGGTCTTATTAAGTATAAAGTTTTGTTTTACATGAAAATAATTATCCCATTTAATTATGCATTAAATTTTAGTGTCAGCTTATTGATAGCTCGATTACCAGTCAAATAGTTTCGCTGTTTTCTATACTATGAAGAAAATTTGATCTGATTAGATTAATTCAGATGTAAATTTATGTTATACGGTAAGATATTTTTAAACAAACCAAGAAAGTTCTCTTCAGACAAGTTCTGGTCTGAAATTGCAAATATTAACGAAAAAGTTATACATGTAGTTTTCTATTCATAAATGATATTATTGATTTTATTCTAGGTGAATGTATCGAGTCATATATTATGCAGAATATATTGAGAAATATATTCTGCATAATATATGACTGCTCAATATATATTGAGCCTCGACCGTAGCACATTGTAGTTTATTATCGTCTGTCTCTTGCGCACCGGCGTCGGTATATATATAGGCGTGCGACGGAGTCTCGAACGCTCTGGGCGGTGCTGGAAAATTCTTAACCGCTGTGTTCTCGAATTTCTAGGCTCTTCTAGGTCATATTAAAGCGGGACTGGTTTCGCAACACTGCCCCCTCCTTAGATACATGCTCGTCCCGAGATGTACACGGTGAATGAAGGTACTTGCAAAGCTGGCCCCTGGTACATTGAGAAGTCTGGTAGAAATAGCAGTCTACAGTTTTCTCGCCTGATCTCAGCTTTGGGTTGTAGCAGCAAACGAGGATCTCGATTCCCGTAAATCTAAACAAGACTTCAATCATGTTCCGGATTGTACGCCAACTCAAACCATCGAGTCCACACACCAGCTTCGGAATGGCTAATCGTGTAATGTTGTTGTTTAGCAGGGCTTCTCTCAGTTCAATCAGGGTCTTCCATAGATTGAGATAAGTCGGCTTACTCGGCGACCATTCCTTAGTGACCAGATAGAAGATATGTCTTGCTTGACCATGCGCATTGTCGATTAGCCTCAAGACGCTTCCAACCTCTGGATCCTGTCGGCGTAGTTCTCCGATACGCCCAAACTTCTCATTGAACGTCGCAGCAATTCCTCTGGACATTCGCAAATCTTGGGCCACACAGTGAGCGAGCGAATAATCAGGAGGCACGGAAAAGAGGTTCCGTTGTTCTTCTTTGGTCACACCATAGCGAGCCTTCTTACTGCTGTTGTATCGGGCCATGAAGTCGTCTCGCCATGAAGGATATCTCCGAATCAGGGGGATCAAAGCTGCAGGTTCTCACGGTCCCAGCACGATCTTCTATTTCGCCTTGGTAGGGGCTCAAACGGTTGAAATGAACTATCCTGGGTTTTCCTTTTGGCAATTTTCTGATACGATATACGACGTCATTAATCCTATCCATGACTTCGTATGGGCCTTCCCACGAGGATTGCAGCTTCGAAGATAATCCACGACGCCTCTGCGGGTTGTACAGCCACACCAAATTCCCTGGTTGGTACCCTCCATGTTCAGCTTGAATGTCGTAGTGCTCCTTCATTCGGTCACTAGTGCTTTGAATATTTAGGCGGACTCGCTGATGGATGTCGTCCATCCTTTGGCGTAGTCTATGGACATAATCTTCTCCGGCGACATCTTCTCCCGGTCGGCAACCAAACTTCAGATCACAAGGTAGGCGCACTTCCCGTCCCATAACGATGCTGGCTGGAGTTTGCCCTGTGGATTCTTGGACGGCCGGCTTCAACCCCCCACCCGCACCAAAAACTAATGGCCAAATTATCGGGTGCCACAGTATTTTGTGCCAAATTTGGTTAAAATCGGTTTAGCGGTTTTTGAGTTATCGTGTTACAGACGGACAGACAGACAGACACCATGAGAAAATACTTTGTATTTAGGTCATTTATGATCCAAATAACTCATGAGTGAAATTAAAAAAACTTTTTTTTGCCGATCTTAATAGCCTACCATAGCTGTTGGTATGGTTGGCTAAAAAGTTGACCGCGACTCCTTATCAAAATTAGATTTACACCATTCGATGACCGGTGGGCCTATAGCGTTTGTTCGCACGGTTAGTCTTTTACTCCCGTTTAGAGCCATTAAAAAGTTCTAAGGGGGATGTTTTGTGGCTGCTAACCTCGTCAAACAGTTCAAGCTTTTTGCACCAAAAAAGAGATTGAGTGACATATGACTGACAAACAAACCAGAGAAACCAACAATTGCACTGGTTAATTTGGTGACAATCATAAATACTGTTACGGATTCCGTGGGTCCACTAATTTAAACTCACGATAAAATACTTAACGAATTTATTTGTCTCACTCTGTACACACAACTTATACTATTTACAACACAATTTATGCAACTACTATTACTCTAACGGTATTTCACAATTTAAAACGCAGTATTATCAAACTTCCAACTGGTCCAACTGCCAAAGCGCGGGCCTTATATACCCCCTGGCGATTGTTTCTGGAACGTTCTAAAGAATATTGTAATTTTCTTTTACTTTCTGGCGAATTCGTCAGGTTCCTCAATGCATGTTGCGGTTATGTAGGAGCAATGCAGTTATGCAACCAGTAATACAGTTTAGCGCTACATTTGACCTTGACAATACTTTTCAGGAACCGTGTCCACAATAATAAAAAATTCTTGAAACAAAACATGAAACAAAATAGGACAACGGTAATCAAGATTAATTAGGTACACATTACTTTTATTTCTTACAGCACTGTATCCACAAAAATACGATAAATTTATAATACAAGGATTATGAAAATAAATTACTAATTACACATAAAACATGTAAATTAAAAACACTATGAGACATACGTATTTTTTCATTCCTATATTAATATACAATTTTATAAAAATATTTTTTTTGGTAAATTTATACATTACATAAATGTTCTAATTCTAGAGTTACATGTCATTTAGATTTTAAAATAATCAAGTAATTATTTGCATTTCCAATACTTAGAATAAATTAAAGTTAGCTAAACTGAATCCTACACCCTGTCAAAACGTTACATTACTGATTTGTCACTTTCTGGAATGTCAGACTCGTTACAGCCCTCTATCGGTGGCATTATAGCTAAACTAGGTGTATTTTTCAAAGAATCTGTGTAGTTACAGGCCTCCACTACAATTTGATTGAAGGCTTCTGGCTTGTCGGCGTAAACGTGATGCCCCGCACCATGAACAACCTAAAATATAGAATAACAAATACAGGGTGATTCACGGCCATGGTTGGTTAGACGTTTATGAAGAAGCGTTGCTAGGATTTTTTTGGAAAATTTGGATCTTTACATAAAAATATCAGTGTTACAGTGCTCCATGTGCACTAACAGTGCTTCATGTTAAAAGTAGTAGCATCTTTGTTATTTTAAATGGAACACACGGTATAGTATTAAATTTTTCGATCTACTTCCATTTTTCATATTTTTTCTATTTTACCAAGTCCAGTATCGTCGTTGTTGACAAATGTATGAAAAAAAGTTTTATATGAATGTTGCATGGTTTATAAACAGTCCCAAAAAAAGTAATGATAAAGTTGTAAGTTTTTTCAAATTGTAATCCCCATTTTTCTGTACAGAATTGGGTCCAGCATAAAATCCTGCTATAGTACACTAATAAATAGTGGACAATAATGCGTGTAGGAGCGGCTATAAAAGCCGCTCTTACACGCAAGGGATTTTTAAAAGATTTGTTCCACCGCGGTCTTCACCTCTCATTAATATCTGTTGTTAGTGGACTACCGCGGAGAAATATCGGATATGTGGCGGTCCCGATTATTGTGAGTTCTAACCTGATGAAAGATCAGATATGCGCGGTTGTGAATACCAAAATATCTGTACTCTGAATGACCGGGTCGGCGAACACTGAATCTCATATCTGGACTGCGGGAGCGATCGCTTAAAAATCCCTTGCGTGTACAGGCAGTACAAGCGTCTAGGTACACCCCAACAACACATGCCTGAAGGCTTATCTCAAGCGTATTCTAGGTTTTGGGTCGGGTATTCAATCTAAACATGAAAAACAACCGCAGAGATTAAACAAAGCAATCCAAACACGCCTACAGCCTACGGAGTACTGTGGTCCCGTAGACTTAAAAAACGCGAAAAAATGATTTTTGTAAAATTAATCGAGACAAGCCGAAAATATAAAACAATAGTTAAATGTTCAGTTTACTGTAAAATGACCAATAAATAGATTATCGTCACATATTTGAGGCGAGGTACGTTGACAAAGTTATATCATTATTTTTATACAGGGTGGTCCGAACTGTATTCCGGAAACTTCGGCAGCATATTCTGCAGATAAAAATAAGTAAAAAAGTTCGTATAAATGTATGTCCTAAAATGCTTAGTTTCGGAGATACAGGGTGTAGAAGTTTCATTTTTATTTCGATTTTTTCCAAATAATTTCTGAAGTAACGTCACTATTTGGATGAAAATTGGTGGATGGGTGTTTTTTGACATGAGAAATTTGATTTTGATGTCAATATAACTCCCATTTGTAGGTGGCGCCACCTACATGTGTTTTAACTGTTGAAGAGTAATAACTTTTTGTCGGTACCTGTATAAAACTACTGAGTAAAAAAATATACATTGACGAGTTTTTTTACATAAAAAAGGTTTCTTGGTAAAAATCGCTACCAGTAATGGTTCTCGAGATATTTGGAATCGAAATTATCAATACCTGTCATCATTGACATAAATTAAACATGTTGACTATATAGTTTATTAGACTGAAATCATAAATTTGAAATCTTTTTGTGTCAAAAGTTCAAAAGAAACTGTATAATCATAATTTTTTCGCAGAAAAACTTATGATTAATTTAAAAAAATAAAAATTTATTATTTCAGTCAAATAACTATACTCAACGTGTGCTTATTTTTTGTCAATAATGTATGTATTGACTATTTCCATTCTAAATATCTTGGGAACGGTTGCTCGTAGCGATTTTTACCAAGAGACACTTTTTACATACAAAGTCATGGAAATGTATTATTTTTTTATTCAGTTGTTTTATACAAGTACGGTCGAAAAGATATTACTCCTCAAAACCGTTAAAACACATGTAGGTGGCGCCCCCTACAAATAGAAGTAATTTTGACATCAAAATCAAAGTTCTCGTGTCACAAAACTCCCAGATTACCAATTTTCATCCAAATATTGACGTTACTTCAGAAATTATTTGGAAAAAATCGAAATAAAAATGAAACTTCTACATCCTGTATCTCCGAAACTAAGCATTTTAGAACATACATTTATACGAACTTTTTCACTTATTTTGATCTGTAGAATATGCTGCCGAAGTTTCCGGAATACAGTTCGGACCACCCTGTATATTCTGATATAATTCATACCTCTTTTTTACAATGCTAGCCTCTTTTTTACTCTGAAATGCTAAAATAAATGGATAAAGGAAGGTAAGCGATGGCAGGTGAAACCTTTAGGAAGATCTGAGTGTAAGAAAAAATCGTAACGCATCGTTTCTAATTTGCTGGTAGTACCCAAGAACAGTTAACCTAATAGGACTGCTCATTCGGCCAAAAGTGTCCGCCAGGTGCATGCGAAAACTACTCGCTTTGTGACGTCATTGTAGTCCTTGACATGGTTATTAGTCCTTATCCGGCAACCAATAATACACACACGTGCATTATTAGTTGCCGAATGCAAAACGTTCATTATTTAGTTTATTTATTTAAACACCTTGTATGTATGCAGTATAGAAAATTAACTGTATAAATCGTATTAAATACTCGGATAATGCATTTTTAAGAACAGCAGTTCCCAACATCACCTTTTGCAAGCATTCTTTTTAGAGTACTTCCATATTTTGCTTTAAAATAATTAATAAACAATATCGTAGGCACTTAGTAAACACTTTGTCATAATCCACAACACAAAATGAACGTATTTATACACTCTATAGCTCTAAAAACTTTAAAGACACCTTTTTCACATTTAAAATTGACAAAATAATTAACTCAAAATTTCTCAGCTGTTATTTTTATAAGTTTACCATGGGCAACTAAAAATACACACTATCATGACGAGGACTACAATGACGTCACAACTGTCAGCTGAAGCGCGGGAAGAGGCGAACGTACGTCTTATGAGGATGAACAATCCTATTAGTTTACCGTTCTTGGGTAGTACCGATAAAGATTTCTGTATATTTTTTTCACGTGTAGATATAAATTTAGACCTACAAAATTTTAAGAATAAGTCACAATCCTCTAATATTTATCATCAAATAGCTTCAAGTATCCACTAGCGATAAATGAAACAATTAGCTGCGCCTAAGAGATTCCAGTGGCGTAACTAATTTTTGGGTGGGAGCTGTCATTTTTGAAACATGACTGAAACATGTTTTTTAAACGGGGCACCCTATATATTATATTTTCGTTCTATTTGCCTTGTTAGGAGCTTTCAAACAATATAATACATATATTTATTTTCATAAATAAAGTAAAAAAATGCATGCTTACGTTTTTACTATAAATCAACGTAGTTTAAAAATGTTGCCCATTATTATTTTATTTAAAAAATTAAATTTATTTTTTGATTCTTTTGCGCCCTCTGTTCATTTTTCGACAAAAAAGGTTATGAACAAATTTGCAGAGAATTCAATTCTCTACAATTCTTGTATAAGGAATTTTGTTAATAGACAGTTAAAGCAAGGCCCAATACGTATACGTATCTCTCGACACGTAACGCAGTAACCTACGTTACGTCTGCCGTTGCGTTGTCGTGTAAACAAGAGTTAAAGCAAGTATTTTGACGTACGTAACGCAAATGGTACATTTGTAATTCTAAATTATTTTGTGGAACAATTTATTTAATTTTAAAACTGAAAATGGATATCTATTATTCCATTGATTCCACATTAAATTTATGAAAGTAATATCGAAAATTGAAGAAAATTATAAATGGAAATTATTTTATTACAGAAAGTAGATTTACAACTTAAAATGCTCTTAGTAATAAAAAATATTGGAAAACAGACACAATTTTATGATTATTTATTAGATTCCATCTTTTAGAATCCTCATATATCGATTTTCGCTAAGAACTAGCATTTAATTAAATAGATTTCAAAATGAGTTTATTATGATGCTTAACAAAATAAAACACTAAATCGCCACAATACACCAAAACACTTTTACTCTGGACGCGCGTTTCGCTAACCATGTTAGCATCATCAGCAGATAATAACTAGTTATAACTAGTTAATAACTAAACTAGTTATACAGTATATAGTATTAAGCATCATTACAGTTGAGGGTTGGAACCTTTGGTGTTACACAGCAAAATAAAACACTAAATCACCACAATACACCAAAACACTTTTACTTTTACACTGGATGCGCGTTTCGCTAACCATGTTAGCATCATCAGCAGATGATTATAAACTAGTTTACTATTAGTTTATAATCATGTAAAAGTAAAAGTGTTTTGGTGTATTGTGTTGATTTAGTGTTTTATTTTGCTGTGTAACACCAAAGGTTCCAACCCTCAAATGTAATGATGCTTAATATTTTCATACTAATTTATTGTAATAAACTAGGCCCAGTTCTGTTACACTGGCCCCAAAATTTATGAAATAACTTACATTACTAGCCAGTTGGGGAAACGAGTTGTTTGTGAATTTGTACGTCATCATTCGGGTGAAAATCTTAAAACTAACTTAAACTCCTTCGGCTCGATACGTTTGCGTTTTGTACGTACGTAAAGGCACGTAAAGATACGTATCACGTATCCATAAACGCAAGTGAATTTCTCACTGCGCAAGCGTACATGTCAAACGATACGTTTACGTCTACGTCTTTGGCCGTGCTTTAACTGTCTATTATTGTAATGTGATTTACTTTAATAAAATATTATGACATAAAGGTGGACTGGAAAAAAAAACTGGCCCATCATTGACTCTTATCAGTACAGTACGTCTCTCCGTTCTGTAGCTACGTAAGGGGGAAACGATATTCTCTCGATGTCTCTCGTAAATGAGTGGGCGGAGTATTTTGCGGTGACATACTCGTCAAGTCCACGTGGACCATTTCCCGCTTCTATTTAGGTAGCAATTTATAATATATATTACTGTTTATTTAAATGTTTTTGTCCGCATTCCTTTCATAGACACATATCCAGTAGACGTACTTTAAGTGGGAATGTAATGGAATTTTCGATCACAGCACATACAACGAAAATTCACCATTGCCGATCACATTTATGAATTTTCGTTTGTGTTTTCAATGGTACCGCTTCAATTACGAGACCAAAGTAGTAATATTATCTGGCAGAATCCTCGACCATCTTTAACTATGTACAGGGTGTCCCATTTTAGTTGAAATAATTTTTGTAAAATTATTTGGTTAAAATCATTGTTAAATTATTATTTCTCTAAACAATGAATTGGAACCAATAGACCCATGTGATGGCCTCCCTGATTCCCGGATTTGTCTGTTCTCGATTTCTAATTTTGGGGATTTTTGAAACATAAAATATGTATATCGTGGCTACAATGTCGAACACCTGGAAAATGCTGTGATAATGCAAGCTTTTAGATAATTACAAAGCCATCACGTTTAATAAATTCCGCTATAAAAAAAAATATTCAGAGATTCAGTGAAACAGTTCAAAATTAAAATATATCAATCCCAAATAAAATTTTAATAATGTGTATGACTATTAAATACCATAATGTGCAAATACCATTTTGATTTTTTTGTTATTTATCACGGCCTACGAATAAGAAAATGATAAATTTTAAAGATTGGAGTAAATAGTGAAAATAAATATAGTGATATATATTTTTGAGAAGCTCATAGCAAGACGATTATATGATTTATAAATACACAGGGTGTTTCATTTGAAAAAACAAAACTTTAGTTCATACATATTTTCAAAAATATTTTTTTCGTAGACAAACAGACTACGCCACTGTATTCTACATAAAAATTCCTACAAGAATCAGTTTTCACCTTTTTCCAAGTTGTCCCCAAGTTGCAAAATTTTCGAAAAGACCCTGTAGTAAAAAATGAAGAGGGCTATGAAAATTTTGTATACAGCATCTTCCATTTGACAAAAAGTGAGACAGGTTTGTGCAAACCGTATTCTCCTATCTTTACTAATAACGGAGATACCGTATGATTTCAACCAAAACGGGACACCCTGTATAGTGCAATTTTCCAAGTTTCCAACTTTCATCGCAGCTTTCGACACAGATTGTCATTCTCTCTCTTTATCACATGAAACGGAAATTTTGCGTCATAAACGTATGTCCATTTTATTTCTCAGATCATATGGTTACTTTGTTCTTTTTATTTGCTGATCACTGTCATTACGGATAAAGGATCGTGCTTCGTTGTCTAATGTGCACAAATAGAAAAAGACAAACATAGTCTTAGTATTTATAGCTGAAATCGAAGCTACCACACGGCGTCAGCTGTTAAGTTGTGGTTATTTTTTATCGTCTCCGTTATTTTAGCGAAATGTTTTTATGGGATGGGAGATATTCTGTTTATTTTGTGATTTGTAATTTAATTTGTGCGTAAAATGCCGTCGCGTTTTAGTGACGACGAGAAATGGTTGATATTAAAACTTATTGAGTATTTCAAACTTTGGAGAGATCCTGAAAACCCGTTTTTTATCTGTATCGGTTGATTGTTGGTTGTGGCCAATGTTTTTAGAACAATTTTGGAAAATGATATTTTGTAATTAAATATTCACATTTCATTCATTCATTCGAAAATATTTAGGTGTTTTGTGACTATCGCAAGCGTTAGGAATTGCACTGTTGACTATGCAAAGAATAAGTTCCAAAGGTATTGCGAAAGAAGTACAAAAAGCAGTAAATGAACAAATAAACAGATGGCATATTTAGTCAATGTATACTATAGGTACTACAATAAATTTATTATTGTTTAACATTATATCTAATTGTTCAATGTATGGGTAGATACAGGACATGTCACATAAACCTTGCATGCAAATCTAAACATTATACCGTATGATCGAAAAAAAAAACGGCGTCAGCGATGGCCAATTTCATTGATCGTAATTTCCCAGCCAACTAGACGCCGTTTTTTTTTCGATCATACGGTACAACGTTAGGAATGGGCTCAAATATTTGAAGTCTAGATGACAAAAATGTAATTTTACTAACAGAAAATATTTAATGTAACAGCAACATGTCGCACAGAAGAAACTAAAATTTATACCGGGTGAGTCTAAAAAGTGGTTCACCCCTATAATTTTCTTTATTTTTTTAGATAAAAAAACGAGATTTGGTATGTTTGTATATGACATAAATTAGGATCGATTGACGTATTCAATTGTTTTCGATCACTTCCGGTTTCAATGGAAATGATTACAACTTTTGATTTTTAAATGACACCCCCCATATTTTTTACTTTATTCGATAGAAAATGTCACTCTAAATAGAATGACATATCATATGTCAACTTTTGACATTTTCGCATATGGTTTATTTGAAATTATAACTTGCGGTTCGTAACGAAAATTTGACTCGAAAGACAAAGTGTGTGGTATCAAATTATTCGTAAACTAAATGCTTTTTCCAAATATGCTAATGAGCCACCCTCATTCCATTTGAAAAAATTGAGATATGATTAACAATACGATTTGAGCATTTTCTAAAGGTACTAAAAACATTAAATGATCAAATCTATTTTTCCAAGACTCCTTGATTAAAAACTAGTGTTTTTAACATAGCCATGGCACTCTAGATTAAAAGTTAAAATACAATTTTTTATTAAGCGAAAATGTCAAAAGTTGACATATAATATGCCATTCTATTGAGAATTTTCTATCGAATAAAGTAAAAAAATACCGAGGGTGTCATTTAAAAATAAAAAGTTGTAATCATTTCTGGTGAAAAGAACCAAAAACAATTGAATACGTCAATCAATTCTAATTTATGTCATATACTAACATACCAAATCTCGGTTTTTTTATTTGAAAAAATAAAAAAGTTATAGGGGTGAGCCACTTTTGAGACGGACCCGGTATAAAGGTGCATTTAGAAAGAATTTTTTTTTCCTTGTAAGTAACATATAACAATCAAGAAGAATATTGGGCAAATACCTTCAATCTTTGTAAATATGTATATATAAACTTGATAATATAAAATGTCAAAAACAAAGGTACATTTACGTTACCATACCGGAAATTTTGAACTTTCTGTTTTGGATCGACGGCACGTAGACTGCCTTGAAGCTCTGCTAAAAATGCACAGTTGCCAGATTCAAAAAGAGTTTAATTTGCATCCTATTCTTTTTTTGGTGTATAATAGTTTCTTTTATTCTTCTTTTCTTGTCAAATATACTATATTAATTATTCGTTTGACTCTTTTTGCAACCTGCGGGCCACCACTTTACCCTAGCCATCGGTAACTAGGTGATATCGGGTCCGTAGGGACTTACTCCCTCAAGCTGTAGCTACAGTTAGCAGCCCCTGCAAGCCACCATTGATCCAGGCGGTACCGGTCGGGTCCGTAGGGGCGTCACTCCCCAACCAGCTGAATAAAATTCAACTGACCTTGCGGGCCATCATTTCACCCTAGGCGGTATCGGTAACTCGGGTCCGTGAGAACGTTACTCCCTCCAGCTTCAGCTACAGCTAGCTGCCCCTGCGGGCCACCATTTACCCAGGCGGCATCGGTAACTCATGTCCATGGGGACGTTACTCCCTCAAGCGTTAGCTACAGTAAACTGACCCTGTGGCAAACCTGATACAGCTAATAATTATCAGTATTCATAATTAAACAATCTAATATTATAATGCCGTCATGAAGATCTGTGCGTATGTTTTTCCATTTAATTACATGTATTGCGTACACACTAGGCAACACGCCACCCCACGCTATCACACGTGTGATGGGTGATTCGTCTGTCCCAGACCTGATGTGTACACTCTTTCCCATGTCCCAACACGTGGGCTCAGGTGGGCCCTAATGAGGTCCCGGCTGCATATTCGGAATTCGCCGACACATTAGCCGCTCGGATTAGATCGGCTACTGCGACGGACGGCTGATAAAGTACCGACGTATTAAGCCCCCCACAGACTACGATCTTTTGCGTCCATTCGTATCGTGGCGAGTTGAAACGTCGTGCTGCATCGCCGAACTATAGTGCCCATAGACTATGCGCTCAGCTAGCAGTTATTTCAAACAACACAATGAACTCTAGGCAATTATTAGCAGTGGCAGCGGCCACAGCAATTATGACTATAAAAAGAAAAAAATCCTTCTATATTCACAGTTTGTATAGTTGCATTGCCGTCATTTTCTTTCATCTTTTTTAATAATTCCTCATACTCATTGGTTGTTTCTCTTGTTTTTATTACGATATTCTTCTGATTTAATCTTCCATAAACAAGGAAACTTACGATACAATTCGATAAATTCTACTAAAAATTGTTTATTAATCGATTTTTGGTCCATATTTTCTAACAAAAACTCAAGTGAACAGGAAGAATAACAACAAAGGCGATTAAAAGCATACACGCTACTGAAAAGAAACCGTCAGGTTACATCGGGACCCCCACACATTATCGGTTTGGCGCAAACCGTTCGTCTCGGCGGGTCCAAAATCAAGCTTGGGCTGATATTTAAACCGACGATTCCATCCGACGGTTTTATGCCACACACTATCGGTTTGGCACGTCGATTAGACTCGCAGCGATGCGAATGGATGAAAAAGATCGTAGTCTGTGGGGGCCTTTAGACTAGTCCCAACCCTTATGCGTCGAAATTTCGGATGCAAAGGAAACATTTTCCAAGGCAGTTAGCCATTCTATAAGAAAATAAACATAATAATTAAAGCCTTAATAAAGGGTGAGTTAAGTTTTAAGACTTATAGCAAGTACCGTATAATCGAAAAAAAAACGGCGTCCAGTTGGTTTGGAAATGACGATCGATGACATTTCCCATACAAAACATATTAACATTTACATACAAAACATACAAACATAGATTACTTTGATGACAAGTATCTTTATTTCCAAGCCAGCTCTGACGCTATTTTTTCGATCGTATGGTATGTTTCGCATTCACATGAAAGCGCACGAGACTTTTGCGCAAAAAAAACAAAGCACAAATGTTGTGGATATATTGTACTTCGACAATAAAATATTGAAACTAAAAAAATAAAATATGGTTTTAAATTATTTTGAAATATATAATTTTATTCAGTTTTGTTTCATTAGTATTACCACAGATAACATATACTAAGTTACCTGCGCTATTACTATTTATTTTGTATTAATGATATATTAGGTATAACATTATTGCTATTATTTAATTTCTGTGCAAAAATCAACATATGTAAAAATTGTTTTATCAGTGATCTGCAATCTCAATTTATTAGAGGCTTTATGAGGTACAGCTGGTAATGTCTTAAAATCAATATTTTTGAATTAGCAATCTGCTCGAAATGTGCTAACCACTGGAAAACGATGAAAACCAACTACAGACAATTAACTGATTGATCATAAAAAAATACAAATACCCATTACAGACGCAGATCAAATGAATCAGATTTAAATACTTGCAAAGAAAGAACAATATTTTTAGCGCATCGTAAATCGCCGACGTATTAGTCTAATACGTCGGTACTTTACGCAGCACCCAAACTAATCCGAACCGCTAATGTGTCGGCGAATTCCGAATATGCGTCCCGGCTTTAGTGCAACAAACAGGTTTGGCATGATTTAAATCGTGATTTAAATCAAGTGATTTTTTTTAATTTTAATCATTGATTTAAATAAAAAAAAAATATTAAAACTTTATTATAAATCAAAAAATAACTGTAAAAGTTATAAAAATGTGCCCTAGAAAACTATAAAAAATATTTCTATAAAAGATATAACAGATAATAAATCGAAAAGTAATCGTAAATGTTATAACACTATATAAAAATATCTATTCATCAATTTAAATGTTGGACCGATTTTTGAAGTAATTTCGTGGGAATCCATTAGACCACTAAAGGCAGGGATTTATTTTAAAATTTATGTATAAGTGACAAACATTCGCTGTTCGAATACATATCATTCGCAGTCTAGTGCAGAACTAGGTTCTTCTGATATAGAGACTATATCTTCATTCCCGAGAATCTATAATAATAATCGTTGTCAGGAAATATGTTTATATTTATATTTATATTTTTTTTTGAAATGGATGTATTTTTCCAAATTCTTACCGACATTTTGATCTGCAGTAAGTATTTTACACTTTGACTAATACTAATTTCAGTCTCGACTTAAGAGTATTTCCGAACAATAATGTATTGTTTTATTAGGAGTAAAAATTATACTTTTTTTGATGATGCTGTACCTTTGAAGGACCATCGTAAAGCTATTCCGACGTTACAAGGAAGCACAAAAAGTACATTTTTACTCCTAATAGAACATACATACTATTTTTTTAAAACATTACAAATCATTTTTAATCAATTCCAAACATTGCAAATAATATAAACAGTAATCGAGCAACAATTTGTACACTCGTTGAATTTGACACTTAATATCAGTTTAATAATATATTTTTGTGCTTAGGCGTAACAGTGCTTTACTTTTATACCTAGGCGTTAAAATGACAAAAATTAATACTTTCGAGACGCTTGAAAAAAAATCCTTTTGATCTGAAGCGAGCGATTTTTTTGCGAAATATATTGGTGACCGATGTGGAAAAATGACAAACGCACTCTAGAATTATTAATGTTATCGATAACGGGCAGAGTTATAAAGATTTAGCCATTTAGGATAGTGATGTAAACTTTAGTTACTTATATGGACTCGTTACTACTAGTTACTTTTGGTAAAAGGACTCGTTACTTTGGACTCGTTACTTTAGTTACTCGTTATTTTGGTACTTAGTATCGTTACTTTATAATCGTTGTTCTGTGTACAAGTTGGAAGACTTGAGCTTGACGTGGAACTTCGTTACTTATTGTGCGTGGCGATCTTCGTTGCATGCTCGGTTTAACCTATAAGGGGTTTCTACTTTCTTCTAGTGTAAGGGCGTAATAGGATAATTTCAATACTCGGTATTCAAGTACTGAATAATGTTTTTAATAATATATATAATATTTTTATAATGATATGTTAAATAAAACTGTGTACTATTAATAAAATTAAAAATAAAAGAAAAAAAATCAAACAAAGGAAATATGTGTATAATAAATATAAAGTATTTTCTCTCTCTCTCTCTCTCTCTCTGTTTGTATTACATTAATAAATAGGCAAACATTAAAGAGTAAAAATAAAAAAAAAATGTATATATTTTTGTTAAAATGTATAAATATTAAAAAATGTATATTCCTCTGTGGCGGATTCATCTCTTCAAAAAAGTCCTTTGGATTAACGCCAGCAGTGTTTACTAAAAATTACTATGTTTATTTTGTAGATTTTCTTACAGTATAAGTGGCGAAATATCTATTCTCTTTTGAAGAAGAAAAATATTTGCTTTGCTTTTTCAGATGTTAACATTTTTTGTGACTAACGTGAATCCATTTTTAATTAATATCTAAGACATGTTAATCTAAATAAACAATTCTATTCTATAAATAAAAAGCGACAACAAACGGCAAAGGGACAGACCGCCTCCGGGTCGGCCAAATCCCATAATAATTGTAATAAAAATATCACACATTTGCCATCCAAAACACCGGTCGGCGTCAAGTCAACACTTTAAACATAAACATATTGATAACAACTAGACCTACGTCGAAGTAAGAAATATTTCAGTATCGAGTTTCGAGTCCTCGGTTCGTGCATTACCAGGGATTACGATTACTGCCGGCGCAAAAGTAACGAATTAGCTTAGTAACGAGTAACGAGTCCTAAATTCAAATAGTAAGCGTTACTTCGAGTCCTCGTAAAGTAACTGTTACTTTGTAACGATTACTTAGAATTGTTACATCACTAATTTAGGATAGAACTTTAATTGGAAATAAGTCCTAGTCATTTGGAAATCCGATTTAAATATTGTTTTGAATTAAAATCAAAAAAATCTGATTTAAATCAAAAAAATCTGTTTTAATTCAAATAAATCTGATTTTTTTTTATTTTTTTAAAAAAATCATGATTTTTTCCAACCCTGGCAACAAATATGTTCGGACACAGGGCGAAACATCTCGAACGTAGTTTCGGTTTCGGCCGGATTACAGAAAATAGGCAGAAACCCGTTATTATAAACCGAACCCGAAATTTCGGTTGGATACTAAAGCTTTGTATTCCAATCGCACCAAATTCTTTACATCAAACAATCAAAAAATAGGATATAAATCAAAATAAACTACTTTAGAATTAAAATAACAATTCTATAGATCTATTATTATAGTTCTATTTCAAGAATTTCGTTACCATGACAATTTTTTGAAATTTAGTAAATAAAATCTAATTGTGCTTGCTTCATCTACGTTACCGCAAATGGAGCTGAAGGATTGGTAGGGTTTATATAAATAAACAAAATATAAGAAGCAAAAAAAAAGCCAAAAAGTTAGGCCTAAAAAACCCTGCAAGCATTAAGTTCATCAGACTGAAGGGAACAGCCATTCGACGACCGGTTTCGGAGATTTATCTCCATCGTCAGGCCGACCTTGCTGTAACCACAGAATATCTAGCTACGCAACAGAAGCCTAGTTACATGTATAAAATCGTAGGTCTCAAAAGGAGACAGGCTTTAAAAGCCTGTCTCCAAATGAGATATTTTGATGCGGTAGTTTCACTACTACATAACAGAGGGCGATAAATTTACAAGAAAACAGTTTTCTACAAACGAAATTTAAAAGAATTTTATGCAGTGTTGCCATTGTGTAATTTATATTATAATATTTCCTGATAAAGCCTAGCTTCAAATTTGCTACATCATTTAAACATATTAAAATAGATTAGAGCTCTTTTTTCAAACGTTTAAGTATTTAACTTGCCATGTTAGTTGGAGTTAAATCTTACGAGCTGAATTAAAATCACTTCCTGACGTTTGATTCTAACTGAATCCTGAATTTTCATTGTAATTCTAAGAAGCATCTCACTCATTGTCTTGTCTCTGGCTGTAGTGGCCAGGGAATTGCACCAAGACATTTAAACCAGGCACCTTCTACTGTCTGTGGTCAAGTCTCGCGGGTAGAGGGTGTGGGGGGGTCTTGGCTTAACCGCCTGGACCAAGAGGAGACAACCTCACCAAAAACCTAAATCCAACGATGGCGGGGCCAGGTCAAAGGGATGCGTGGCTAGATAGAGGACTAGCCATTACTGGTCTCAACCTTGGGGCATCAGGGGGGCACCCCATTGTATTTACCCCTTACTTCTACATGCGGGGCTCTGTAGAAGTGGACTGACTATCCCTAGCGACTCGTGGGAACACTATGAGATCTAGTAATAACAATAATAAAAACACCACCGGAGAAGCTGTGGGGAAACCCCCTAGCGACACTGGGAACAGGAACAATGAAAGTTCCAAGGGGCCAAACCCCCCAAAGATAACTACAGGAGAGGTAACTGACACTTGCGCGGGACCATCCTGCGCTAGTGGCACTCAAGCTACCACCTCCTTTAGCAAGGGTCGGGAGCTTACCTCTAAACCCAACAGGCGACACAGACTACCGTTTCGTCTACCTGGCCTGGGCCAACCAGGCGGGTTGGACGATCCGCTGAGAGTGGGTCTTAGCGGAGCAGAAGCACGGAGATACTCCGACTGCTCCACGCAGGACTTGCTCCAGAGGAAGCAAAAGAGAAAGTACTCCTCCAAAAAGGGGAGGGTAAATGAACCAAGAAACAGGCTGGCGCATCTCCACCAAAGGGCAAAAGAGGGAGCGAAAACCTTTCACCTCTGCTCCGGCAAGAAGAGAAAAAAGCCAGGATGGAAAGGCGTCCAACACCGAGAGGCAAGCAGGGACATATCACCAGCTTTGCCTCTATTGCTGGACAAGTGAAAATGGCGGTGCTACCAAAGGATTACCCAGAGGTTGTACTGACCACCGACCAGCAAACGGCTCTAGAAGAGGCGATACTGGACGAAGTAGAGGCGATTGGAGAGCAACACAACGACCGACAAAATGTGGGTCAAATGCGATTTGCGGGGATTCACTTTCGGGTGGGCATGCTCCTCATAGACTGTGTATCTCCAGAATCGGCGGATTGGTTGATAGAAACGGCACCTAAACTTAAGAATTGGCAGGGGCCGGGACTGGTTGCTCTGAAGGGAGAAAACATCCCTAAGGAGGCGACCATCACGGTCTTTTTGCCGAGGAGCAAAGGGAAAGACACCACCTACCTGCTGAACCTTATCCAGGGTCAGAACTCCGATGTAAGGACGTCGTGTTGGCGAATCATCAACTCGAGGGAGGAGGGCCACGGCCAAGTCCTCACAATAGGAATTGACCTCAAATCCAAGGAGGCAATAGACAAAGAGGGATACATTCTTTATTATAGATTCGGGACAACACCGGTATCAGGTCTAAGAAGAGACCAAGCTAAACAGGTAGAGAAAATGGAGACAGATCCTCCAGCCTCTACCTCACAGGTACCTCAGCCGGAGACAAGCTCCTCGACTGTGAAGGGCACGGAGGGCCAAACCCCAACCGTGGAAGGGTGTATATCCTCGGAGAAGGTTGATGGCCACTTCTCGGAGGAGGAACTTCCGTTGTCAGAGGAGGATGAGGAATACCCTATCCCCTCTACAACGGGAGAATCCTCACACACCCCAGTAACCTAAACCAGGTCCAAAGTCCTACTCCAGCCCCTCTTCCCACCCCGAACTTATCCTTTCTTCCTCCCCCGCAATCCCAAATAAACCTGCACCATGCAAAAGGGTCTTCCGCTACAATAGCAAGACTCTTTGAGAAAAATCATTATGCAATGGTACTAGCCCAGGAACCCTGGGTGTATCAGGGACAAATTAGAGGTTTGTCAGGAAAAAATTCAAAGGTAATATATGATAACAGGCAGGAATTTCCCTGAGCCTGTATTCTTATAAGAAAGGACATTAACTACACATGTGTTTCAGAATTTACAACCCCAGATCTTGTTCCTATCATGGTTCAGCTTAATATCGAGGATTGCAGTAAAAACATCGTGATTGCCTCTGCTTACTTTCCGGGTGACGGGGAGGCACCGCCTCCGGAGGTACTGGAGCTCGTGCGATTCTGCATCCAACGGCGACTACCTCTGCTATTGGGATGCGACTCCAATACACAATGAGGTATGGGGAAGCACTAACACTAACACTAGAGGTGAGTGTTTACTTGAATTCCTCTTAGCATACAATCTTGAAGTTCTCAATGTAGGGAACAGGAGCTAGAACCTTCGTGACAAAAACGCGGGCAGAAGTATTAGACTTAACAATCGGGAGTGCTAGTGTAATCAGTTAAGTGAAACACTGGAGGGTCTCAACGGAACCCTCCCTATCAGATCACAGAATCATCGAGTTCAAATTAGGAGGAATCACACTCCAAACAGAAACTCGAAGGAATCCAAGAAAAACAGACTGGGACATATATAACACCAATCTCGTAGACAACCTAAACCGTATAGATGCAAGTAGGGCCAGAAACCATCTGCATCTAGAATGGTACGCAAGGGAAGTCAGCGGTGCAATATTGGATGCATATGAATCTAGTTGCCCCGCAAGTAAAGGCATACAGAAAAGTAACAACAAGCCCTGGTGGAACAAGACGTTGGTCAAACTTAGATCGGAGGTCCGACGACTCTTTAATAGAGCTAAATCCAGTGGCGAATGGCAGCTCTACAGCGAGAAATTAACTGAGTATAAGAAGGAGATAAGAAGAGCAAAGCGGTCTGACTTCCTTTTGCGAAAACATCACTTCTACTCCTGATGCAGCTAGATTACACAAAGCTATGGCCAAGAGTGGATCTATCCCCAACATGGCACTTAAGAAATCTGAAGGAAGCTACACGGAGGGAGAGGAAGAGAGAGCAAATCTCCTACTTTATACACACTTTCCAGGTAGCATACCTATTGATACTCATGTAGCTCCCACTGAACCCCACAATCCTTGCAGGGAAGATTGGGAAGTGGCAAGCTAGTAATAACAGAACAAAAGCTGAAATGGGCGATCGACACCTTTCAGCCCTATAAAGCAGCAGGAGTGGATGGGATCTTTCCTGCCCTTCTAAAGGAGGGTCAGCAAATAGCTACTCACCATCTACTAAGCATTACAAGAAGCAGTCTAGCGATGGGATATATACCAACCACATGGAGAAGAGCAAAAGTAATCTTCATACCCAAAATAGGCAAAACTGACTGGACAAATCCCAAGTCATTTAGGCCTATTTGTCTCACATCGTTCATACTAAAAACGCTGGAGAAAGTAGTTGACAACCATATTGGAGAAAATCATCTAAAGGTTAAACCACTGCATGATAGTCAGCATGCATATAGAACGGGCAGATCCACAGAAACTGCTCTGTACCAATTAACGGAGCTAATACAGACAAGTCTGGATAGCAAAGAAACAGCAATTTGTGCCTTCTTGGATATTGCGGGGGCGTTTGACAATATACCACATAAGGTGGTCAGGCGATCTCTAGAAACAAGAGGGGTGAACAGAACTATTATTCGCTGGTTTTGGGAAATGCTGTCAACACGAACAGCAGAGGCTCAGATGGGCACCAAAACTGTAGCTGTTAAAACAACGCAAGGAACTCCACAAGGTGGAGTAACCTCCCCTTTGCTGTGGAGCTTGGTGGTGGATGAACTACTAGATGAATTAACTCTAGCGGGAATACACTGCATTGGGTATGCAGATGACATAGTCATGATCGCTCGGGGGAAACATGAAGGCACCTTGTGTGATATTATCCAAAGAGGACTCCGTATCACTGAGAGATGGTGTAGGACTGTCGGGCTGAGTATCAACTCAGACAAAACCGCGATAGTGCCATTCACCAGAAGGCGAAGTCTGAAAAACTTGAAAAGAATCCAACTAGATGGAAAGGAAATACTGCCAACACAGGAAGTTAAATACCTGGGAATAACCCTGGACAGTAAACTCCTGTGGAACAGGCATATTAAGAACACTACCAGCAAAGCCATAAAGGCTCTCATGATATGCAGAAGACTGGCCGGAAATAGATGGGGCTGCTCCCCTAACATTTTGCGCTGGATGTATACCATGATAGTAAGACCCATGATTACTTATGGAGCAGTTGCCTGGTACACAAAACTAGAGCAACGGACGGCAAGGCTAAACCTATGCAAAGTCCAGAGACTAGCATGCGTTTGCATCACAGGAGCCATGAGAACCTGTCCAACAGCAGCAATGGAGGTCATTCTAGATCTAACACCACTGCACATTGTCATTGGTAGATATGCCAATGCGACAATGATTAGAATGGTCACTAACGGAATTTACTAATTCTTCTTCACTACTGTGGGAGAATTGTCAGATCAGGGGCTTGGAACACCCTCATAAAGGAAATACCACTCCTGCAACTCACAGTGGACGATATGCCAAGAACGTACAACTTTGAGAAACATCTCAATGTAGTATTGAGCAATAAAAAGGATTGGAAGAGCGAAACGCTTGCCCAGCAGTTAAAAGACCATACCATAACTTGGTATACTGATGCTTCCAAAACCAATACGGGAACAGGGATCGGAGTGTTTGGGCAGAGAGCTAAATACTCCGAACCAATGGGCACTTACCCTAGTATCCTACAGGCAGAAATCTACGCTATCGAAAGATGCGTACAACTTATCTTAGATAGGAACTATCGGAAACAAGAAATAGCCATCTTGTCTGATAGTCAAGCAGCATTAAAAGCGATCAACTCAGTATCAATCAATTCGAAATTGGTCAAAGAATGTATAGAGAAGCTGAATAAATTAGGCAAAGAAAACAAAGTCCTCCTACTCTGGGTGCCTGCTCACCAAGGGATAGAAGGCAATGAAAAAGCAAATAATCTAGCTAGGAAAGGAGCGAATACTCCACTAACTGGATCAGAGCCGTTCTGCTTTCCAAGTGGTAACCAACTCAAGGCGGAACTCAAGAACTTGGAAGATTCCATCCGCAACCTGGAATGGAAATCTTGCAACGGTCTATGACACTCGAAGAAGTTTCTGAGGGCTTATGATCAAGAAAAATCACATATCTTCCTGGGTTTAAGTAAGAACAATCTTCGGATTGTCACGGGGTTTTTAACAGGACAGTGTCTCCTTAATGAACACCTCAGTAGATTGAAACTAAGAAGAAACGGCGAATGCAGATTCTGTGGGGAAGATGGGGAAACACCAATACACCTCATCACTGAGTGCGCCGAGACGACAACCATTCGTGCCATGAATTTTGGTACGACTGATATTGGAGATGGAGAACTACCCTCTATAAAACCGTCCCAGATACTGGCTTTCGTCAAAGCCCTGGGACTGTATGATGAGTTATGACTCAAGAAAGGGGGACACAATGGATCTGTAAGGTCGCAGTGATTAACCCCCCTCCCACTGATTCTAAATTCTACCACTTCCTGACGTTCATTTAGGCTCATATTTGATATACAGTTATGGTCATTGAAATAGAGCCTGAAACTTTTAGTAACGAATATTGAAGATATACACAAAAAACAAAGTCATAAATAAAACTAATATCAAAGCAGGTGGCTAAAAAAAATGAAGATCGTCATATGCTTGATCATTAAAATAGAGCCGTCAAATTATTAACCTGATAAATAGTGTTGTTTTACTTAATATTTCTTTCAATGAGTTACCGACGAGTTTTGTTTGTAACTTAAACTGTTTTTAACTAAAAAAGAAATAAAAATACATTTGATTGTATAATAAGTTTGTTAAAAATTCGTCGTCGTTTGTTAAAAGTCGCGTCCATTGTTCAACTGCTGAAAGGGTACAGATTTTAACATTGCGGAGAGAAGGAAAATCACTATGGGAAATTGCAAGGCTTATCGGACGTTCAAAAAAATTGGTAGAAAATGCTTTAAAACAACAACCAGTTCGCGAAAATCGTGGAGCTAGAAAGAGAACCACACCTCATACTGATAGACAGATTGTTCGAGTTTCAAAAAACGACCGATTTAAATCATCTAGCGATATTCAACGCGAATTAAAGTTAGAAATTAATTCAAGAACAGTTCGAAGAAGGCTTCAAGCAAGTAACTTGCATGGTACAGCTGCTAGAAAAGTCCCTATGTTATCCGCTAGGAATATAAAACAAAGATTAAAGTTTGCTCATGATTACTTAAATTGGGATGGTGAACAAGGAATTAAAAAATGGCGCAATATTTTATGGAGGGATGAAACAAAATTAAATTTAATAGGTTCTGATGGTAGGCGATTTGTTAGAAGACCACCCAACCAAGAATTATTACCAAAATATACTATTAAAACTGTAAAACATGGAGGGGGTAATATAAAGATAAAAACTCGATTACATTTTTTCAGTTTTATACAGTTTTTTTCACAATATTTTGAAGTAATCACTTGTCATCTTGTCAATCAAATTTTAAATATATCCTGCTATGCGTTCCAGTTGTACCAACTTATTTCTTTGTAAAATAAAATAAACTACTTTGAAATTAAAATGACAGACACATCTATCACTGTCAAGGATCTTCTCGTTGGACAGACTATATCAATATTATTCTAGAGGTAATGCTGCTTTATGCAGAAGAAAATATGCCGTATACTTGCATATTTTTGATGACATTGCAATATTATGGTGCCATGAAGCATATCAAGAGGTACCATAATAGTACCATATACGATACCATTTCCTGGCGTTCGATTGGGCTTAACTTGGTATAGTAAGTATCTTCGGTGACATTGTAATATGATGGTACTATGATGCATCTACTATGATACATATATAATAATATTATGGTACTATATTAAGTGTACTTAATAGTACTTAATATACCATACCAGTACCATATTACGATACCGCTTTCTGACGTTCGATTGGGCTCATATTTGATTAACTTGCGTATTTTTGATGACATTGCAATATTATGGTACCATGAAGCATATCAAGGGGTACCATAATGTAGTACCATATTACGATACCATTTCCTGGCGTTCGATTGGGCCCAAATTTGATATACTTGTGTTTCTTTATAAAGATTTGTTTAATTAATAATTTTAATTTATTTTATGAATTTTAATTTAAAAAAACGTAACAATAGAAAGAAATTATTATACACCAGAAAAAGAATGGGATGCCAATTAAAGTCTGTTTGAATCTGGCAACTGTGCATTTTTAGCCGAGCTTCAAGGCCGTCGACGTGTCATCGATCTACGTCGATCCAAAACCGAAAGTTTAAAATTTCCAATTATATTCTGATTATGATATTGTCGCGCCATCTAGTATTTTATTTGTGCAATTTTAGCTCTTTCATTTCGAGTATTTTTCTGTTGCGTAGCTAGATATTCTGTGCTGTAACCCATAAAATAATTAACTAGAAAGAAGTGTCAACTCTGTGTTAAATCGTGGAAACACGATACGCCACCGAAAGCCTTCGTTGTCGTCTGGAGAACTAATTTTCCAATTGACAGGTTGACATGATGGCTTCATTTTTATTTCCGTTTCCGGTTATTTAATGGCGGGCCCTCTTTTAGTTTAAATGTATTTTATACTCTTTCTTATCATAAATAAAACAAAACAAAATTTTATTCAAACATATTTATTTGAAATATGAGACAACGTGACTAAATAAATATAAAAAATAAAGAATTGAATGATTTCTACAGCAATTACTTAATTATATGCAATTTTAACGTAAATTAGTAAGGTATAAGCATGACTTACAGTAATTTGTAAATAAATACACGTATTCACAGCCATCAGAGACAGAAAACTGGGGCAGGAACATGAAAACGGGAGCCTTATACAAAAACCTGAAAACAGAAAAACAAATTTTTTTATACTAAAATTGACAATGTAAAAATATCAACAGGTATAAAATATAAATATACTGTTTAAAAAAAGCGTCCATTATTCCCAAAGAGACCTGGCTTATAAATCAAAAAGAAGCAAAAAGAGACTTTTAGTCGGATAACATAATCAGATTATCAGTCCGATTTATTGCATTACTGACAATAAATGGCACATACTGGAGATAACTAATGTTGGCTATAGTTAAAAATGATCTTACCTTGCTGTAAATTATTTCCATTTTCAAAAAAATGGCCGATCAAAGAGATTACACCATTTTTTTGCATCTAAAAATGTAAAAACAGTGTTTATTTACTACTTATTTTTCATATACATAGGACATACCTACTACTGCAGAAACGTCATTTTCTCCAGGATTCTTCATGTAATATATATTTTATATACTTTATTACCTTTATATTTATAAATTTCAGCCGAAATATTAAATTGAACTTCCAAAACGAAACTAAACGGAGTGAAATTTTAATTGTTAAAATGGCGTCGAATATTTTCTAATTTGTTCTAGAACAAATCTGAAGTTGTCTCTGAAACTGAAATCTGTCAATTCTAAACTGTGAAGTTAGGCAATAGTTAGACAGAAACATTGCTGTCCTTGTCTAGGCGGCCATACTTGTCGTCAGGAGAATGACAGGAATGACACTAATGACTGTTTCCAATTTTCCTATTTCACTGTCACCCCCCTGCTGTAACCCTCAATCTGACAAACGAAAAGTGGAGAATAGCATTTGAGTACAAAACGTACTACTATGGCGCTAGCATATACGTATTACTTTTTACAAATATACTCAGGGTTCCCTATTTAACCCCGTGTGCAATTTCTGTGCCGTAAGAAAAAGACAACATAACCCAGCTCCATATTAAAACTGCATAAGTCTATTTCA
Organism: Sitophilus oryzae; assembly: GCF_002938485.1. Classification (NCBI taxonomy): domain Eukaryota; kingdom Metazoa; phylum Arthropoda; class Insecta; order Coleoptera; family Curculionidae; genus Sitophilus; species Sitophilus oryzae. The sequence continues at coordinate 422,735 of NW_022145817.1, forward strand.
CCCGGATATGGATTGAACTGCGATTGCGCCAAACTCCGATTGATTGTTGTTTTAGTTCTGTTTGGATTACTTTTTATTTGTGCGCGTAAAAGAGTGATTTTGTTTGGTTTATTGTTTCCAACTATTTTTTGATATTTTTCCAACTCATGATAATGTGTTATAAATAATAAAAATATAAATAAAATTGAAGGTTAGGGGAAATGTCAGTCAACCACTTCCCTTTAAAAACATCGACCAATGAAAACTTCTTCAGGTGAGGCATGCTCAGTTAAATGAATATCCGGGTGAAATAGACTTATGCAGAATTCCATATTGTTCTTTCACTGTTTGGGCTTCACTTTTTGGAGATTAGGCTGAGTATATTTGTAAAAAGTAATACGTATATGGGCGCTAGCACTCGCCCAAACCAAACCGCTCTCGCCATCTAGCGGCAGCTGTAACAATTACAGATCGTGCCGCCAAAAATAAAACCAGAGGCCTTGCTTGCTTCGTCTACGTTACCGTAGATGGAGCTGAAGGCTTGGTAGGGTTTATATAAATAAACAAAATACAAGAACCAAAAAATTAATTTTTTGTTTATTTTACAAACATGCTTGCTTCGTCTACGTTACCGTAGATGGAGCTGAAGGCGTGGTAGGGTTTATATAAATAAACAAAATACAAGAACCAAAAAATTAATTTTTTGTTTATTTATATAAACCCTACCAAGCCTTCAGCTCCATCTACGGTAACGTAGATGAAGCAAGCATGTTTGTTCAGTAGGCCGCTTGTTTTATTTTTGGCGGTACGATCTGTAATTGTTACAGCTGCCGCTATATGGCCGCTATACGGCTAGCATTCGCCACAGTAGTACGTTTTGTACTCAAATGCTATTCTCTGCTTTTTGTTTGTCAGATTGAAGGTTACAGCCTTTGAATAAAGGAAGGAGCATATCAAAAATCTTAGGTCCACCACGATGGGACTCAAATGTGGCAGACTTAAATTCCGGTTTACCAGTGCCGTTCTAATTTTATTTAAAAATGTAAAACTATGATGTAGGGTTAAATTTCTACAAAATAATAAAAACAACTTAAAATAACTGGAACTGGCAGTTAGATGTACTATATGACCGATCAAGTCACCTTTTAAGCTTTTTTTTCGATGGTATGGTACAAATATTACTGAAGGTGTAAATATCACACAATAAAAAAAAACGTCAGAGGTGACGTGAAGAAGATAGCTGTCATTTTATAAGTAAAGTTATATAGGGTGTTATCGATCGTCATTTCTAAATCAACTGGGCGCAAGTTTTTTCGATCAAACGGTATAATTACAATCAAAAGTTATTTATGCTGATTTAGATTTTTTTCAGAAAGTAGTATTTTTTTTCTTTAATTTCATTGTGTTCAGAAAATTGGACTTGAGATGGAAATCAAGTCGAATTTTCTTCACTTCTTCAACTTTTTCGAGCTCTATTTCCAACTGTCTTTTTCGAACGTTTTAGATTAACCTACTGCTTTGTTACTTTTTTGACAACAAATATCTGATATTTTTTAAGGATTCGATTCGATGAGGAAACCAACGAAAAACAACGAAAATATCTTCAACAAACCATAAAAAGTAAACAATAAACTGAGAAAATTGAAGTTATTTTACATTAGTAGACCACAGATAAGGAAATAGGTCAAGGCTGACGCGCCCATCATTTCTATATCAGCAGAGAGGGGTGTCTCACTATAGGAATTACATGTACATTTTCTTGGCAGTCGCTGGCAGTCTTATGGCAGTCACCTATAATAATTACATGGCAGTCATAGGCAGTCTTCTTCATAGTCATTGGCAGTCGCTTAGCAGTGGAAGGATATTTTGGCAGTACGTGTACATTTTCTACCCGAGTGAGACACCCCTCGATCAGCAGTTAAGTGGCAAGAATCCTAATATACTTTTATTATACACCTATACTGCAAGAAATTTGTTTTCTATTTTATACAAATATAAACATATATTAAAAGACTTACAACGAACATTATTATCCCATTACAGTAAACAACTTCATTTATACGGTTTACCCAAAATACACAAAGAGGCTAACCTTTTAGACCGATAGTCAGTAGTATAAATTCTCCATACCATCCGTTTTTTAAATTTTTTACTAGACATATTAGAAATAGATATAATAAATTAATAGAATCCGATTGCAAATAACACCGATTCATACATTAAAAACACACCACACCAGAAAAAATTTCAAAAATTAATATAACACCAACAGTTTAATGGTTAGTTTTGACGTTGTTAGTCTTTTCACTAATGTACCGGTAGAAAAATCACTTAAAATAGTTAGGGATAGGTTAGAATAAGATCAAAATTTAAAAGATAGAACAACATTAAACCTAGATAGTAATTTGAAATTGTTGTCTCTCCTTTGCTAAGTAATATTTTTATGGAAGATTTTGAACATAATACAATAAATAGTTTTTCAAAAAAGCCTATGACGGCGTTGTGTTGATGATATTTTTGCAATATGGCAACATAACGTTTCTGAAATAGACATTTTTTTGGATTATATAGATTCTCGCGAACCTACCATAAAATTTACTTTAGAAGTAGCGAGAGGTAATCGTTTGCGTTTTCTTGATGTTTTAGTGTTAAAGTTTAAAAGTAGACTAATTTTAGATGTTTACAGAAAACCCACAAATACAGACGGATACTTAAATTTTATATCTAATCACAGTATAAGTGTAAAAAAAAGGAGTTATTAAAAGTTTATATGATAGGGCAAAAATAATATTATGTTCAGACGACAATTCGCGATTATAATCAGAGGTATAAAACACATAACAGAGATATAAACCACATAAAAAATACATTAATAAAAACGACTATCCACTATCTTTTATTGACAAAACATTAAACGAAATACAACCCCAAATCATAGACCAAATGATAACAATACACAATATACAGGGTGCTACAAATTCGAAGTACGAGCATTGGTATCTCGGTAACCGTAATAGATACGAACATGGTTAAATTAGGGCAAAGTTGCGCTTTAAGATGTTCACCAAGATGCCATCAAAACAGATTTAAAAATTTCAAGGATTTCTGAGTTTTTTTGCAAAAAACGGATTTTTTTAAAAATCTTAAATGTTCGAATTAAAGAACATAAAGATTATTTAAAAAAGGGATATTTTCACAAATCTAGGATTTGTCAGCGTTCATGGGACACAGGGCGCAGAATAAATTTTAACAACGCCAAAATTATAATAAAAGAAGCGATAGCTTCTAAAAGAAAAATAAAAGAGGTTTTTTTAATACAATCTAATAAAAATAAATGTATTGCTCATCCATCTGTAGATGTTAGTATGGCAATCGCTTCTTTGATTTTAAAGAACATAACATAAATAAACATAAAATACGTAAAAATTAAAAATAAATTTAAAATAATCATACAGAAAGTTTGAGGCTTTTTGTTTTTGCCTTTTTAAGTAATTGTTATCAGGTAGTAATTGTTAATTTTAAAGTTTTAACTTGATATAATGTCATTTTAACAGAACGTCAACGGTTATTGTAGACGTATCTGTTTAAAAAAAAACTAAAGTGTACTCGAATAGTTGCATTTAAATATTTTAAATAGTTTTTTCTTTATTCTTTGTATTTTTTTGCTTCCGACGACGGAAAGAGATAGACTTTCCGAAACGTTAAGCATTATCTTGTTGGGCAAATTTGGTTTATCAGTAAACTTAACTGCTGGCAAGTAGTTTCTGTTGGATTAACGCAGCAGTGTTTACAAAAAATAAATATTTTATTTTGTAGATTTTCTTGCAGTGGCGAAATACTCATATATGATTTTTTGGGGAAAAGTGTTATATTACTATTAATTATCCTTAAAAGAACTCCACAACACTAAAAGTATGAAAAAATGTGTTATTTAAAATAATTTTTTAAACCGACTTTTAATTCAGCGAAATATATATTTATGTTAGGTAGCTTAATCACTTTAAACATTATTAGTAGTGATGGGATAACTCGAGCGAAAATTCGCTCGAGTACTCGATTATTGAAATTATCGACATCGCTCGATTATGAACGAGCGATGCAAGTGACGAGTACCAAGCGACGAACGCAAGCGGTCCTAGAATGAAATAAATTGAAATCCGATTTTAATGTTACCTACTCGATAAAAAGCCGAGCGAAATGTCGATTTTTGTTAAAGATTGCTCTAATACAAGGCATTTACATAAAAATTTCATTTAATAAAGGTTCATTTAATAAAAACCAAACTAAACAAAGGCAAAACATGTTTCTTCACCCGTGCCTTTTTGATACAAATAACTGTGGAGTAAGAGTTTCTGTTTCCCTGTTCACTGATTACAAAGACGACTTCCATTCTACGTGTTTATGCCGGATAATGATAGGCACAATAAATTCAGGGAGATTCTCAAATTTTGTACTTTTTGAAGATGTTCGATAGTTTGTTTATTTCAGCAACCACGGAAAAATAAATTATATATTCTAAAGGCACTTCTCTGTGTAGAATGCAATGGCGTAGTCAGATCGTGGATATAAGTTTAAATAAAGTCCATAAACTAATGTCGATTTTGAAAATAACTACTAAGTGTCACTAGAAAATTGCCACGGCGACACCAGCCATCTTGATTACAATTTTATTGAAAAATTGTTTTTTATTCAAAATCTGAGCCGGATAGGTATAGGAAACCCTAATATAGTTTGCAAGAGCATTTAAATCTGCTTCGACTTATTTTAAAATATACATAGTGTTCCATTTGAAATAACAAAGTTTTTATGTAAAATAAATATTTAAAATAGACCAGCAATTTTTGATACCCCTGTATACATTTTAGGAAGTAATCAAATTTTTTAGTAAAGTTTATTTCTCTGGCTTAAAAGTCAGCACAAGAATTAATTCTGAAAAGTAAAGTATAGGGTGTTGACAAACTTTATTATAGCATGTATGTATATTTAAACATCTTTAAATATCTCAAAAACCGAAGGTTTTAAACCTATTAAACCTTTATAATAAATGCCTTATTTTATGCCCAAGAATCCAAAAATAAAATAAAATACCGGGTGTTCCATAAGAAAAAGGATCAATTTGGTATAGATCTTAGTTCTGCCACACCATGTACATTTGAAAATAATTTTAAATTATGCACATTGTCTTCCCACATATACCCATAAAATATTTTGCTTCTACATCTTTCCGTTTTTGTATAATCAACCGAAGCGAATGAGGTGCGCCACCCTGTATACAGTACGGCTTACAAACCTATAAATGCTATCCTTCTGGGGATTAAAAAAAAACAAATATTTAATACTTTACTATCAGAATATTAACGAAAATAAAATAAAAAAGTTATACCCCGAACTGGTCTCTAACTTGGACTCCTCGCTTCAAAGGCGGAACCTCTGCGCGCCGCGCTATGGAGACTTGCTCGATTTATATTCAGTACTAGAATTTAACGGACTAAATAAAAAAAAAATATAGGATCTTTTTCCGATGCGAATTGTGGACGCAACGACTATTGGCATCCAGCACGTTGTTCCAGAGAGCATAGCAAAAGATATATTAGAGCCAGCTTTCTTAAAATTCTCTCTAAAACGAAAACGTTGCTAGCTCTAAGGATTTAAGTAATTTTATAATAAACGGAAGTAAATGTATTTTTATCTCCATGTCTGTTACCCAGCCGGTTGAAAATAATGTCTAAACCTTTGTGGCAGGTTCATTTCTTGAAAATAATTCGCTACCAGAAAGTATTAATTAAAAAAAGTACTTGTATTCAAGAAATCCAATCGGCAGCTTTATAGGCTTGGTGCATTCTCCGCCGGTGCTGCCACCGCCCGGGAATATCGTAAATAACGAACAAATATAAATACACGGGCTTAAATGGCGAGTAAACGAAAAAATTAGTATATAAATATTCTAAAAGTGCTAGAAAGTATAATTTGTAGAAATTCTAAACAAAAAAATAAAAAGATAAATATTTTGATATCTTCAGAAGGTCTAACTTGCATTATAATTTATTATTCCAGTTAAAAAAAAATTAGATGAGATCAACTACGGTAGCGAGCATAGTTTTATCACCGATTTGGCTAGTGGGGCATAATTGGAGCTATTTCGCCTATAACGAAATTTTTTAAAGGTACATTATTATAATTTTAGAAGATGTTCATAAAACATTTAATCACTAGTTGGTTAAAAAAGTATACCATTAATATTGCAAATTATATTGCATCCTCTCATAGTATATGTCTATTTAACTTTTTGATTATGCAACGAGCATGCAACTGTTTACTCTCTTGTTTCGTCGAACTGCTTGAATCCATTTTTGCTATTGATCAAATCGGTGTAAGAAATTATGAAGCTATAAAATATTGTTTCGGGAGCGTTGAATATCCGGGAAAGTTGAGTTATTGAATGTTATTGCACCTAACAACGCCATAATTACGCTCTCCTTTACACGTTAACATTTTTTTGAGCAATTTTATTAACATTTGAAATTGTCGCAACACAACAAGACGCCTAGTTCGAATTCTTTTTCACTTACTTTTTAGTACCCGAAACAGCGTTACATCACACAAACCTCGTACCGAGTGTTTATAGTCTCAATAACTGCACTAGCAAAAAACTAAAATACTTAAATATTATGACAAAACCCCGATTTCAATATTATTTTAATACGATCGACATGACGGCGGCGTGAACTATGTGTTGATCATTTCTGATTTCGACCGTAGAGTGCGCTGCGGTCGGAATTTGTTGAAATCAACTGAAATGTACAAAGCCTATACAGATTGAATATATGACTTTCCTTAGCCCATAATTCAAATTTCAACTTTAAAAAAGCTAAATTCATGATTTTACTAATGCTTATTCAAGATCATATTTTTGTCAATTTTACGTGTCTTATTTGTTGGCTCGAAAATATGTACCTATATAATTATTTAATATAAATTTTTGGACACTCTGTATAAAGTAGTATAATTACTAGATTTAAACGGCAATAACTTGTTCAATTTAAATGGAACACCCTGTATATTTTACGTGAATCAGATGCACAATTTAATTGTCTATCAAATTGTATTATACCATCTTTTACCTATCTCTTCAAGTTTTCGTAGAAAATGCATTTTCGAATAATTTAGACCTCATTTATTACTATACCCATGGAATATTGACATTTTAGATATATATATATATATATAGAACATATTATATACAAAATGTACAGGTGGTAAAAATAATAATATTGCAAGTCCATTTGTTTACAAAAAGAAAACTATTTACATTTTTGTAAAAGAGTATACCAATTAAATATACCACCATTATTTCCGCCCAAAAATTAGTTAATTACATACTTAATTTTTTTAATTAATAAATTATTCTACATAAATGTGGATTTATTAAAGCATTCGTCAAAATAAGAAATAAAATTTATAAGGTATTACTTTTTGCCACACTGTCTAATACACATACAAAATTCAGTTTTTTAGTATTTGGGGCAATTATTATTAATCAACGTAAACAGTCAATTAATGTAGGTTGAATACTGGGATCATATTAATTGGACCTCTTCAACAAAAAATATTTAATCCAATCGTACTCTCTGTAACACAATTTGATAGACAATTAAATAATAGTGTTCTACTTAAATTAAAGAAAAGGTTATTGCCGTTTAAAGCTAGTAATTATTTAAAATACATTTTTAGACACTCTGTATAAGGTAGTATTTTGTTTATTATTGCAACACAATATACGATCAATAAACTGAACAATAAACTTCAGTAAATATTTAGTAATAAACCTTTGATACCTTTGGAGAAACGAAGCCTTAAAATTTTGAGATGGCTTCAGTCACCCGAAAGTGCAGTCGCCCGACTCCCCAATTGACCCGAAAGTGTAGTCGTCCGAATTCGTAACTGACCCGACTGAGCAGTTGAGATGTATCCGACAGTTTAGTGATGGGTCGTTTAATCGTTGTTGCAGACCGAATCGATCGACTTATAATTTGTAATACGATAGAAGAACTTTTTTGCTAGTTATAATTTTTGAATGTTTTGCAACACTAAATAATATCAAATATTTTTTTTTTACTTTTTAATATATATGTATTAAAGTGGAATAATAATTATATTCGAAAAATTGAAACTTGAAAAAAATGAATAAGGTAAAACGTAAAATGAATAGGTTCATATATTTCAACATTTGTCAAAATTTGAGCTACTTGAGAAAAAAGGATGCAAAACTATGGGCTGTCCAATGCAACGGGAGGATCCCTGACAGTTGTGTTTTCTATTTTAATTCATACACAAATTTCATTGATTGTCATTTTTTGGATTTCCAATGTCGAAATCTTCCCTTAGTCGCTGAAGGGACTTTATTAGACATCATTTATGAATGGATTTTACAAAGTTCTACTCTCAATCCTTCGTAAATAGGCTACGAAAATGAACGGGGGTGATAAAGTTTATTGTGGATATTGTTTTGTAGAATATGATGGCGTAAAACTTGGTATTAATGTGGATAGTTTTCGATTTGATTTAATCAAACACGTTTTTTGTTGTTTTTTAAAATTACGCCATTTATGGGGTAAAATGATGAGGCAAAATGTATAAGTAAATTAACGTATAGGTATATATGAAAAAAATCACTCGATTAAATGCTCTTCGCTAACGAAGATATAAATAATTCTAAAATTATTCAACCATGTATATCTTCTGTTTTTTTTTCAGGGTGGCGCCTCTTAAATAAATTATTGTCATGTTTTATTTTGATTTAAAGTAGATTGAATATTTTAACTACACATTGCTATTCCGGGTAAATTCTAATTTAGTTAGCTTTTATTGAGATTTAAAAATTTTTGTTCATTTTTAGGAAATGTTGAATATGTCATAAACTTTTTTTAACCTCAATTTTAGTTATATGCTTATCATAAAACAACATAAAATTAACATTTATTTTTTTCATAGAATCCGAAAATCAATTAATATATTATAGAATATAAAAATCTATATATTTTTAAAAATGCTCTAAATTAACCTACATATGCTCACAAAATAATTAATTTCAATACAATGTAGAATGTTTAGAAGGGGAGTTAATCACCGCGACCTTATACAGATCTATTGTATGTAATTTCAATACAAACTATCGTTCTCCTTGGAGCCTGTGTCGTATGAGACGCCACCCTGTATAAACAAGGATTTTACTGATATACCAAAGATTTGGTATTCTTATTATTCTTCTTATTATTTATTATCTTAATAAATTATTAAAAATCATGTTTTTTGGCAAAGATTACAATACACATTTAGATGTTTAAAAAAAATCAATTACAATTTTTTCTCTTAATCGAAAATGTTAAAAATGACGAAAAGAATACCGTGAAAGTTTGAGCTCTTAATATTAATATTAAGAGATTCCAGCAGCGAAAATTTCCATTTTCCATTTGATTAACATGGGATTTTTTCCCAACTTTGGAAGTTTTTTACTCTTTAACGAGTTTTCATACTGGGTCGAAACATATATTGTTGTAGAGAATTCAACGCTCTATATAAAATCACTAGCGTGTACCAACGACTTCGTTCGCGTCGAATTAATCATTTGTAATGGTCATGATAAAGCAAAGCAAGAATTTCCATTAACATACAAACTGGATAAAATTTTCTCACATTTATGTCAGCATGAGGAAAAACAATATGGCGATATTATTATTGTATAACTTGGTAATATTTGAGGGGTAGTTTCATCTCGTTGGAATTTGACTTTCGAAAAACCCGTTTGCCAAAAAAAAACTTTTTACGTTCAAGCAGTTTAAGCAGAATAGTGGTTAAGAAATTACCCAACTTTTTGGAAAACCCTGTATGATTTTTTAAAAAATTTCAAAATATGTAAAAAAAACAAATAAATTATGCTTGTCCAAGCGTTTTCCCGAAAGACTAACAAATATTGTAATATTTGAGGGGCGTTTTCACCCTCTTGGAATTTGAGATTCGAGAAACCCCTCCTTATCGAACCTCTACACCCCGTTTACCAAAAATCAGCTTTAAACGTCAAGCAGTTTAAGCAGAATCGTGATTACTCAATGATCATATTTTATGAAACACCCTGTATAAGTTTATAAAAAATCTTAAAATATGTAAAACAACAAAATAAAATATACGTGGTTAAGAGTTTTTCTGAAAAACTCACCAGTTTTTAAATAAAAAATATTTTAATATTTGAGGGATAGTTTCACCCCCTTAAAATTCGAGTTTCGGAAAATCCCTTCTTATCGAATCTCTACATCCTAAAGTCAATCTGTTTTCCAAAAATCAGCTTTTTACGTCAAGCGCTTTAAGCAGGATCGTGATTAATCAATGACCAGATTTTTCGAAACACCTTGCATAAATTTTTAAAAAATCTTAAAATATGTAAAAAAACAAAATAAAATATACGTGTTTAAGCGTTTTTTCGGAAACTTGACCGTTTTTTAAATAAAAAATATCGTAATATTTGAGGGCGGTTTCACCCTCTTGGAACAGGAATTTCGAAAAATCCCTTCTTATCGAACCTCTACACTCTACAATAAACCTGTATGCCAAAATTGAGCTTCTTACGTTAAGTGGTTTGAGCAGGATCGTGATTAGTCAGTATGTCAGTCACTTAAGGATTTTATATATTAGTATAGATGGGAAATTTTCATAGGACATTTTTTGTGTAGTCTCATTCTCTAAAATTTTTGATATTTGGTACATATTTTACAAAAAAACTTTTCTTGTCTTAGTGGATAATAGTGGCTTTTCATATTCTTCTTATGGTTGTATTCATTACTATTACGATTTTATGTAACGTGGCGACGATAAGCGAAAACACCATAGCGATGGCCAAATATTACGAAACACTCTATTTTAAATTATACTTCGTTAATAGTTCATTTATAATAACTAAGTTAAAATTCATTATGTGATTCAGTGAATAATATTTTCGAGTTATTTTGTATGATTTATAAGAAATAATTTTTTTAAGTCTTTGTGTGAGACCTAATTGATTTGTAGCGCTGGATGTTTACGTTGTGTAATCCGATCTGGTAGATAAAAAATATATTGATGGATATTCATTTCTCCCGAGATAACACTTTTTTAAACGGTTACTTTTTCGGATTAGAAAAATCTATCTAAATCTAATAATATATAGAGTCGTGATAAAATTTTTAATTATTGGTATTTTTAAAAAATCAAATAGTACATCTTACAGAACTTTTGGGGTGCTATTCAGAACTCTAACCAGAACTGTTTTTCAACATTGCTTTACCTTCGTTAAGTCGATTTTTATACCTATCTATAGAGTGGGGCATCAATAAAATTTTTAATTATTGGTATTTTTAAAAAATCAAATAGTACATCTTATAAAAATTTTGTGGTGCTATTCAGAACTCTATTCAGAACTATTCTTTAAATCATTTTTTACCTAGAAAATCGATTTAAACTGCGCAGGCTGCCATTTTATTTTTGTTCATAACTTGGTTAATACAATAGAACTATTTTTATCAATAGTCAGGAACTATAGAACTTGTTCTAGAATATATTTCCACTATCAGAACTGTTCCAGAATAAAAAAGGGTACTACGTGAAGTTGGCACCCCCCTGTCATATCTCCCGAAAAAAACCAGAACTATTTTTCTAACTTATCAAGAACTATAGGACTATTGTAAATCTATCCAGAACTCTCAAATTCCAGTTCATTTTTTGAAAAAGGGTGCCAACTTCACACGAGTTACTTTTTCGGATTAGAAATTAAAATACTTATTATTCCTCAATCTTATTTAAGAAGAAATATTTTATCTAATATTAAGCGGTTATTATTAGCAATTTGCTTTACTAATTTTATTATTTTATTATCAGGATTTGCCACTAAATTTCCGTTCCAAAAATATCATAATGTCGTATACTATACCGAGTGGTTTTTAAAATATAACCCGCTTAAAATTCTAAATTCCAACAATTTTATTTTTTTAATAGAAACTATAGAAAGTACTGTATAATAGTGTCCTCTGCAAAATTCGGTTTACCATCAATTACAATCTTATTTGATATATACAGGGCGAGTCCAAACTAAATGTATTTTTCACCACTATTTTAAATACAACACCCTGTATTTTGTATCATAATCGAACAAGGTTGTGTTTAATCTTTTTGTTTTATTATAAGCACTTCCTATACCTAAAATCGATATTTAATGAAAAAATTGTATTAATAAAATATTTAACTAAAATCTTATTTTACGATGAAGCTACCTTTAAAAGTAATATTAGTAAATAGAGGTAATGTGCCATTCTCCAGAAAGCAAAGTCTGAAAAACTTGAAAAGAATCCAACTAGATGGAAAGGAAATACTGCCATCACAGAAAGTTAAATATCTGGGAATAACCCTGGACAGTAAACTCCTGTGGAACAGGCATATTAAGAACACTACCAGCAAAGCCACCAAGGCTCTCATGATATGCAGAAGACTGGCCTGAAATAGATGGGGCTGCTCCCCTAACATTTTGCGCTGGATGTATACCATGATAGTAAGACCCATGATTACTTATGGAGCAGTTGCCTGGTACACAAAACTAGAGCAACGGACGGCAAGGCTAAACCTGTGCAAAGTCCAGAGACTAGCATGCGTTTGCATCATAGGAGCCATGAGAACCTGTCCAACAGCAGCAATGGAGGTCATTCTAGATCTAACACCACTGCACATTGTCATTGGTAGACATGCCAATGCGACAATGATTAGAATGGTCACTAACGGAATTAGTACTGGGAGAATTGTCAGATCAGGGGCTTGGAACACCCTCAAAAAGAAAATACCACTCCTGCAACTCCCAATATGCTAAGAACGTACAACTTTGAGAAACATCTCAATGTAGTATTGAGCAATAAAAAGGATTGGAAGAGCGAAACGTCTGCCCAGCATTTAAAAAACCATACCATAACTTAGTATACTGATGCTTCCAAAACCAATACGGGAACAGGGATCGGAGTATTTGAGTCGAGAACTAAATACTCCGAACCAATGGGCACTTACCCTAGTATCCTACAGGCAGAAATCTACGCTATCGAAAGATGCGTACAACTTATCTTAGATAGGAACTATCGGAAACAAGAAATAGCTATCTTATCTGATAGTCAAGCAGCATTAAAAGCGATCAACTCAGATCAATCAATTCGAAATTGGCCAAAGAATGCATAGAGACGCTGAATAAATTAGGCAAAGAAAACAAAGTCCTTCTTACTCTGGGTGCCTGCTCACCAAGGGATAGAAGGCAATGAAAAGCAAATGATCTAGCTAGAAAAGGAACGAACACTCCAATTAACTGGACCAGAACCGTTCTGCTTTCCAAGTGGTAATCAACTCAAGGCGGAACTCAAAAACTTGGAAGATTCCGTCCGCAACCTGGAATGGGAATCTTGCAACGGTCTAAGACACTCGAAGAAGTTTGTGAGGGCTTATGATCAAGAAAAATCACAGATCTTCCTGGGTTTAAGTAAGAACAATCTTCGGGTTGTCACGAGGTTTTTAACAGGACACTGTCTCCTCAATGAACACCTCAGTAGATTGAAACTAAGAAGAAACGGCGAATGCAGATTCTGTGGGGAAAATGGGGAAACACCAGTACACCTCATCACTGAGTGCCGAGACGACAACCATTCGTGCCATGAACTTTGGTACGACTGATATTGGAGATGGAGAACTACCCTCTATAAAACCGTCCCAGATACTGGCTTTTGTCAAAGCCCTGGAACTGTATGATGAGTTATAACTCAAGAAAGGGGGACACAATAGATCTGTAAGGTCGCAGTGATTAACCCCCCTCCCACTCATTCTAAATTCTAAAAATTCTAAAATTGAGGTAATAGTCAAATATTATGTGACAGATAGCCCACATTGATTTATATATATAGCCCAATACAACTTTCTCATCAACTAATTTTAGATATAGGAAATAAGAAGTGCTTAATAAAACAAAAAGATTAAAAAAAACCTTGTTCAATTATGATACAAAATACGCGGTGTTTCATTTAAAATAGTGGAGATACAAAATATTTAGTTTTAACTCGCCCTGTACAGATCAAACAAGGAAACAAGATTGCAAGTTTTGATCAACCGAATTTTGAAAAAGTCACTATTATAGGGTACATTACCGTTAAAAAAATTTAAATTCTTTGAATTTGGAATTTTAAAAGATCTTTAAATAAGCAGAGTAAATTTATGAAACTATTTTTAAAAACGGTTATATTTCTAAAACCACTCGGTACAGAATATTACATTTGATATTTTTGGAACGGAAATTTAGTGGTAAATCTACTGAGCTAAAAAATATATAGTATTCCGTTTAAAAATATAAAACTTTGATTTGAAAATATGTGGAACGACCCTGTATGTTGACAAAATTATTTTCTTTTCAAATGTGTGTTGACTGAAAAAAAACGGCATGTAGTGTTGTTTGGAAATGACAATCGATAACATTCTCCATATAATTTTACATACAAAATAACAGCGATTTTCATTTCCATCTCTGACGTCGTTTTTTTTTCGACCATATGGTATCTAGAATTGTATATGACTTGGCCTATCTTAATCTTAGTTTGGTTTGGTTGTTGAATTTTTATATTTAATTTCTGCCGGGTGCGAAGTGCGAAAGCACGCAGATTGTTTTGGCTCAAGGTTCTAAATGCTGCGATTGCTCAAGTTTCTAAATGGTGCAACAATTGCTCCATCTAAATGCTGCAACCACCCCTCCTGACCCTTTATCTCTGCCCCTGAAGCCCCATTCTCAGAACAGCGATTGTCGCCAGCTACACACGTCAAAAGAACCAATGAGATTTGTACAAAATTCAAACAGCTGTCAATTTTAAATTTAGCACAGCTCTCATTGGTTGTTTGAAATGTCAAACTGTGTCGCCAGCACACGACGTCGTTCTGAGAACGGAGCTTGAAGCCCCGTTCTCAGATCTGCGACTGTCGCCAGCGACACGACAAAAGAACCAATCAGATTTGTACAAAATTCAAACAGCTGTCAATTTTAAATTTAGTACAGCTCCCATTGGTTGTTTGAAATGTCAAACTGTGTCGCCCGCGACACGACGTTGTTCTGAGAACGGGGCTTGACGTTGTCCGGCCATCCGTCGCGACGGAGGGGGAACCTGTCCCTGTCATTGTCACTTGCCACCTTCTTGTCACCAGCCCAGCAAGCCGCAGGAATTTTCATTTCTTTGATTTATTAAAACAATTGTTATTTCTTGTATAAACATTAATAACTAACTATTAAAAAATACAGTCCACTATATAACCAGCCCAACACAGATATTTAGTCATAAATATTTTAAATAGTTTTTTTCTTTATTCTTTGTATTTTGTGCTTCCGACGACGGAAAGAGATAAACTTTCCGAAACGTTAAGCATTTTTTTGTTTGTTAGGCAAATTTGTATAACTGTAAACCTAACTTCTGACAAGTAGTTTCCGTTTGGGTTTAACGCAGAAGTGTTTACAAAAAGTAACTATTTTATTTTGTAGATTTTCTTGCAGTGGAGAAATACCCATATAGGATTTTTTGGAGATATTTAGTCATGTTGCGACAAAACTCCCTGTAAACAGCTCTATATTTGTTTATGTTCTATATAGAAAAAAAAATTCATGGTTATATATTTTTTTACTTGACCTTTTTTTCATTTATTTGTTTTTTCAAACAATTTTGTAAAAAAATAACAAAAATACTTACATACCGGGTGAGTCTTAAATAACTGCAAATATTTTTAGAGGTAGTCTATTTCGACCCCAGAAACACATCTATAAAGGATTTTTCGGGAAAAATTTATTTGAAAAGTTGAAATTTTTTTTTCGATAAAAAAGAATTGTCGAATGTCCGAAAAAATGCCCGAATACACTTAAATAATGTAAGATATTTATTTTATTGAAATTGGTTATCTATTTTATCTTTTATATAAAATAAAATTGAAAAACTGATCAGGCACATTAGTTAAAAAATGGCCAAAATACATTTCATTTTGCATTTTACTTTTATTAGTCAAATTTTTATCGATATAAACGCCCATTCCTAATAAACCGTGAATTGGAGATCGGCAAGGGAGATCGGTCTGAGTCGGATAGGATCGTTTTTCGCCGACTGAGTCGGGCGACTGCACTTTCGGGTGTATGTGGTGTCCCCGAATAATCGAGTACTCGAGCAAATTTTCGCTGGAGTTATCCCATCACTAATTACAATCGATTAATTTTTAATAATTTTGTAATAATAGCTTGAATTGTGCTAAAGCACAAACTTTATTGGAAGTTTATAAATGAGCAGAGCTATGACTTGATCCGCATTTCTCGACTACGTCTTGAATAAAATTTTAAAGGAAGTTATGCAGGTTTAATATAATATATTAAAAAACAAATATCTTCGTCAAACAGAAATTTTAATAATTTATTTCTCTAAAGTGTGAATTGCATTAAATTCTTAAAAATAATATTTGTTTAAATATTTTCTCTATAGAAAGTGCCTCTAGTTATAATCTATTAAAAAATGCAAGACTTACAGGAGTCTTGCAGCAAGATCAACACCAAGACCAAGATTGGAACCTGCAAGACCAAGACCAGTAATACTTATTAACTGCAAGATCATGGGAGCCTTGGTCTTGGTCCTGCATTTGCTCATCTTTACAATTAACAAGTTTCCAAAGTCGTTACTGTATATTCTAATAAAATTATGAAACGATGATAGCTCTGAAAATCATAAAAATATTTCAGTTCTGGCGGCGAACTTGCATTTTTGGATGTGGATAGCAGGCCAGCATCAAAAACGCCCAGACCCCGAGTTTTAGGCCCCACCACTGGTGCGACGTCATTAAAGCGGGGCCAAAAAATGGCTTTTTAATACTTGAAAAACTTTAAAGAAACATTTTAATTTTATTTTTTATACTAAAACAGTTTGAAAATATTAACTGTTTTAATATGGCGGCCATCTTGTTATATAAATGTCAGGCCCTTAATATTTTTATCTGAAATTTCGTGTGCTTGATATTATATTTTTTAGTCAACCGGCGATGATATTGAGCTTATGATGATACATCTACAACTAGATGATACCCCAAACAACCCCTCAAATTTTTTTTTATACATCCCTTCCCCAATGCACCAAACTTTATACTATAATATAAACTTCTATTTATATTCATAATATTTTATTTCATCAAACTAATTTTAGTATAAATGTTGGTACATAGGGGGGTGTTGGGGAAGGGATGTATAAAAGAAAAATTTTGAGGGATTGTTTGGGGTAGCATCTAGTTGTCGATGTATCGTATTAAAATTTTAATATCATCACTAAATTTGTCGACCCCAAAAACCTATAAATTGATATCACACACGAAATTTCAGAGAAAATGTCAAAACTTTAAAATTTTTACATTTATATAACAAGATGGCCGCCATATAATTAAAAACAGTTGAAAATATTTTCAAATAAGTTGTTTTAGTATAAAAAATAAAATTAAAATGTGTTTTTAACAAAGTTTAAAGTTTTAAAAAGTATTTATATGCCTAAAAGCCGTTTTTTTGACGCCCGCTTTAATGACGTCATACCGGTGGTGGGGGGCCCCAAAATTTTGGGGTCGGGGCGTTTTTTGATGCTTGGTATATGTACTATCCATATCCAAAAATTCCGACTATCCGACCCCACTACATGAACAGTTACTAAACGACTTTATATTTCAGGAACTAAATATACCAACAAAATTTTGTTTCCAAATTTGAAACAGTTTAGGTGCAATTTTCTACCTCATCTTGATTTTATACCTTATCAAACTTTAATTTTATAAAGGTACCTAACAGAGTTAGAGAAGAAAAAAGTAATTTAAAATAATAATTTTATTATCTAAAATTTTTTAATGTCGTATATTAAAACCCTCCCTTCTTTCACTATACAGACTTAAAACAAAAAAGACGAATAATTTTAATGAAAAATTACATTATAAATTTTTATCTAATATTAACTACATAAAGCCCCTGTATAACAGAATTCGATCATTATAGCATTACGAAATTCGCTGTATATAACACCATCAACAACAATATATTGATAGTGAATGGCCCCTTTGTTACAATTAATACTGATAACTCATTGTTACAGGGACTGAATATGAATAATCAACCATATTATAGACTCCCAAGATTTTTAATTAAGAAGTTCATTCGACCATAATATTCAAAATTAACTGAAGGTTAAAAAACAATCGGTTCTGTCGATTACACTTCTGATTGTATGAAATTTCTCATTATTAACAGAGAATACTTTTCCATGTCTTTCTCGATTTATTGATGTCTTCGAATACAGTAAACTAACAACTATGTTTTATTAAATACACAACATACCTAAAACATGAGACGTGTTTACGTAAAGGTCTCCCATGTTGTTTGTCTAAAAAATTGAAACAAGAAGTATAAAATATATTTGCAAGTCTTATTAAACGTCAAATTTAAAATATGTATCTTTAAAATATGGGCGACAGTTTGACATGAAGCAATCTAGAATATACTTAAATAAAAATACTATTAAGAAATTCTTTATGACTTTTTTTATATCTTAGAGAAGGTCAAAACTACTTTTAAATACCAACATGGGTAGATTAAAGACAATTTTTTAGCTGTATTTATGTTTCTTTGTTGTCACTTCTTGATTTTAGTAAGCCCATGCAGCAAAATGTTTAACTACAACGTTTTATAAAGAACAGTTGGAAGCAAAGATATACGGTTGATAAAAAGCAATGACGCCAAATTACAAGAAAACAGAAGATATGAAAAAAACAAAAAATCAGAGAGAATGTCTGATACCAATGCTGCATTAATATAAATAAATGAGAAGGAATGGCTATGTTGTCTATGTGGAGAGTGCAGAGTAGAAAATATGGTTAAGCATAATATGTCAGCCGAGATGTCAGCTTTGTGCCGCACATGAACTTGTGCTTATGTTCAAAATAGTACAAGCTGCATTGGCGATAAATGTGCATAAACCATTACATTTATATATTTTGGTTTAATTATTCCCATTCGGGGTAAATTTACCCCTTGGGAAAACACTCTAATTCCGCTATCTCGTGATAATCTACCCTGATAAAAAATAAGCTTGTGACAATACTGGGTAACGATCTGTGCCATACGCGGTTAAGAAAATCACTATAATAAAATAATAAACTTGATACTGTACAACCTTCATGTGTACCAATGTCTGGTTGTATGCTAGGAAGTAAATTTTCATGCATATTTTCTTCGATAGGTTTGTACCGAGGTTTGTACCTTCTAAACTAAATAACGGTCTGGGTAAAGCATCTATAAAACTTATTTGGCAGCTCAGAATTAGAATTTAGAGTTAGTAACTCGCATTTTCATTGGAAGGCACTGTCATACTTATTTCAAACCAATAATCAACGAGAATATTCGTATAATTTAATAAAATTACTGTAAATCACTATAAATAATGAATTATTGTTTGTAATTGGGCTATAATTTACCTATGTATTATTAATTCGGTAAATAATGGAGATTAACAATTGTATTTAATTAAAATTTAATTTCAAGATTAAATTTTTGTTAATAACATTCTGAGAATTCGAATAATGAATTGAATAATGACAAGACAAGTGACATCTGTTTAAAAAAAGACAGCGACTTGGAGTGACAATCTGATTATGCAAAAGAAATAAAAATTCTATTGAGTTTTTGGTTGCTTAACGATTAACATTAATTTAAAAATAAATCGCCAACATGAATAATGAACAAAACATTTAAACAAAACTACTACTACTACTACTGCCATTACTCGCTGACGAGTATTTGACAGGCATCAAAAGATGGTTACGCAAGGCGTTTCCTGTCATGAGCTTTTCTGTGACTGAAAAGCCCGATACGTGATGTTATCTCTCTTCCACACTCCGGACATTCAAAAATGTCATTACTTTGTTGCCTCTTTACTTTTTGGTTGTCGTTATGAACCGAGGGGTAAACCGCAGAGGGAAAAGTGTACACCGTAATTCCTTTTACTCAAATAATTCCTCAGAATTCCTCGTAATTCCTTCGGAATTCCTTGGAATTCCTGGTCTTCAAGGTCAAGGTCAATCATTCAAGGTCTTCCTTGGAATTCCTTGGTACGAACTCGGTAACTCTTTCAGTTACAAATTCACCGTAAAGAAGAGATTTCGGTAGGCGGTTTTCTTGCATCCTGCATACGTGGCCAGCCCATCTTAAGCGAGATTTAGTAATCATGACTTCAGCGCTCTCGCAGCTTGCTTTAAACAAAAACAGACCACACAAAACAAATTGTTGGATGGTAGTAGTTAGTAGTAGTCAGAGATATAGATGTAGTAGTATTTTGGTTTAATGGTCACAGCTGACAGGGCTATACAACCGGGTGATATAGACTTATCGTTTTTTAATAAACTTAAAAAAAGCAAAAAATCTAAAATAGAACACAGTTTTATATTAACTCTAATTTTTTTGAAGTTAAAAAGCATTCATGAAAAAAATATATATCCTTCAAATCCTTCAATTTAATAGCTGTTAGTCAGAAGTTTCACTTCAAATATGCGCACATAGTGCGTACACATTTTTTTTCATTAGACGAGGAATCACGAAGTGGCCGCCTTGTCTATTCAATCTTGACCTACTTTGGCTTACTTCGCGAGTAGTGTAGGGGCCGTTTTAAACTTATGGAGATTTTCTTTATTACTCGTTAAAAAGTAAAAAAAAATAAACATTTTTTCCATAGCAACTGTTAAAATTGGCTTATATCTATCAAAAATAGTAGATAAAATAGTACTTTAACCGCAAGGGTAGGTAAAATGATACTTTAACAGCGAGGATAGGTTAAAAACTTTATTTCGTCTAGCACGTTTATTAATTGCTTCCTTTTTGAAAATTTTTGTATTTTTTTTTCATAAGTTATTCGGGATTTAAATGGAAGTAGTTTGGATATGGCGTTTGACTGTTTTTTTTCTTTTCTTTGGCTGAGGCGACAGCCAGAATATCTGTTGGTAATTTACTTATTTCGTTTTGAGCCATTTCTGGCTCCAATTCAATCAGCAATCGATACGAAAGAGAATTAAAAAATATTGACTCAAAACCATAGACTAATGTCATGTACTAGAGATAGATTGGACACTGATATAAAACAAATGGGTCCGTCATTTAGAGTCACCTGGTGATCCGGAAGAAACTAATGGAGAGTTTTGGCATAACGTAATTTTAGCGTTCCGTTACTTATTACCGCTAACTAAAACGGTAACGTTATTCAAGCTCAAAATTACTCCTTGTAGAATATAAAATAATAAATATAGACTTTTTTGTTGCCATTTTATGTTTTATTAGATCATTAGAAGTGTAACATAATTAAAACAAAATTAAAATATATACATACATTTTAAACACCAACAATAGAGCACATAGTGCCTATTTTTTGATTTAACAAATAAATTATATATAGCAAAAATATTATAGACTACTAACTAACTGTTACAAAAAATACTATATGTATATTACCAACTATGTACTTACTTATTTATGATTAAACTATTTTTTTTTTATTTGGTTCATAAATTTATACTTTCTAAAATGTCAGAATGCCTTTAATAAAAAAGTTTAGTATCTAACACGAAAATGATGATCGACTCTAAATATCAGAATGCACAAACTAATAAAAACACAAACTATAAACACAAATCACTAAAATCACCGAACTTTCCGATAAATCAGGAATATCTGAATTAATGATTATTTATATCATTATTTATTAAATAATGATCAAAATAATGATTTAAAAATAACTTGACGGATCACCAACATTTTGTCAAAATGTCAACATGATGTCAATTAGACAAAAACTAGACCACAGACAATAGTCAACATAGGGACTGTCATGTCATCTTCATATATAAATTAGAAATCTGAACTTTAATGTCTTTTGCGCCGTCTGGCGATGCGGAAGAAACTAAATTTGAAGTTCTATAAAATTACCATCGAGTGTCTAGGGCATGCTCAAAACTGACAACTAAAGAGACAGCTTTATTTATTTGTCAAATTATATAGAAATCAACGCCAACCCAGCACAATATTTTTTCTACTCGTAATAAATTCCTTGAAATAATAATATCTGAATATTTTTTAAAACGTAACTCGCTATGGAAAAAAAAATATTGTTTTATAAACGACGATAAAATTGCATTATCGTCTCCCGAAATTAATTCACTCGCGATTTCATCGCTCGTGATGATCTTTTCAGATCTTTTCGGTTCACGATAAAATAACATTTTATCGTCTTGTATAAAAAATTACTATTTTACTAAACATATACATAGAATTTGTAACTAAATCACATGGGTATAGCATTAAACTCCTGCATTGTCTTTAATTTCAGTAAAAGAAAGACGTTGTCGTTTTCTTCTAGTACATTGAAAGGTGCATAATAACAAAGGATACTAGAGAGAAAAAACATTCAAAATGACCGACGCATAAGCTACGGTAAAAAATGTTTGCGCACTCGTCAAAGAACATTATCTTCCAAACTTCCTTAGTTATTACCTTAAAAATAAAGGCCATAACTTCGTATAGGTATGCTATATAACAGAGTATGTCGAAGTAAATTATTATTTTGACGAGAAACTTCGTATATAGAAATAAGTTATTGGTTTGCGAAAACGACTGCTTCTCTACGAGCCGCCGCTGAGCGTAAAACTACCGGAAAATAACATTATAGACCAAAGCACGCGTCCTTGCGAGCTTCAGACCGTGCTTAACTGTACAGTGTTCTATTGTTTCCCCGAAGGAATAATAATTGATATTAAACGTACTTAGGCTCGGTTAAAATATCCAGGTATAAAAGTTAATGTTCGTAGAGTTATTTTGTACGTTAAAACGATACGATTAAAGCCCGCAGAAATGGTTTATGGTTTGAGAATAGCGGCATAAGCGTAATAATTCACTTGTCACGCTCGTAACCCGACTTGGGCCGCGGGCACAAAAAATATCGATTTTTTCAAATAACTGTCAAATATATTATATGATTTACTAGTAGTGGTATCAAACAAGGAATCTAATCTCTAATTGAGATTTTATTTTAAAATGCATTTCTATCTTGATTCCAAACATTTAATAATAATTAAAATCAAGATATAAGACAAGCTTAAAAAATAATTTAAAAAAAGGGAATTAAAAATGTATTATTTGGAATAAGCATCTAAAAGTTATTTGCAAAAAACTACCTCCAAATTACTAAAAATTCATAATACGGCCCAGAGAAGAAGATTTTGTCAGTGACAAATTCGATGTCACATTTTTTATTGTTTACAAGAATATATTATCTGGTTTGGAAAGGGTGGTTATTTTTTTCTGAATTGGAATGTTAATCTACAGAGGAATTAGTTGAACTGAGACTAGTATTTACGATGTATGGCTTGTTTGCTGTTCATTAATGCAGGCCTCACTGGCACCACATGCATTCATAATAATTTAACAAATAAAATAAATATTTGTAACTAAAAGAAATTTATTAAACTATACTAATTAATAAAATGTTTACATAATCTCCCATTCACAGTCAAGCAATACCTCAAATGATTGTAAAATTCACGCCTCAAAAACTACACTAATACCGTATGATCGAATAAAAACGGCGTCAGCGATGGCTATGAAACGAATATCGTTGTCATTTTATATGTAAAATTATATGGGAAATGTCATCGATCGCCATTTCCAAGCCAACTGGACGCCATTTTTTTTCGATCGTACGGCACTACTAATACAAATACTAACACTACTACTAATACAAAACTGTTAAGGGGGGAATCTTTAGCATTTCACAGAGATGTCGTTTTGAGTTCATCTAAATTTCTGTATTTAATATGTTCATAAAGACGGTTTATGAGTGTGCTCCACAGGAAGAAGTCGTTAGGCGAAAGATCCTGTGGTCTTTTTCTACTATATTCCCAATAGACGAGCAATGTTTTTCTTTTCTTCAACATGAAGAATATTCAAGTCATTGTTGTTTTCTTCCTGTTCAATTATTTTTGTCTTCACAATTCCATGTGCTTCAAACCATGCCTTTAGTTTCAAACCTCTGGTTTATTCTGTAAGCTGTTCACATTTTGTAGGCACTGTAGGCTTTCCGGAGATTGAGCTGCGAACATATCTAATACAGCGGGATTACAATTTCCAGCAAAATGCCGTTTAATCATCGTAACCAAATCGTAACTTTTTTCAAAATTACCCTATTCCGCACCTTCAAATTTTTGATAACAAAACGTGACATCGAATTTGACAATGACTTAATCACATTTTTGCTGGTATTTTAATTCTAGCTTTTTCTGCGCCGTATTATAAATTTTACTAATTTGAAAATAGATTTTTGCAAATAACTTTTAAATGATTATTCCAAATGAAACAAAATTCTAGACAAAAGTACAACTTTAACACCTCTTCAAAAAAGTCTAATACAATTTTTGCATAAAATTATCTGGGGAGATAATATTGGATCTTATAAAAATTCACATGGGGTAACACGATGTTCGTCCCTAATATTTATCCGTCAAAAGGTCCGCCATTCAACATTGTCCGGCCAAATATGCTTCAATAAGATTCACAGTCAAGCGAAGTTAGCAGTCAATTGAATTCAATCCAAATACTTTAACATACAAATAATTATCGTTTGTTTTTAGGGTTAATGCTCATACTGCTCATACAGAAAGAGTAATTTAAATTTAACCCTCAAAATACCGTATTTATTACGTTACCGTATTTATTTAACGTTACAGCTGTGGTTACAGGCACGAGAATTTCGGTCTTTCCAATATTCCATTCATCGGGTCTTCCGGTCCAACAGGTCTTTCGGTTCATAAGGTGTAGCCGGTATACCGGGTTCAGTATAGGTCCCACCGAGCTAATTGTTGGGACCGGCATACCGGTTGTAGGACCAGTACTTCGTGGTACCGGATACCGGTACGGAAACCTTAGGACCGAACATCCCTACTAAGTCCTTCTACTTAACGACAAATCTATTAATGAGTCGTTTTAACCCACATTTCAGTGAGCGGCTTGACGTATTCATTTTCATATCATTGATGATTTTATGATATTCTTAAAACAATAACGAAGATTCATGTTTAGTTTGTGAAAGAGAAGTGATTTTTTATGATTTCTAGGCCGGGTTTCGGAAATTTCCTTCAATTTGTACCGGTATTTTAGAAGTAACTCGTTCTTTGTCCCTTACTGAAAAAAAATAATTAAAAAAAAAAATTCAATCATTTACTTAGCTTTCGAGTCTTTAAAGCCGGCCCTGAAGCGTTTCAACGCGTGTAATTTCGGTAATTTTTTTAAATGGTCGACAGACAGCTGCTTAAAGAAGTTGAGAGATCTCCTTTTCGTTCATGATTCGTTTTGTAAGACATATATAATTATAGAAGATGACAAGGAATTTTTCGTTTATATGGTTTGATATAAACTTTAATAAAATTTAGTATTCGTTTATTGTTACACTAATAATGTACGATGAAAATATTAAGGAGGCATGTTAGCAGTAAATAGGTAGTTGTTAGTAAAGGCATATACACGGCTCAGTATGGTTTTACAATTTGGTTGATTCAACCAAATTAAACTATGGAATTGAACAAAAAATGTATATGTTACGGATAAAGATGCAAAACCGGCCTTTAACAGGACTGATCGGTTAATATTGTACATGGTGGTCCGATCTGTATTCCGGAAAAAAAGTAAAAAACTTCTTATACATGTATGTCCTAAAATGCTTAATTTCGGAGATACAGGGTGTAGAAGTTTCATTTTTATTTCGATTTATTTCGTTTATTAAATA
This sequence comes from Sitophilus oryzae, assembly GCF_002938485.1. Classification (NCBI taxonomy): domain Eukaryota; kingdom Metazoa; phylum Arthropoda; class Insecta; order Coleoptera; family Curculionidae; genus Sitophilus; species Sitophilus oryzae. The sequence continues at coordinate 448,615 of NW_022145817.1, forward strand.
AAATAACTCGATTACATTTTTTCAGATTTATACAGTTTTTTTCACAATATTTTGATGTAATCACTTGTCAGTCAAATTTTAAATATATTAATTTCCTGCTATGCGTTCCAGTTGTACCAACTTATTTCTTTGTAAAATAAAATAAATTACTTTGAAATTAAAATGACAGACACATCTCTCACTGTCATGGATTTTCTCGTTGGACAGACTATATATATATAACAATGTTGTAGTTTTTTATTTTTATATATTTTTTTTGAGTGTTTGTTTCTTTTTCAAGTTATGGAATAAAGCCCTAACCCATGATTAATTTTTCAATAAGACCCTATTATTACACCTAATTACATTAAAGGTTTTCTACGGTCTACAGTCTTGTTCGCCGGGAACAGAAGACCGATCTCGGCCTCGTAGCGGAGGTTAATTCCGTATTTCCCCCTTGTGAAATATGAAACTCGCGAGAAAGTATGTCACTGCCCTAAAATGGCGCTATTTTATACGCTGGATATGAGAGAAAAAATCACGCAAATGAACGAGACGAATGAGTCAGATTCAATGTCTAACTGAAATTAATGAAAGATACCTTGTCTTGCTAGATAAACTAATAAGTCTCTGTGATAAAGTAATAATTCGTATTGCATTTATTGTCGAGTAATCGGTGTTGGAAAGTGCATTATTAATAAATATTAATAATAAATTAGAAAGTACTAGTATATTATTAATTTTCAACATGTTTTATGATTTTATAGTTATTCATAGTTACATTAAAAATCCACTTTATAATGGTATAATAAAAATATATATGTTATAATAAAAATCCACTTTCTACAATTTTACTGACAACTGCAAGACTTCCGCAAGACCAAGAAAAAACATGCAAGATTCAGGTCTTTGCATTTATTATCACCGTTTATATGATTTAAGAAATTACTTATTTGTTCAAAATTATTGTTTTAATTGATTACAGTGTTTTCCCGACTATTGCAACAAATGTTAAAGAAAGAAATGCTGATTCATAGTGGAGTGCCCAGAGACTTTTACATCGGAATTCAATTACTGTCAATGTATTAATGTGAAATCTTCTGTATTGTGTTTTATAGATAAAATACTAAAATGTTTACCCATTTTTTTTCGTTGCTTTTAATTTTTTATTTTAGTAAATTCTTAATTATTTCCTTCTTAATATTTAGATTTTTTTATTCTTTTTCTAAGTAAATTTATTGAAATAAATAAATCTAATGCATATTATGCACCTATTCTGCTTATATTCTAATCATTGAAATTTTGATTGAAATCGAATTATACAGGGTGGCGCGTCATATGCGACGCGGCTTTTGCAAGGAGAACAAAAGTTTGTATTGAAGTGAAATTTTCTGAGCTTATGTAAATCAATTTAAAGTATTTTCTAAAATTATGTATGTGAGTTCTACAGGGTGTCCCCAAAAAAAGTTACACATTAAAGTTATGTTTTTTGTAATGGAACACCCTATTAATTGATTTTTGGATTCTATTAAAAAAATAAAGATTTGTTTCATTAGAAAATTATATGACTAAAATATATAGTTTTTGAAATTCATTCACCGGCACGAAAAATGGGCACCTCAAAACTTTGATGTATTTTAAAGGTTAATATATTTTATTTTAATGGGCCGATTTTGATGATTTTTTAAGCAGTGTGTTGCCAAATTATTTGACTTCTAAGTATTTTTTTCTAAATTAAAACTGAAACTCCCCATCTGTTAATTATACGAGGGAAAACAAAATGTTGATATTTTTTATGAAAGTTTAAAACACCCTGTGAAATATGTTAAAACAGCAACAAATTTAAAAATTATTTTATCATCTAGATACATCCTTTCTCGATGGTTTGTTTTTTGGTTCATCTGATTAGCTTTATTTTTGTTGGAAATATTCGGTTTTAGAGAAGGCACTAACATTTTTGGTAATTTTTACATTAAGACCATACCTTTGCTTTTGGGCCTAGTTAAAAAATCTAGTAAGTTCTGGTCCCGAAGCAGGCCTTCTTGACATAAGATTTGCTTCATTTAATCTTCTTCTTGTAGTCCGTTAGTTAATATGTACGGTTTTTAAATGCAATTCATTATCAATTTGAAAAGCTAGCAAACAGCGATTCCTTAGCGATAAACTTAAAATAAGTCGATCGTCTCGATTAGAAGTTCTCATTCGAAGGTTCCTGGACATCTATATTGACGTCCTCATGGGCGTGGTCATAATTCAAAGACCATTTAATATACTCTATGATATTAAGGTATTTTTGGAACCAGAATTTTATAGCAAATTCACTAAACTCGAATAAATAAATGATATATACTTGACTCACCCTGTATATCTATAAAAATATTTTTGAAATGTGAACTACCATTAAACATATATTTTGTAAAAGGTTTGGAGTGAAAATCTCAAATAGGAATCCTGATACAGAGCGCTAAACGGAGCCATCTTGTATGTATGCATTTGTACCGTATGATCGAATAAAAACGGCGTCAGCGATGGCTATGAAATGAAGATCGCTATCATTTTATATGTAAAATTATATTGGAAATGTTATCGATCGTCATTTCCAAGCCAACTGGACGCCATTTTTTTTTCGATCATATGGTATATGTGTGTGTTTATTTAAATACTAAAGTGAAAGCAACGAATTTAAATGGGTAAACTTTGTAATATATCTTATTAACAATACAATGCAAAAAGTTTTATAAAAAATCGTTCACAGTAAATGAATTCCGAGGTTTGTATCTCATAAGGGCTTAAAGCACTCCACTATCAATATAATATAAAAATTTTCATCACACAAATATTCTCTCTTATAAATTATTTACATTAAATTACCAAAAATACTATTTATTTAATGATTTTCTATATTTGATACCAATTAAACTTTTAGTTGCGTAATCGAGGGCGCGATTTTTAAATTCATTGTTGCCAACCATGGACTTATTCGGCCCTTAATGCTGACTATTAACTGGAATTTAAATGTTTAAATACTAAAGGTAAAGCTTAACGAATTTAAATGGGTAGGCACATTAATATATCTTATTAACAATACAATGCAAAAGTTTTATAAAAATCGTTCACAGTAAATGAATTCGAGGTTTTGTATCTCATAAGGGCTTAAAACACTCACTATCAATATAATATAAAAATTTTTCATCCTGATATTCTCTCTTATAAATTATTTATGACAATGAAGATCGCTATCATTTTATATGTAACAATTATATTGAAAATGTTATCGATTAAACATTTCCAAGCCAAATTGACGCCATTTTTTTTCGATTCATGGTTGCCATGTGTGTGTTTATTTAAATACCAAAGTGACTAATTAGATTTAAATTACGCTTTGTAATGATTCAGGTGGTAGCTCTGCTTAAAAAATGTCAAGTTACCACATTTACTTATTTATTTCCTGATATTGTCATTCATTTTGACACTTTAGTTTTGTATTACGAGTTTTTGGTTTGAATAAAGAGTGTTGTGATGCTTTAAGCTTAAAAATGTTTACTTGCAGACCTTGCAGTCGAACATTGTTCTTTTTAGAATCTCTTTTAGTGAGAAGAGTACAAGATAGCTTAATAGCCGTAAAAAAGTCATTGCAACTTTATTAGAATATTTTGAACGGGAAAGCGGTAGTAATGACCCTTTATGTCCCTTAAGTGCTATTAAGAAGGTGAGTTTTGTTGATGTAAATGTAAATAATAGCTGTTTATATATTTATAATTCATTTATTTGTGTTTCCTAAAATACTTTGACTAGAAGAAAATATGTAAAAATAGGCAACGCTGTGCCTGTCAAGCTTAATCACGTAATTAAAAGTTTATTTGATATGAATAACTAACTACTATACCGGGTGCGTCTCAAAAGTGGCTCACCCCTATAACTTTTTTTATTTTTTCAGATATAACGAGATTTGGTATGTTAGTATATGACATAAATTAGGATTGATTGACATATTCAATTGTTTTTGGTCACTTCCGGTTTCACCGGAAATGCCTACAACTTTTGATTTTTAAATGGCACCCTCGGTATTTTCATGCTTTATTCGATAGAAAATGACACTCTGAATAGAATGACATATCATATGTCAACTTTTGACATTTTCGCAAATGATTTATTTGAAATTGTAACATGCGATTCATAATGACAATTTGACTCGAAATACCAAGTGTGTGGTATCAAATTATTCGTAAAAAATGCTTTTTCCAAATATGCTAATGAGCCACCCATGTTCCATTTGAAAAAATTAAGATATGATTAAAAATACGATCTGGGCATCTTTTAACCGGCCAGGACAAGACACTAAAAACATTAGACGATCAAATTTATTTTTCCAAGGCTTCTTGATTAAAAATTAGTGTTTTTAACACAGCCATAGCACTCTAGATTGAAATTAAAAATAAAATTTGTTTTTGAGTGACTATGTCAAAAATTGACATATGATATGTCATTCGATTCAAAGTAAAAAAATACCGAGGGTGCTACTTAAAAATCGAAAGTTGTAGTCATTTCCGGTGAAACCGGAAGTGACCGAAAAAATTTGTTTTGAGCAGATATGTCAAAAGTTGACATATGGTATGTCATTTTCTATCTAATAAAGTCAAAAAAATACGGAGGGTGCCATTCAAAATCAAAATTTGTAGTCATTTCCGGTGAAACAGGAAGTGGCCAAAAAGAATTGAATACGTCAATCAATCTTAATTTATGTCACATACTAACATACCAAATCTCGTTTTTTTATCTGAAAAAATAAAAAAGTTATAGGGGTGAGCCACTTTTGAGACGCATACATACATACCCGGTATGTAGAAAGTGCCTCTAGTAAAAATTTATTAAAAAAAATATTGCAGGCCAAGACTAAACCTATCGTAACCTATATACAATATAATATATGCATACATGCAATACATATAATATATGCAACCTAACCAACGGCAAGACCAACACTAAAGGAGTCCTGGTCTTGGTGTTGTATTTGCTCATCACTGTTGCCATGCAAAACAAAACCCACTTGATATTCAAACTTCTTTTGCCTGAATGATATTCCCGTATGTTTTGAATAAATAACGTGTTACGAATCAGAATTTTAATATATTTCGCAATTTCAATGTAACAAAGGTAGCTTCAATTAAGGAACGGGCATTGAGATAGCGAGATTCTTCTGTGCGCTACCCGTTTTCTATTAAAGCTGAAAAAACAAGCGATATATCCGAGTTAAGAGCGTCCTTTGTTGCTAATTACGAAGACAGCATCGGCAAACGCGTTACCTAGCAGAAACATTTCTCAGCGATGCAATATTTCATCGGAAAGCACCTCGATAAACGTAATTGCGACTGTTCCTCTCCGCGATGGAGCGTACGATTCGCGAAACTCCGCGACTGGCATTCTTCAAATTCCGATAATTTAGTTGCTTAGAATATCCAGTTTGTTATATTCACGTATTAGTGGTATAACGAATATCAATTTTTAAACTTGTGAATATCTGCTACCAGTATTAGCGAATGTGAATACCTATATTAATTTGTTAAGAGTCCATTTCACTATTAGTCCTAAAAAGTAGCAAAATAAGCGTTCGGCATTTAACGTTTTATGTAAAACTGGCTAGGTATATTTTTACACAAATAAGGAAGGAAATTAAAGATAAAGGATTATACTATATCCGTATTGTAGCACATTTTTAGACTACTTCTTTATTTTTAAGATTTTGATAGTCAAACATCAACAAAATACTCCTTATGTTTGGACTAAATTTTCTCGAAAATAAAGATATAATTTAAAATTCCGTTATAATACGGAAAAGATTGAAGTTTTGTGATTACATTGATATATAATGTATATGGTTTTGTAACAAATTGCTCGCTATCTGATGGCAAATGCTAAAGCTCTGCAAACCTTAATCAAACCTTAATCAAAGCACGTGTGTGTTTGGAATTTTGGGTGTGACTTAACACGACATGATCGGGCTAAGCTTTAGGCAGATTTCTGAAATATAATATATATTTCCTTCGACCAGACACCCGCATTACCCGATTCCTGAGAGCGACTCGAAAGTACGGCGTAATAGACTCTTAATAATACTATTACGGGGCGAGAAATATTTAGAAAATAAATGCAAGACTAGATGATCAGAATCCAACAAACGGAGACTCGTTTAAAAAATCGTTTCTTACTCTATATTACACCATAAAAATAATAATAATAAGCTTCTGAACGTAGACGCTAGAGGGCGCTGTCTTACAATGTAACAAACATTCCGCGTTTTTTTAAAAAAATTAAATACACAGAATACATAGATATCATTATTTTTAGCTGACCAGCTTAAAGCAGTATAAAGCTTAAAATGACAATTCACTCTTTCAAACCGAAGATATAGCAAATATTATAGTAAAAATACATAATAATAAAGCTTCTTTAATTACCTTATTTTTGCCTTTATAACAGGGGAGGTAATCGTTAGCCCTCTTGATATTGCCAATTACACTCATCAAATAGATATAGAAACGAATTCTGCTTGGATTATTTAAATCGACAAGTATACCAGATAATCATATACCAGATGTATTAAATTAAGTAGATCGAAGAGGTTTGTGGGCACACGCATGACGAGAACTCTTATATGGTTTTTTGTGAATACTTTTTGTTTTTAATTTATCATAAACTGTGCTAGTTTAGTATGTGCGTGAAATGTTCAGGGTCATAGACTGGAAAGGCCAGACAGCCGAGAAAAAATGTGGGCATAGATTACATTTACATAGTAAAATAATTCCATACACAACGTGTTTGTGTAGTTGTAGTTTCATAAAATTTGTACATTGTTTTTTTCATTGGGAGTGTATAGCAGTAAAAATATGTAAAAAAATGCTACGTTTAATATGTCTTGTATACCATATCCAACGACATTTTTAATCGATTCCAGATGTATTTTCAAATAGCCTGTATCTATAATTACTGTATTTTGAAATATAAATAATGCCACTCCGATTGGATTTCTCCAGTGGCGTAGGGGATAATCAGAGAAACACAATTTCTGCAATAAACATTCTTTTATATATTTACACAAGACTTTTTCTTATATATATTACAGACTACTTAGTAAACATATTTCTTTTAATATTCACTTTGAAAAAAATTGTAATAAAAAAAAAAAAAAAAAAAAAAAAAAATGAAGATAAATTTAATAAAAATTTAATAACATTAAAAAATAACATCAAAAAAAAAAAAAAAAAAAATATTTTTTTTGGGGAAAGAATTCAGCGTATATTCATTAATAGATTGAATGGGTATACCACTATAAAAATTACATTATTATTGATCGTAAACATTTGAAGGGGACTTAGAGCTAAGTTTAATATAATTATACCCGTATATAGACATCGAAAAAACAACCGGCGTCTCCCAGTTGGCTTGGAAATAATTATCGATGGCATTCCCCATATAATTTTAACACTATAAAATGGACAGCGAATTTTTCATTTCACTCGCCATCCCGTTGATCGCCGTCCTTCTCTTCCAATGTCATTTATAATATAGTTATTTATGGTCATTTTATATGTAGTATTATTTTTTTTTATTTCATATTTTCCATCACTACTATCATTTCCAAACAAATAGGACCCCGTTTTTTTCGATAAGTTAGCCACAGTTTAAGAGAAGTACTAAACACTACTACTAACAACAATATATTTTATCTCTCATTTTTAAAACTGTGAAAAATGACGAGTCAGGGCCTATTTTTTTTCCATAAGCCGCATATAGGTCAAGACCATTGGCCCCGGATTTCTGGGGGGGCCCGTATAAAGGTTGTAAAATATCATAATTCTGAATTTTTTGATTTTTTATTGACAAGAGGCCCGATTATTATGCATTTTGGGCGCTATAGGGCCCGGACCAGGGCTAGGGAATGAACAATGCGGACCCTGCAATACGGGTATGTCACATCACACGTTCTAAACACACCATATATATTTACATCTATTTAAAAAAAAAAAAAAAAAAAAAAAAAAAAAAATTAATAAATCAAATAATTTTGTCTTTGAATGATCAGTCCACTGTGCACCTGTTAAATACGCCTCTTCTTTTATCAACTTAGATATTCTAATATATAATGGTTTGTGAGACTAATAAAAATACAAAAAATTGTGAGGTGGAATCGCATTAAACTCGGAGGTGGGCACAGATATAATTTGTTTATATTAATTTACGGATTTAATTATAAATATTTTTGCATCTGTACTAGCGTACAAGCTCAATTTCTGATGCTAACAGCATTGAGAATTCGTGTGGTGACAAGTAGGCCTCCATCTCTCAGCTGCCGTGGTCTACCTGCTCCGCCCCTGCTCCTCTCTCCTTGCTCTAAGACAAGTGAACAAGAAACGAAAAACCTCAAATGACAAGGTCAATGGTAGGGCTGTTGAAAAAAAGTTTGCTATTTGACATTAAATAGATAATAAATGTCAAACTGCTATTAGATTTCAAATTTTGAATGTCTCAAGCTGCGTTTTCTTATTTTTCATTGACTTTTTCATAATGCACACAGTGTGCCAGTCGAACTGCTTCTTCCAATAGTTACATGAGGGACAATTGAAAAAATCAAATCAAAAAAGCATAAAATAACGCACTGGCTAACGGCAGTATTTATCAAAAAATGTTGAAATCTAATAAACCAATTTGGACGCTTAGCGATGACCGTGATTAGCAAGAATAATTATTCTTTGGTATTATAGTTAGTTGGGAATTCGTTTAAGAGACCTTATTGAGTTATGACGATATATTTTGCATTTCCTCTTTTATTAAATAATTCTTTTTTTTTTTTTGAAAAATGTGTTTTTATTACAATAAATTATATTGAGAATGATTTTTAATGTTGTTTAAGAAGACCTGGTTTTAAATAATCAATCAATTTTTTTTTTTTTTTTTTTTTTTTTATTTTAACACAAAATTTAAAATCATTTATATACACATATTTATGGTTAAGTAGTAGCAAGAATATAAGACAACACATCTCAGGAAGTGAAATGTATTGATACTTAGATGTTCTATTTAAGAAATTAAATAGTCTCCCAACTTTTCTTTGGGACAACGTTGGCTTATTAAATAATAATAATTACAGAAACTAATTTGTTATATTAACATAGGCAAGATTTATAAAATCTATGAAGAGGTGGGATAAACAATTCTCTCCATTAATTATTTCTAAGCACTGCAGGCTGTAAATATTGAAGAAAAAATATAAATAAAAATAATTAGACACATCAAAAATAATATATTAAAAAAAAAAATTTTATTACTTTATTTTATTACTTTTATTAGTATTTAAAATAATTATTGGTGCTTTCACTGGCATTTACTTTTAAAAAATGACACCATGAACGATTATTATCTTTTCGTGCCACAATCTACACTAGTAAGAGAAAAGAATATCATCACTAAACCAAAATACAAATATTTTTAAAAAAAAACTCTTTTTTTTTAAATTTGGCACGTGTAAAACTTAATCAATCACCGATTAATTTTCTATCTATCCCAAAATTTGTGTTCGATAACCATTTACTAACCACATTACTTAAATAAAATAATAAAAAAAAAAAAAAAAAAAAAAAAAAAAAAAAAAAAATCTAAATACAAATACATATGTATTTATAAAATTAAAATATGTCTGTAAGTTCAACTCATCTCTCTTAAAAATTGTTACGTCAAAGCAACTTTTTTCCAAAGCCTACCATGACTTCACTGAGGCATCGTTTCTTGTTCACGGTTATTAAAATCTTAATTATTAAATATGGGGAAAATGGTTCTAACAAAAAAAATCTAAATTTTACTGAAGATTATGAAGCTATTTTTTATAGTACCCCTTACCTAGGCAAAATTTTGTAAAAATTCTATTTTCTTATTTTCTATAGCAGTTGCGCCCTCTAGCGGCCGTTCAACAAAGTTTAAAATAATTTCCAGCAATTTCTCATGGACTCTTTAGTTATAAATATTATTTACAGCCGAGAGATATTCTTAGTGGGACACCCTGCACATAGATACCACAACATCGATTTATTGGAGCAGCGTCAGTGACAGATTATATTGTTTGAATTATGTACATTGTTTGTATTATTTGTACTTTTATTTATTTATACGATTAATTTAAACTCTTTCGATTAGGGGAATAATCTACAATCATATCCTATTAATCTAAACGCTTCTTATCATGTATAAACAAAGAATTATAGATAAACTTTTACAGACTTTAGTTTAACAAGACTTTTAATAACAAAGTAGCACTACATTATTGAATCTGGGAGGTCGTAGGCCTTTAAAAAAAATTAAAGAATTTTTTATACTGTCAGTTATTTTATTTATTTTATTTAGCGTTATGGCTTACATCACAGTATTTTAAGTTATAGGACACAGAATGGTATAAACAACAAAATAAAAATGTATATAAAAACTGCATAAACAAAGAAAAAAAACATACACAACAAAAAAATAGGCTAATTCGTCTTCATAAACAGATATCCAGTCGCTGTATATAATCAATTGCCTCCTGAGTAGCCACAAGGAAATCCTCTGAGTTGCCCATATATGCTCTTATTGGGCAGTCTTGCACTATACGTTTGACAGTCTGCTTGTCAGCTCCACAGTCGCATGCGACTGAAGGGACTTTTGCCCACCTATTTAGAGAGTCGGCACATCTTCCGCAGTTAGTTCTGATGCGGTTAAGAGTTGTCCATGTTCGACGGGGAAGGTCGAATCCTGCAGGTTCATTAATAACGTACGGTAGACCATGGTATATTGGAGCTGCCTCATTTTTCCATTTCTCTCTCCATCGCTCATTTATATCAAAATTATTTTGGTGCAGCTCATGTGCAGTCTTCAATGGAGGGTGTCTTGATCGTAATCGATTTCCCTGGATGTGTGGTACGTCATCATGGACCCGCAGCTGAGAGTTATTCATTATTTTATTAAACTCTCTGACCAAGGCATGTTCTCGGCGCAAATTGGAAGGAGCTATATTGCTAAGAGTGGGCAGCCAAATTGTAGGTGTTGATCGAATTCATAGTCGTCCCTGATATAGTGCGCATAGTTTGGTTTAATTGAGTATCGCCCATACGGGTGTGTTTGCTATCGAGCCACACTGGAGCACAGTATTCTGTTACAGGATACACCAAACCCAGCGCAGAGGATCTCAGGGTGGATGCTGATGAGCCCCAAGTTGTGCCACATAATTTCTGAACCTGAGGGGTGCAGAGTTAGTTCGCCTCCTCGCGGTGCACCCTGGATAGCGCTAAATGAACTAACAAAATAGGCGGCAGAACAAACGATAAAATTCCTGCCTCACATCACAGTTACAGTATACTGTCAGTATAAGTATATAACAAATAAATAAAAAAAATAGGTCCATCAGATTAAAAAAATATAATAACATCAAATTGTAGGGCAAAAACAGCGAAATGTAAGATGTATTGTCATATTTTTTTTCAAAATTATAGTCAGAAAAACTAATAACAAAATCGGATAAAATCGGAATTTCAAAAATATTAGTTTTCAACTTGCAGGAAAGCCTTAGGAATTTTAGAGTGTATCACAATAAGTTGATATGTAACAAAGTTAATAGATATAAATTCAACTGGCACAGATCCTAAATTCTGAAAAAGCTTTAATTTCTATTTCCACAAAACTAATTATTTACCAAAGAAAAACAATATGGAATCGACTACCGCTACCGATACGTAACCAAAAAGGGCATTTCCAATTCAGACTGTTCCAAAGATGACCGTTTGTCCATCGTTTTCGTATTTGGGATTCGAAGACCAGTTCCGTCGACATGTATCATCGTTTTTTGCGACTAGCCATCCACAGCAAGACATTTCAGCTGCTTGACACTAGCTGCTTAATTTTTTTCTTAGAGATGCTGTACGTGCAGTAATGAAAGTGTTCGTACAGAGTGGTACAAAAACAGGTTTCAGAATAATAATAACACAGATCTACAATTTTTTTTTGGTACTGATAATTCAATGTTATAATTTGGTTTGGTAGATATATTTAATGGTTACTGTGTAGTAAATTTTATTTCTGAAGCTATGTGAAAATAAAAAAAATATATTTTTTGTCACATTATTTTATTTTATTGTGTATTTTATTCCATTGTGAAAAATTTCTTAGAAAATTAGTAAGAAAATTTAAAACGCTGAAAATTACGAGGAATTAGTTCTAGACTGTTAATGAGCTTTAAAAATCTTCGATGTAATATGAGTATCAAGGTACAGGGTGGGCCAAATTTGACGCTTTTAAATGGAAACACCCTTTTCTATAGGAGATAGACAAAAACTAATATTGGTGTCTGGAGCTCAATTTTTGTCAAAAACATGATGGTAAAAACCGCATATCGATATCTATTACCGTTTCGGAGTTACTGGGTGTTTTTAAAAATATGCATTTTTAACAAATCGCTGTAACTTTTTTGCTATGGAAAATTTTGTATTTTTATGAAAACATTTCCAAAGCATCATTTTATGTGGAATTTAATGGTTTAAGTATAATTTTTTTAAAATTAATAATTTAAGAATTATCAACAGAAAATTTGATTATTTATATGGGACACCCTGTATATTTTTAATTTATTGAAAAGAATTTAAAATTAGCTTTCCAAAAATATAATACACTTGATATTTTGGTCGATTCCTCTTCGAGATATAGAGTATATAAAAATTCGCCCGCTTTATGTAGTAGGCTTTGACCTGCACCGGCTGTAATGCAAAAAAATTCTAGCTGTGAGCATCAATTAAAACGAAAATAATATTTGCTATGGTGTTCACAGTTATATACAGGTGTTCGACATATCAACCGTCTTCTGTTATGGACAGACGAGGCAATTTTTGAACATTTCTCGCGGAATTCATTAACTCAGTGGGGGTGAAATATACCCTCTGATAACTGCTAAGTATTTCTAATTCTGGTCTAGATTATACGAACGAATAAGGAACCATTATTCTTCCGCAAATATATCCATAGGTTAGATACATGGGCACTAAGTCAGGCGGCCTCGACGGCCAACGGTTGGAATCTTGGTTAGCTATTCAATTATTCTTGAAAGTTGCTAGAAAAATTTGCTGATAACTTCAGCGTTCAGAGGCGGCGCGTCGTCTTGCTAGAAAATATGTTTTCGAGTTCCATTAAGGGCATATCATCAATAAGGGGTCCAAAGCCTACTAGTAAAAAGTGGCGAACATTTAAAAATTCTGTATTTCGAAGGGAAATATAACAAAATATCAAGTGTGCTATATTTTTGGAAAGGTAATTTTAAATTCTTTTCAGTTAAAAATATAGAGGGTGTCTCAAATAAAAAACTCTTAAATTATTAATTTTAAAAAAATTATACCTAAACCTTTAAATTCTACGTAAAAAGGTGCTTTGGAAATGTTTTCATAGAAATACAAAATTTTCCATAGCAAAAAAGTTACAGCGATTTGTTAAAAATGCAAATTTTTGAAAAACACCCCGTAACTCCGAAACGGTAACAGATATTGATGTGCGGTTTTCACCATCATGTTTTTGATAAAAATTGAGTTCCCGACACCGACATTAGATTTCGTCTATCTCCTATAGAAAAGGGTGTTTCCATTTAAACGCGTCGAACCCTGTACATTATCTGCATAGCCACTTAGACACGGGAATGTCTGAAAGCCTTGGATCAAGTCAATCAGATGTCCTGCCATATTAATATACCTACCGGGTGCGTCTCAAAAGTGGCTCACCCCTATAACTTTTTTATTTTTTTTTTAGATAAAACAACGAGAATTGGTATGTTAGAATATGACATAAATTGGGATTGATTGACGTATTCAATTTATTTCTGTCACTTCCGATTTAACCGGAAATGACTACAACTTTTAATTTTTAAATGACACCCTCGGTATTTTTTTACTTTATTTGATAGAAAATGACACTCTGAATCGAATGACATATCATATGTCAACTTTTGACATTTTCGCATATGGTTTATTTGAAATTGTAACATGCGGTTCATAACGACAATTTGATTCGAAATACCAAGTGTGTGGTATCAAATTATTCGTAAAAAAATGCTTTTTCAAAATATGCTAATGAGCCACCCTCGTTCCATTTGTAAAAAAAATTGAGATATGATTAAAAATACGATTTGGGCATCTTTTAACCGGCCAGGAGAAGACACTAAAAACATTAGACGATCAAATCTATTTTTCCAAGGCTCCTTGATTAAAAATTAGTATTTTTAACTCTAATTTTGGCACTCTAGATGATAAAATTTACAATACAATTTGTTTTTGAGCGAATATGTCGAAAGTTGACATATGATATGTCATTCGATTCAGAATGTCATTTTCAATCGAATAAAGTAAGAAAATACCGAGGGTGCCATTTAAAAATTAAAAGTTGTAGTCATTTCCGGTGAAACCGGAAGTGACAGAAATCATTTGAATATGTCAATCAATCCCAATTTATGTCATATACTAACGTACCAAATCTCGTTTTTTATCTGAAAAAATAAAAAAGTTATAGGGGGTGGCCACTTTTGAGACGCACCCGGTATACATATAGATGTTGCGCGCGTCTGACTTCTAACCCTGTTTAGATGGTGTCAAATATTTTATCAAAGTTGACTTTGACTGCTTCGTAGCATCCAAGTAAGTTGGAAACCAGCCTACTTACTTTGATGTTAAACGCCTTCCAACTCGACTTTGATCAAAAAGTGAATACTACACAGCGTACAAGAAAGACGCGCGCAGCATTATTATAAGTATATGGCAGCATCCAAGTGTGCTTGGTCCAAGTAATTTTGATCCTGTCATTCCGCCTGTTTTGGGGCCACCATCGTAGAAAATTTTAATAAAAAGTAGCTTTTAACCTGTAGAATAATCTCATTAATTATTTTGAAATTGTATATTTTCCTTTTTTGTTATACTTACCCGGAATTTCTCGAAAACTACACGTAGCATTTTAAAAAAGCAAGTATACTGGTAGAATCATATACTTAAAATCAGTTTTAGTTTTGGCGGTATTAAAATCATTGTAGACCTGTGTACAAAGCGAATTTTACGGTGTTCCATTTTAAAAATGTATCTTATAAAAATATTCTTAAATTGTAGCTCTAATAGTCCTTTAACGAACCCAAAACCTACAATTTGTAAAAATCTAACCGTTTAGCTACAATACTCCGTGTCGTATGTGGTCATTAACCCTGTATAAATATAAAAATAATATTTGACTCCTTTCTATATCTTATTTAATTGGAATTGATTAAGCAAATGCAACGTTCTACAAATATCATAAAGACAATGAAAGTCCGAAATCAATGGTAATCAAATTATTGACTTTAATTTTGATTGAAAATATCAACTATTAGAATTAGGAGTGATGTATTTTATTTTTTACCACATTTTAAATTTTGACGTAAATTTTAAGATCATTGCGAATGTGACAATATTTTTTTTGTTATGATCTATTTTAAACTCTTGCTTCTTTAAATTCTTTCTTGTACTCAGAGTGCAAAAAAATCATGATTTTTTTAATCGGATTTTTTTTATTTTAATCTATTTTCTATTTAAATCGGATTTCCAACTAAATAACGACTTATTTTCAGTTAAGAGTCTATTACGCTATACTTTCGGGTCGTTCTCAGGGATTAGGTAAAGCGGGTGTGTGGCAGAAGGAAATATATAGTGTGACCAACGGATCTGTAGCCACGGGGTATCGGCAGGGGAACGCAGTTGTAAACAAAACACGCCCAATTTCATTCATAAAATAGGCATGGGCGTACGATGTTATATGAAAATAATGTGTATCATAAATATAATACCCAGATTAATAATTTTTTTCAAAAAACTTTATGCTGTTTGAATCGTTACTGTTGAGTTAGCAGATAAACACTAAAAGCTTTTATTAAAGCTTCCTTAAATATTTTGAATCATTTTATTATTGTGTTGTTAATATAACAGAAGAAATAATTACAGCTGGGGGTTGGAACCTTTGGTGTTACACAGCAAAATAAAACACTAAATCAGTACAATACACCAAAACACTTTTAATTTTACACTGGACGGACGTTTCGCTAACCATGTCTGCCATGAGCAGATGATCAAGACTGAGTCTTGAGGTATATTTAGTTATATATCTATACTAACTATATTTTTTTCTATAATACATAATTTTAGATATAACTATTTCCAGCAAAAAAAATCTTGAAAATAGTTAACTTTGGAAGCGCAAACAAAACATAATTTTACTCACCAGTAGATCCAATATTGCCTATTACACCAGATATGGTATCGCTCCGCCAGCAGTTTTTAAAGGTTAGGTCATTGTATACCCATATGTTTCATCCAAATAGATAATACTTGGCTATATTTTCGAATTTCGCGTATATATTTATATCCCTCTCTGTAATATAATGGGCCGCTCCATTAATATTTATCTGTTATTTTGACATTTACGCCAAAAAAAATCATTTGATTTTAATAACTCCCTAAGCGTTTCCCTGCAAAAGGAAAATTCGATTCTTCCTGCAATTTTTGCAAAAGCTTTCTAATTGTGAGGACGAGTTTGAATTCGAGATAAAATCTATTTATCAAATTCCTGACCACTTCGAAAAAGTCGTCGAGCTTTTCGACAGCAGTCTCACGTGGTCGTTTCTTTCCAGAGCTGGATATCATTTTATCGGGGTTAGTTTTAAGCCTTTTTTTAACTTCTGTGTTTTTAACAAGTTTACGTTTAAGCAGCAACTTAAGCGAACTCTCTGTAGCTTCTTCATCGCAAACCCTATTATGAACACAAGGAAATAAACCAAATGATATTTCTTCCACGTTATTATTAACTTACTTATATAAATTAGCTATTATTTCTCTTGTCTGACTATGTAGTGTCTTACCCTTAACAAATTTATTCATTTTAAAACACAAATATACGATCAAACTTGATATTAATAATTAAAAACTACGAACGAAAAACATTATAACAAGATAACAAAACAATAAAACACAACTGAACTATCAAATATACAAAAAATATAGGAATAAAGTTTAGGATAACCGGTATAAAATAATGAAATAAAGTAATAATGATCAAAAAAATGACACCGCCACTGGATATTTCAATAGTATTCAATATTCCTACTCTTTTCAGAAGAGATCGTGAAGTTGGGCATAAAGCAAGCGAATAGGAAAGGCGTAAAAGACATGGCAACCGCGTGGTAACAAATCCTGTGACGTACTCTCGCCAATCATGTTCGATGAATAGGCGACCATGCGCGGCGATGCCGGTTTGCCAATGATATCGTTGAAAAATCTTCAACTTTCATAATAAGCAGATTATACAGAATGAAAGAAATAAGTTATTAAATAAAACATATCGAACAATATGAACTACGTTAAAATTCCTTAGTAATATACGTCAGAATATATGCTAAACACATTATATATAATAAAAATATATTAAATTTATAGTTCATGTCTGGCAATTTTGCAATTTTATAGATAAACGTGGCAATATCGATTTTTTTTTCTCGCATTCCTTCCGTAGCTTCAGATCCGCTGGTCAAACAGTATATTATATTTCAGAAATGTGTCTAAGACTTATCTCGATCCTGTCGTGTTAAGCCATACCCAAAATTTCAAATAGACGTGCTTTGGTTAAGGCTTGATTAAGATTTGCAGAGCTTCAGCATTTGCCATAAAATAGCGAGCAATTTGTTACAAAACCATATAAATAATATATCACTATAATCACAAAACCTCAATCTATTTCGGTATTTAAACGGAATTTTAAATTATGTCTTTGTTTTCGATAAAATTTTAGTCCAAACATGAGGAATATTTTGTTGATGTTTGACCATCAGAATCTTAAAAATAAAGTTGTCTAAAAATGTGCTACAGTACGGATATAGTATAATCCTTTATCTTTAATTTCCTTCTTCATTTGTGTAAAAATACAAAGCCAGTTTTACATAAAACGTTAAATGCCGAAAGCTTGTTTTCCCACTTTTCCAAACTAGTAAAATGGACTCTTAAGGTCCTATCGTAAATGGCTAAATCTTCTTAACTCTGCCCTAATGGATACTCTGGAGTAAAAATATAACCTAACATCAGAAGAAACTAGTTCTGCACTAGAGTTTGCGAATGAAATGTATTCGAGTACCTACCGGATTTCTGTCACTTCACGATTTCAAAATAAATTTCTGCCGTTTAAAAGTCTAATGGATTCTCAGGAACTTACTTCAAAAATGGGCCTAACCGTGGCTAACGTCATATTCAAGGCCTGATTGTTTTGACAGTTCTACCGAAGTGGTCGAGAATTAGTAGTCGTAAACAAACCTATTGTTTTCATTAGTTTCGCAACAAATCTTTGTTTTTTTACGCGTTTCTATACTAATAAAATTATACTAAATAATTTTGAGTGTACTCTCAGTGAATAGTGAACTATCTAGATCCGATTCATAACATCGTACCCGCGAAAAAAACCATACTTTCGGTAAAAATTATAGTAACCCCGGCGATGCGGGCTGTGTGTCCGGGCTAGGAAAAAGTTAGGGAATTTATATAAAAACATAATTAATAAGCGTTAGTGTTAGTGTATAGTGTTAAATCAACGTAAGTGACGTATTTTAGGTAAAACAGTTTTTGTTTCTTCATTTTTTCTTTGTGAAATAAAAAACGCCGCGACATCGTTCTGTGCCTGTGCCTTGTAGCAGCAATTATAATAAGTACTCAGGATCTGTCTACATTCTCTTTCCCAACAATATTAACTGTAACTAAGTCACGGCCAAAACCTACAGACGATGCTGTGCCTACAATTTTTCCAAATCAACCCTCTTATATGACTGTGCATGTTCCCATAAAGAGAAAACATCCCGATGAAAGAAAACAAGATTTGGAAATTCAGGATGAAATAAATATTGAAAATTATTATTATTATTATGAAATATATATTATTGTTATGAAATGGCAATATATTTTAAAGAAATTAAATGAATTGTACTTTATTTCAGTATTTTATATAAAAAAAAATGATATCTTTATCTTTTCATTTACGATATATGGAGATGGTTACTTGACGAACATCGAACTACAAATTACTTAATGATAATAGTTAATTCTACCTGATATCCACATTTTTTAAATATGTTAGGCAATTTTTTACAATTATTTTTAATTAAACTTTAAAATGTATTCTGGCCTTATCATATAAAATACATTTTCTTAACTTGTCGATAAAGTACAGTTTTCAAATTTTTTAATATTTGGAGACTTTATCTCAAGGTATATTATTACTAGTTGCTAAATACTCGCTAACGCAATTTTAGGACATGCTTTTTATTATCTGGATTTTATTCTGTCCATCTTATGCTGTTTTTTATTTCATATTAATATTCGTGTTTTAGATCTAAATTTTAATGCTATTCAATTACTTTAATGCGATAAAAAGTTAATGTTATTTTTTAATACCTTTGTGTATAATATTTTTCATATTTATATCTGGCAAAACTATCAATAAATACTATTATTTATGCAAAAACTATATGCAGTACCATATGGCACAATACAAAAGCCCGACTATTGCGGTGACGTCACAAATCGATGTCTCTGGCCTGTATCTCATGTTGGTTATGGCCTAACATTTTAATAGATGAATAGATATTAAGTAGGTATATGTGCCATAACATATTTTCCAATTAATTATAAATTTATTAAAAGTATTTAAACGTTGCAACAAGTGTAACTTTTTATGCTGAATAGATATAGAGTATGGGTATATTATTATTTGTTATAGGAATAATTTTTTATAGTTTTATAGAAAGATCTTTTATAACTTTTACAATTATTTTACGATTTATTATAAGCTTTAAACAAGTTGATTTTTATTTATTTAAATTCATGATTAAAATAAAAAAATCTTTGATTTAAATCAAGTTGATTTCAATCTTTACACTCCGCTTGTAGTTGAAGCGAGGAAAATATCTGAAATTTTTGCGGCTATGGAAAAAAAGGATTCCAAAAGAAACAGTCTAGAATATCTTGTCCCCCAGCCTTCAATAAATATTCTTTTCCCAGAATAAGTTAGATAACATATTTTAATAAACTAATTGGAACGAGATTTTAATTGAAACCATTTTTTACTTTATATTTAATAACCACCAGCTTAATGTCGCTGCCGAAGAATTTTTGCGGCTTTAAGGATAAGCGACAGCAA
The DNA here is from genome assembly GCF_002938485.1 of Sitophilus oryzae. NCBI lineage: Eukaryota > Metazoa > Arthropoda > Insecta > Coleoptera > Curculionidae > Sitophilus > Sitophilus oryzae. The sequence continues at coordinate 468,838 of NW_022145817.1, forward strand.
ATTGAAGGTTGATCAGATAATAGCATGGCGTGCGGAGGATCAACTTGTGGTATAACATGTATCTTCAGCTGCTATAATTGTCCTGCATTTTAGTTTATTTAGTTTATTGCCTTTCTGAGAATCGAGTACCGTGTGTACCAGATCTATACTTAAAAATAAAAGTGACGTACTCGTATCTGGTTTTGATTTCGTTATGCTTAAGCTCATAAATCATTAATTGAAGAACGTCACTAAAATTGAAAAAAAACTAGGTAAAATAATATCCATCTATCTCATGAAACTTTTTCATATGCCTATATTTTGCATATGCCCTCCGAGATGCTCTCTGCAAAAACTAAGTTCGATAATCAACGCAGAAAAAAGTCATTATAATTTTTGTAAAGCATAGCTATACAGGGTGGCGCCTCTCATACGCCGCGGAGGCTCCAAAGAGAACGACAGTTTGTATTGAAATGAAATTTTGTAAGCATATGTAGGTTAATTCAGAGCACTTGTTAAAAATATAGAGAGTTCTACAGGGTGTCCCCCAAAAAAGTTACATATCAAAGTTGTGTTTTTTGTAATGGAACACCCTATATATTAATTAATTTTCGAATTCTGGGAGAAAACTAAAGGTGAGTTTTATAAGAGAAGTATATGACGAAAATGCAAGGTTTTTAACATATTTAACATTTTCTAAAAATAAAGAATAATTTCAAATTACAATAAAAGCTACCTAAATTGGAATTTAGCCGCTATAGCCTAATATGTAGTTAAATTAACTATTGTACTTTAAATCAAATTAAAACTTGATTCAAAAAGTTATACAGGGTGAGACAAAATTAATATTGAATATTGGTCACCTTTAAAAGCATGTTACTCTTTTATTTTAAATGGAACAACCAGTATATTATTCCGATATTCAATGGAGAATTCATGTCTCTTCAAAATACTATTAAGGTTGCCTACCTCTTTATCAAAGATTTTCCTAGATATTTTCATTTACATGATTTGATCTGACTAGATCTTTATTATTTGATAAAATCTAGGTGTCTGGCGTTACTTCTACATAGCTGTCTATTAGTCCAACTATAGTTGGTTAGTTGGTAGTCCAACTAGTTATCATTTTGTGTCAGTTAAAACACAAAGAAATTTCTCAGAAATTTACCGCAAATGCAAACTTATCCTACATCAGAGAGAATTGGGATGATTCTATCAGTTGATGAATGCAGTGTGCATTCACCAATTAATAGAATGCTTAAGTGCTCCTGATTTTATCCAGCCTGGATTTTTTTAAGGGGATATGTTAAAGACAGTGTTTACAAAACTCGACCAACTATTGTTGACGACATGAGAGAAATTATTGTGGCTGGTTTTCGAGGTAGAACTCCACATATGCCTTTAAAAATGAAAGATCCTTTTGAAAAGACAATCATTTTATGCAGTTAACAGGAAAGCAAAGGAAGCATTTTGGCCATTTGATTTCATCTAGCTAATTTTTGTCACATAATTATAGGTTTATATCTAGTTTTAATTCTGTTGTAATTAAAATATGTTTTAAACTTGTATCTTTATATTACCGTTGAGTCACAAATTACCTATAACAGATGCGAAAGAAAACCGAATTACGCGTTCAGGTTTCTGTGACCTTCAGAAAGAGTTCATAGACAATCCGCATCAATGTATCGTTTGGGTTATTATTTGTTTGGGTGAAAGTAATCTGCACCAATATGTTATCGAGGCATACAAAAAGGTCCACAGACTTCGAGACATACGAAAAATCAAGTCCATTTAGCGTGTGTCGCAATTTTCACACCTTAAAAAATTAGTTTTTTATAGCTATAGCAACTGCAGCGACTATGAAAAAAGCTGTGTGATTTTCATAGAAAATAAGGGCACCTGTAATTCATTTGAGAATGTTATAAATCGCTAAAAGAGGTTTCAAATCTCTTGGATTTCTATTAATATTAAATAAATTTTATTAAAAATTAAACTAAAATTGTTAGTATCATTAAAAACAATTCAAATTCAAAAATTGTATCAGTCAAATTCCCTCATTTAAGGTGAATATTAAAGTAAATATAAATACAGCTCATTCTAAGCTCTACTTATCTTTAAGAAAAATTTAAATCATTGTTGCAATTGGGCCTTAATGCCATTTCGAATGAACAATAGTATTAATAATGTACATTATAATAATAATAAATTTTATATCATAGTGTGTATTAAAACTACTAAAACACTTTTAAATTGGTATTATATTAACAACTTTTGTTTTTTAATCCAAAAAAAAGTTACCAATTTTCTCAATCAAAATATTTGTGGTCCTGAAAAGGACCTTCGTTTTCCCATGTTCGTCAAGGTAGGTAATGGGTAAACGGTAAAAAAACAGGATAATGAAATTTAAAAAATTACAAAAATTGTTCAAAAGTGCCTCCCTCTTGCATTAAACAATAACCCAAACGATCATAAAATCCCCTCCTCACATTGGATAACATATCAGGGGTGACAGTGTCAAAGGCATTAAATATTTTCTGCCTTAACTGCTCCAAGTTTTGAATTTCTTCATGGCCGTAAATTTTAGATTTTATGTACCCCCATAAAAAGAAATCATTCACCGAGAAGTCAGGTGAAATTAAACGTCAGTCTAAACAAAACTGTAATTTTTGAAAACTTGTCAAAATTTGGACACACGCTAAATGGACTTGATTTTCCTATGTCTCGAAGTCTGTGGACTTTTCTGTATAATCTCGCAGTAATTTAATAGATTGTTCGTCATATTATATCAGCTCGTAGGTGATTAGGAAAAAAAAGATATTTATAGTATAAAAAATTAATTTATTTAACAAAATTTAATTAAAGATGTGACAAAATAGTTACATTTCTATTGGTTCTATCGGACTTTTTTCAACTATATAAATCTTTATTTTTTGTAAACTTTAATGAATAAAATATTTTCAATCTAATAAATAATTTAATGATGTAAATAAGAGGAAATTTCTCACATGGGTGGTCAAATTCTATAGTTTTCATTATATCAAACAGCCTCTGAACGTTTTCTTCAGTGCAAAACTCATCAAAATTTAATTTAAATAATTTTTCCAGCCTGTAAATAAAATGAACAAATTTTTCCACTTTCATGATCAAAGGCTTTTAAATGGGTAAATAATTTCGAGTTATCCAGAGATTCGGATTTTTTTGCAAATTTTAGACAAATATCACATTGATGTATTTGAACACCCTTTTTAATGATGTAGTCAAACATAATTAAAGGCATTTTGAGTTGAAAACATTTCTCAGAGGCTGTTTGATATAATGAAAACTATAAAATTTGACCACCCATGTGAGAAATTTCCTCTTATTTACATCATTAAATGATTAATTAGATTGAAAATATTTGATGTATTAAAGTTTACAAATAAAGATTTATATAGTCGAAAAAAGTCCGATAGAACCAATAGAAAGGTAACTATTTTGTCACATTTTTAATTAAATTTTGTTAAATAAATTAATTTTTTATACTATAAATATCTTTTTTTTCCTTATAAATAAACACATTTGCATCCCATTTTAAATAAGATATACAAATTACCAAAACTTAGAAATAACAGTTCAAAAGTTCAACAAAAATCCTACACGCGTTATTAAAAAGAAACATATAACCACGCACTATTCCAGCGAATACGACACAGCATAGGTTTCCGGACTAAACGACTGGTGTATTTACACCACTCAATAGGCGTGTCGGGTTTGCCGAGCGGTTTCCGATGCAGTCGCTTTCTTTCGCATCTGTTATAGGTAATTTGTGGTTGAGTATTTTACTGTTTTTGTTAAATTAACAAAAGGTAAATGACAGCCACCCTAGATTTTTCAAATAATAAAGATCTACTGACGCAAAATCATAAAAATTAAAATATCTAGGAAAATCTTTGTCTGAGGGGTAGGCAACAAAATAAAAAATAAAAACACTAAATCACCACAATACACCAAAACACTTTTACTTTTACACTGGACGCGCGTTTCGCTAACCATATTAGCATCATCAGCAGATGATTATAAACTGACAAGGCAACCTCTGGCACTGGTAGGCAACCTCAACAATATTTTGAAGATATATAAATTCCCCATTGAATACCGAAACACTGGGTGTTCCATTTAAAATAAAGGAGTAACATGCTTTTAAAAGTGACTAATTTTCCATATTATTATTACTCACCCTGTATTACTTTCGGGTCAAATTTCAATTTGGTTTAACATACAATAGTTACCGTAATTAAATATCAGGCTATACAAGGTCAACTAAAATTTAGGTAGCTGTTATCGAAAATTGAAATTTACTCTGCATTTTCACAAAATGTGAAATATGTCAAAATCCTTAGATTTTAGGCATATGCTTCTATAATAAAACTCACCTTTATTTTTTTCCTAGAATCCGAATCCTTATTTTTTTCCTAGAATCTGAAAATCAATTAATATATAGGGTGTTCCATTAGAAAAAACAAAAATTTGATGTGTAACTTTTTTTGGGGACACACTGTATAATTCTATAAATGTATTTTTATAAAATGCTTTCAGTTAACCTACATATGCTGCCAAAATTTCATTTCGATATAAACTACCGTTCTCCTTGGAGCTTCCGCATATGAGAGGCGCCACCCTGTACAGCATAATAACTCAGTTTTTGGTGAGAATGAAGAGATTTTTTAGATTGTCAAAGCCAAGGCCTTTTTGTTGATAATATAAAGGAGAAACTTCTTTATTATGAACTTTTTGAAAAAATGCATTTTCATAAAAGTTATTGATTGTTCTAAAGCTTCATTCGGAACCTCGCAATTAGTGGAAGCTGCTTTCAATTACACTTTATAGTTTTTAGTTTGCGATCATTCACAATGTCTAAAAAACACAATTAAAATTAATAGAATCTCCTAGCAAAGTAGTAGTCAGTTGTATTTTGTATCCATAGAGAAAGGCTAATAAGCTTATAGCTTATAGCCTTTCTTAGCTGATAAAACAATCAACTTTTGATTGTCTCAAATAAAAAAATGACAATTTTTGACAAATTCTAGTTGTCGGATAACCAGCGGTCAGATAATCGAGAAATTATTAGTAGTGGGAACTATCGAATGAATACTATCGAAACATTCGATAGTTGCAATTCATTCGAATAATTCGATAGCTAGTAAGAAAACATTCGTTGAAAACTTGTTCTGCCTTGAAATATTGTATTCTAGTAATTCGGCAGCAAAAACCATTCATTTATAAAATTCATTCATTTATTCGTCAGGATCGAATATAATAAAATATTAACTGAATTTTAGTTGTCGACGTAGGTTTCTTTCCGAGAAACCCGACTGCGGTCGGTGGCAATGCCACAGGCAATGCTATGAAAGAAGCCGGCATCTTTGATTTTTTGCGGAGTCCGATAAAGATAAGGACACATTATTTTTTTTTATTGAGGTGCTAGTATTTACACAGAAAATACATTATGAAGGGCGCTGTTGTCATATATTGGTATGAGTTGATATTAGCAAGGAATATTATTGTTTGGCTTTAGTTAGTTAGGGATAGTATGTCTATATATTTTGCATTTTTTTTATTAATATTCTGTTGTTACGCTGCAATAATACTTGTTATTTTGGATGTAGGAAAATTATTTTTAATGTTTTACTGGTTTAATAAATAATAATAACAGTAATAATTTGTTATACCTATTAACAACATCATTTAATATAAACATTTTTTTTAGATAGTAGCAAAATATAAACAACACATTAGATGTCAAAATTATTTATATTAGATCCTATTTAAAAATAATATAGTCTCTAAATTTTTTGGCAACGTTGGTTTATTAAATAATAATAATTACAGAACTAATTTGTTATATTAACAACAAATTTTAAAATCATGAAATATAAACATTTATTAATTTTCTAAGCATGCAGTGTATTGGAAGGAAAATATAAATAAAAATTAGAAATCAAAATTATTTATATTAGGTGCTTTATATTACTATTTAAAAATAATATCTACTTTTACTGGCATTTACTCTAAAATATAAATGAAATATTTCTTCGCAAAAAACTAATGTAAGAGAATTAGCATAAACAAAATACAAACATCGCTAACTTTTTTTTAAATTGGCACGTGTAAAACTTTCAATTTAATTTTCTCACCCCATAGTTTGAGTTCGATAACCCCATTTACTTAACCACATTACTTAAATATAATTATTAAGTTCAACTAATTCATATTATTAAAACATCTAAAATACAAATATGTATTTTTAAAATTAATTGTAAGTTCATCTCATCTCTCTTAAAAATTGCGACTTCTCAAAATGTCCCATTAAAAAATAAACCATATACCATATAAAATTAAATAATTGAAAAATCGGGCTACGGAAAATTACACAAATTTTCGGAAAAATTTTGACCACCTGCACACGCACACAATCGTAAATTAAAAAAAACTACTATTTTAGTATTTTAAATATTTTAATAAACGCAAAAATAGCACAGTATTTATACGGCGAAGTTTTGAAAAATTTGGAAGAACTAATAATGCACTGACGCACGCAAAAATCAAACGAATACTAAATTTCATTTATCCAAAGCATTCGATAGTCGTGGCTCAACGATAACCATTTAGTCGCACGGTGAGGTTGTCACATATGCTTTAGTATACAAATGAATGAATGATTTTATTCGAATAAAACCATTCGATAGTTGAAATCATTCATTCTGTAACCATTCGATAGTCTAAGTCATTCGATAGTTCCCATCGCTAGAAATTATGCAGTAAGCAGTAACAGCTACTCTTAAGCTGGTTCTCACGACACATGAAAACATATATTGACTTAGTTATGGGTATAAATGCCAAATGCGGAACTGCGACCGCTATATAAATTTAAACTAAAGGCAGTATGACATTTTTATATAAATTCATGGGACAAGGTATGTTCAGTTAAGTAAATCTAAAATACATTGACGGTAAAATTGTCAAATGCGGAAATGCTACCGCTTCGGGCCGCATTTTTTTATACGTACTTATCTAAACAGATGAAAAATTTCTATCTGCTGATGATGCTAACATGGTTAGCAAAACTGTTAAAAAGTGAAGTGTTTTGGTGTATTCTGGTGAATTAGTGTTTTATTTCGACAATTATACACCGAACCAATAGGCACCTACCCCAGCATCCTACAGGCATAAACCTACGCTATATAGAAAGATGCATAGAAGCTTATGTGAAAATATGCCAGAAAATGTTAAAGAGAAAAGTTCTATTTTCTGTCTGTGTGTCAATGTTCAAATAAAAATATAAGGTTTTTGAGAAAATATATAAAAATGTAATAAACTCATTTTCAAACGCAATATTTTGTTTACTTTATGGCAATAAATTGTAAAAATCTAAAAATGATAATTTTCGCAAAAAGAACCTTGTTGCATTGACCCTTATATAGAAAACAAAAAAATGAACTGATGCAATCAAGTATAATTATTGAGTAGTAACTTAGTAATTCCAAATGATTTAATTTTCTACTTTAAAAAGCATACTACTACGCTAAAATACTAAACTGCCTACGCTTTTTGCAAGAAACTTACCGAAAAACTAGTACATAAACTTGAAAAATGAAAAAATAATCAAAAATTAAAACCATAAAACAAATTTAAAGGGCGTAAATGGTGGATAATAAAATAGAACTAATAATATAAAATAAAACTAATACTAATAGATGGTACGTTACTAATGGTAATAGCCAACTTTGATCTGGCAATGATTTGGCTGCAAATGGACAAATTTTGTCTATCAACAAAAGTCTTCTATGACCTGGCTGCCGAGATGACCTACCTGCAATTAAAGAGAAAAATAGTATGAGCAACAATGTTACCAGTTATTATTAAAATGAGGTGAATTTAATATTCAACAGGTACTTGAATAGTTTCTTAATATTCGAACATAAAAAAATACATGTTTAAAAACAATCATAATATGCCAGAAAGGCATGTAGTCACACAGACTGTTCTCGCACAGAGAATATGCCACACAGACTAGTCACAAAGACTGTTAACACACAGAGAATATGCCACACAGGCTAGTGACAAAGACTGTTCTCAGACAGAGAATATGCCACACAGGGTAGTCACAAAAACTGTTCTCACACAGAGAAAGCGCCACACAGGCTAAATATATGCACAAGTTAATAGGCAAATTACGCTACGGGCATAACCACTCTTTAAGACTAACTACGCTACGCGGCTAACTACGAAAAGTAATAAATAATTCAATCAAGATCAATTTGATAATATTAATACGCATATATATTTTTATCTTCTATTAAAGTCACATAGACAAATATAAATAAATCACTATAAAGAAATACTTCAATATTATCATCTGCAAATCTGCAAATCGTCTTTTCATATTATTCAATCAAATATCTTAAATTTTACCTGAGATTCAGAAACATAATATATCACAATAAAAACAGTTTCAGAGATATTTATAAATAAATAAAAAATATATATTTTTCAGCCTTTTTTAAAAACATTATTAAAAATACATGAACTGTCCTGAAATCAAAACTACATTAGGTTGAAGATTTTACTTTAGATGGTCTGCACTTACTCTGCTCTAAATATGGTAATCGTAAATCATACAGGGTGTTCAAAATTCTACGTCAAACGTTCTAAAATATAAAATAATTTTTCTTCGGTCTTTTAAAATTGAACACCCTGTATATTATTTTTTCAATAGACGGAGAATTAAAAAATGAACATTTCTTTTTGTATTTAGCGTATTTCAAAATTTTTAACGGTTTTGCAGGTATTTGCGGTTTTATATTTCATATGGCAGTTTCCACAGTAAATTTTTATCAAAGCTATCCAATGATTTTTCTCTCGTATGTTTTACCCGTGTTTAATAATATCTGCAAAACCATTAAACATTTTGAAATACTTTAAATATAAGAAATGTTCATTTTTTCTCTATCTAATCAGAAAATAATATACAGAGTGTTAAAAAAATTATTTTATATCTTAAAAAGTTTGGCGTAGATTTTTTGAACGCCCTGTATAATTTACGATTACCATATTTATGGCAAAGTAAGTACAGACACTGCCTGGGGTAAAAGATCAGCCTGGGGGCGGACTTTTGTTTACTTCATCAGCTGTACATACTTAGATATTGGGTTAGATTCCGTTTCATATTTTGTCGGTTGATTTTTGGTTTTAACTCTATGATTTTTGGTATTATTTATTATTGTAGAGCAAAAAACTAATTATTTTGGTGTTTAAGTGATATAAACTACTACCAGATATATGGTCACTCTCGGTTTCGCATAAAAAATAGAAAAAATGAAAAATTACACGTTGTGTAAGTGATTTAACCTAAAAGTGCCCATACATTTTTTACTCATCGTGATTTTTGTGTGTGTTTTTTAAGACTAACAATTCATCAACCCGGCTACTATACTAGGTTTGCGCTAGCAAATTCTATAAGTTTTTTATTCTAGAAGCTACAGATGCCTGACGCACTATTGCCGGACCCTGTATAGTTTTATAGTTTGCAATGCCGCCACCTTTGGTTGAAATTCTTAAAAAATGGACAAAATGCATTTAGTAAGTCTGCTCCTCAATTGTTCTTATCAGATTGAGTTTGTTTTATGTAATTCTAGGAAAAAAAACTATTTTTGAAATAAAAATTATGAAAACGACCGATATACACACACCGGAAAAGTCTAGGGATATTACAATTTTAGTAATCAGTAATTTCCATAGTCAGTAATTTTATTATTTGCTTTTCTGATATAATAAAATTAAAACAAACAAATAGTTTACAGGACGTATTGGAAATAAAAATGCGAAATTTACCGAATTTTTCAAATTTAGCTTCATTTTTATTGAACTCAAAAAAATACACACATTTTTTTTAATCTAAACTGTGAATTAAAAAAAAAGATAAAACCATTTTTACTTAATAAAGGGTATGACCCCCTCTACTGTTCATTACAGCCCTACATCGTCTCTCCATGCTCCTGATCGGGTTGTCGATCTCTTCTTGAGGTACAGCCTGCCACGCTGCATTCACGGCCCGAACCAGATCCCTACGAGTTTCACGAGCCATACCCATTCTCAAAATTCTTCTTTGGGCCGCGTCCCATACGTGCTCGATGGGGTTGAGATCAAGAGATTGTGCCGGCCAAGGTAAGATGTTTAATTGATGAGCATTGATAAACTCACTTACCACTCTGGCTGTATGAGGCCGTGCATTGTCATGCATGAGAATGAAGTTTCTCCAAAAATCATTGGCATATGGTAACACGACAGGCTCAAGAATTAAATCACGGTATGTGATTCCTGTTAGAAACCTTTCAAGAAAAACGAGATCGGTTTTTCGGCCTAACAGGACTCCTCCCCAGACCATAACGGTTCCACCTTGATAAGGGTGCACTTCCTGAACATGATCAAACCGAATAAAATTTCCCGGTTCTCTCCATACCCTAAGCCTTCTCGAATCCGGATGAATTCCAAAGGTGACTCATCCGTGAAGAAAACATTGGCCCATTGTTCATTCGACCACTGAACATGATCATGAGCCCACAAATATCGTACCTCTCGATTCCCTCTCGTTAAGGGTTGAGCTCTCCAGGGGCGTCTTAAGTCGACCTCTCTTAATCTATTGCGAACAGTGTCAGGACTAACGGTTACATTATGTGTTTCATGGAGAACTAAACTAAGCTCTGGTGCTGTAAGAGTCGGTCGGCGTCGAGCATTTAATTGTAAAAAATGATCTTCCTGAGGGGTAGTAATGCGATGTCGCCCTGTGTGCCTTTCTGCAACATCACCACTTTCACGGTAGCGTGCACTTAATCGCGATATTACACCTTGCCTTGTATTTAATGCTCTAGCTACGTTGATTTGGCGCATTCCAGCTTCGAGCATACCCATGGCCCTTAGCATTTCGTCTCTGTTAAGATGTCTACGCTCCATAATGTAGTTTAATACTAAACAGAGTTATTTGAATGAATTCTGGCCAGTTATCATAAAAAACATAGCCAGTACAGGTTAAATTCGAACAATTGATGGTAGGTGCTTTTTATACATTTGACAAAAAATGCACAAACACTTCTGCAAATATCCCAAATTTAGAAATAACTAGTGTGACTACTTCGTTTCAATCGAAGTAGAAAGAATCGGCCTACAAATATGTGGTTGTTTATTCAAAACATTTATTTTTAACTTTAATAAAATGATATCCCTAGATTTTTCCGGTGTGTGTATTAATATTTTTTAAAAGTCAATGAGTCAATTTTTAAAACTGAAACATAAAGATCAAACATTAGGAACCACTAGCTTCTTTAACTTTTTCGATATTTTATACTAACCCCCATTTTTGCATCTAGACAGTCTTTTTTTTAATTTGATGCCTTCAATTATCAGTTTATCACATTACAAGTCTTTTTTTGTCTATTAGACATGCTGATTTGATTCCGCTTACTTTTTTTCAATAACTCAATAATAAAACTGTATCACTGTATTGCAATGTATCGCAAACTTTTAAGTCGCCCTGTATGTATGACACAAACTTTTTAAGTTTTCAATGTTATATTTCTTATACCCACATAATTCCCCATAACAAAATCCTATAAAGTACAACGTATTAAAATAAATTTTAATACTTAAGAAACGGTTTCAATATACATATTTAATTCAAAGATCAGCAGATTTCAGAAATGGGTATATTATATCAGTACTGGCCAACCGTCGAAAAAGTCAATGACCGTACCGTAACATCGTCGAGACATTGCGAATGCTAAATTATGCAGAATTATGTGAAATAAAATGGTGAAAAAGTTGCTGGAACGTCATTTTTAAAGCTGTTAACTAAGTAAGAAAGTAATAAGATTTTTGCAAAAAAACATTGGGTATGTATTTCTTCGCATTAGCTGCTTAACATATTCGCAATTATTATTAATAGTATTAATTTTAAAATGCGACTTTTCATATAGGTTTTTTGTATAGAAAAGGGTAATAAACGAAGGAGATTTTGCATAAAGTAATATCTTTTTCCGACCATTAACTTAAGTTAAAAATCTTTAATATTCAAAAACATAAGTACCTAATACCCTTGATTATGTATAAATAGATGTACAATGAGGGCTTAGTACAAGCCCGTCTTCTAGGTGGCGCCTTGCCCGTTCTGAATTTTTGTATTCCCCTACGATTTTCTTTGAGGGGAATCCGTTAAACCCGCCCATCGTTCAAAAATGGAAGGGCGCGAGGTCACATCTATTGGGCCACTTATTAGCACGTTTCACCCATGTTTTACGAAAATAGCTTTATCCTTGTTTGTTTCAACTGTGACAAGAAAAAAGGAAAAAAAGTTATATTCGCTTCTAAATTCGGCAGTTTTGTTGATCTTTCTCGACTTGTAATTTCGTTTCGTTTAGGTTATGTCTTATAAAAATAAATATTTATAAGCTTTTGAATTGAAATATACCTTAATGCATATCTGAGTAATTAAAAAATTCAGTTTTTTCGTCCCTCGCGAAGAAACATAAACAGTATTTGTGAAATTTGGATTAGAAACTATTATTTTATTAGTTTATTTTGTTGTGTTTAAGTGTTGTGTATTTGTACCTACTGGATAATATTTTCCAACATATTTAATTAAGCAAAAAGCATCTGTTTTACAGGTAAGTAAATACTGTTCATATTTATTTCTAAATTCATATAAATTTGTTTTAAATCACTCTTGGGAAAAATGTTATAGAGTCTGAGATAAGTTTAATAATAAACATTTGATAGATTGATAGATAGATTAAACGATAATGCCCAGTTTGCTTAAAAGTTTAAAAAAATACTGATTTTATGCTATAAATTGTTTCATTTCTCACTTTGCTTTTTTGGAATTGTCAGATATATTGTGTATTTTATAATTTTTCCGAGAATTTTTCTTAATAACTTGATAACGTAAAATATTTTTTATCTACAGTCAACCCTGTGTTTAGATAAAGCTTCATATCAGATTTCCTATTTTATATTTTCACTCAAATCATATTTTTTGTAAAATATGCTTGCAAAAGTAGCGTAAATTTGACAGGGAGGTATTTTTATAGATATACAGGATGATTCAAATATATATTTACTTTTAAAGTTATTAGTTATGAGCAAAGGTTATGAGTTTGTGAAAAGAAAGGCTATATTTTGTATTTTTGCTTGGTGGATTTGTTATTAAATTGTCATTCCAAAAAATACCATAATTCGTAGTCGTATAGAGTTCATTTTGACCAAAGAATATATTTTGACCCTTTTTGGATTGAATTTTATTGTTTATATAATAAAATATATATTTAAAGCCCTCTCTTTCTAAGTTAAGTTAAAAATAGGTAATATCGACGTTTTTTACTGGAACTAATTTAAGTTAATAATTAATAATTATATAATTCATATAATAATATTAAAATAGACTAAATTGTTTATTATATACAGGATGAGTCAAAACTAGATATTATATTTTTCTTTGCTATTTCAAATGAAACACTGTATTTTATATCATAAATCAACAAAGCTTTTATGCAACTTTTGTTTTATTAAGATCTATATCCCAAATTAATAGTTATTAAATTGTTTTCAATTGTCTCTTTGCGAATAAACATGATTTGTTTTACGCAATTTTTATTAGTAGGTTTGTCGTCAAAAGTGATGTATCTATTTATCAGCGACAAAAATTAAGAATTAGATGTCTAAAATAATTTCCTAATTATTTTTTTACTTGGCATCAGTAAATATGATTTATTTTATCGATGCAGCTGAAAATAATTATCTATTCTAAAAGAGGACATTGCTGTATAAACATCGATTATGGATTTAAAAATTATTTTTCAAAACAAAGTTGGACAAAATTTTTGGAGAAAAAATTGGACTTCTGTTCGAAATAATTGAGAAAAACCCAACATCTAGTTTTGACGCCCCCAGTATATATCGTGCATTATAGTTGATTATACTGCAATTTATTATACACACGTAGTTTTGTTTGGTGAAAATGAAACTTTCTAAAAGTATTCCCAATTAAAACATATTAAGAATTTCCTACATTATAATTTTGAAAGACGTTTGAGTGGGCAGACAATTTGGTCTAAAATAATCATATGTCTAAAAAAATTAGTCTAAAATAATCAAAAACCACTTAACACATATAACTCGCTTTTAAAAAATCTAAAAGAAATAAGTTTGTTTATTATATTCATATTTTATTAAATTATTATAGGTGTGACTGCTAAGTGGTCGTACTCGCCACTTTAACCAAGCATTGGTGGGACCTTCAGAGATCATAATGCGAATTTCTTCATACCATGTAAATCTATATACATGTATTAATAAATGCGTTTGCTTTATTAAATTTTTTTTCTTATACGGTATGAGCGAAAAAAAACGGCGTCTATTTGTTTACGTACAAATGACATCGATATTCATTTCCAAACCACCTCTGAGGCCGTTTTTTTTTATCGTATGGTATATATTTACATATCCCTTATCCTTTAATTCCGATTTATTTCTAATAATTATAAAAATAAGATACCTGATTAATTCTTCCGAAATATTATAAAATGAGATATCACGAAAGAAATAAAGTTAATTATCTCGTTTGTTTTGGGAATTCCAAAAAAATAAAAAAAAGGGTATAGAGAATCTTTAGAGACACAGTTCAAATGTTATTTTTGAGTATACTGGTTGCTTCAAAAAATGTGGCGGATACATGTTTTTTAATGCAAAACTCCATTTTTATTTTATTTTCGATTCTGCCTAAAATTCTATAACTTTTTTTTATAAATAACGTTAGTAAGTATTTACAATTTAAAAAAAAAGTAAAATTTTATTCCTATGTTACTTAACTGTCAGTTGTTTCCGAAGTTGGACTACACAAATTTGGTAGGAGTGTTTTACAGAGATGAAAAAAAAATATATTTATATGTAAAAATACTTGCAGTTAGATGCTACACTGTGTTCAAACATTTTTTTTGGCTGATCCGATATATATATTATTATTTTTTCTAGTGATTTTACAAAACCTTTCAACATTTGTTAAGAAAGTATATTAAGTACACCTATACTCAACAGCTTGCAATCTGTTCTGAATTTTATCCTTCTTTTAATTCATTTACATTATAACAAGTTGCCATATGACAAAACAAAAATTATTTATTATTAAACATTAAGTAAAGTGATTTATTTAGTTATATGACATTCTTAATAGAAGTTGAAGGATTTTGTAAAATCTATCAGAAAGAATTATAATATATCGGGTGTTTTTCAAAAGTAGCTTGATTGATGTATTCAATTAGTTTCGGTCATTTCTTGTTTCACCGGAAATGACTACAACTTTTGGTTTTTAAATGGTACCGTCGGTATTTTTTTACTTTATTTTGCAGAATATGGCATTCTCAATAGAATAATTCAATGTCAACTTTTGACTCTTTTACTTAAAAAATAGTATTTTAAAGTTCAATCTAGTAGAGTGCCATGATAATAAACAACATGTAACCGGTCGTAAAGATAACGACAGTTTGACTCGACATACGGAGTGTGTGGTACCAAATTATTTACCAAAATTAGGTACCAAAATTTATTAGGTATCAAAAAATGCTTTTCCAAATATGCTAATGAGCCACTCTCGTTTCATTAAAAAAAATTGAGTTATGATTAAAATACGAAATGGGCATATTTCAACTGACCAGGAAAAGACACAAAAAATATTAGACGACCAAATCAATTTTTCCAAAGCTCCTTGATTAATCCTTGATTAAAAAATAATGGTTTTAACACAGCCATGACACTAGATTGAATTTTAAAATGCTATTTTTGATTTAATTGAAAATGTCAAAAGTTGACATATGATTGTTGATGTCAAAAGTTGTCATTCTATTCAGAATGTCATTTTCTATCAAATAAAGTACCGTATGATCGAATAAAAACGGCGTCAGCAATGGCTATGAAATGAAAAGCGCTGTCATTTTATATGTAAATTTATATGAGAAATGTCATCGATGTTCATTTCATAGCCATCGCTGACGCCGTTTTTATTCGATCTTACGGTATAAAAAATACCGAGGGTACCATTTAAAAATCAAATGTATACATTTCCGGTGAAACAGGAAGTGACCGAAACTAACTGAATACGAATCAATCTCGATTTATGTCATATACCTACTAACATTCCCAATTTAGTTTTTTTCTCGGAATCTGAAAAAATAAAAAAGTTATAGAGGTGAACCACTTTAAAAAAAAACACTCAGTATAGGCTGTGTCATTGAAAGAGTCTGCAGATATTTTTTTAATTTTAAATACGTAGAATTAACCATTAATATATGTTGAACACCCTGTAGCATCTGCCTTAAATATCTACATAGTATCTAATATTTTTTCTTCATCAACAAATTGAAATATTAGAAAACTAGTTTTAGGTTACACCATTATACAAGGACTAGTGTGTACCCGCGACTTCGTTCGCGTCGGATTAATCATTTGTAATGGTGATGATCAAGCAAACCAAGAGGAATTTTCCATTAACAGCATACAAACTAAGATAAAATTTTCTTACATTTATGTCAGCAGAGAAAAAAACAATATGGCGATATTATTATATACCTTGGTAATATTTGAGGGGTAGTTTCATCTCGTTGGAATTTGACTTTCGAAAAATCCGTTTGCCAAAAATAAGCTTTTTACGTCAGCAGTTTAAGCAAAATCGTGGTTAATCAATTACCTACCCAACTTTTTGGAACACCCTGTATGATTTTTTAAAAAAAATTCAAAATATGTAAAAAAATGAAATAAATTATGCTTGTACAGGCGTTTTCCCGAAAGACTAACTGTTTTTTAAATAACAAATATAGTAATGTTTGAGGGGCGTTTTCACCCTCTTGGAATTTGAGATTCGAGAAACCTCTCCTTATCGAACCTCTACACCCCACAGTCAATCCGTTTACCAAACATTAGCTTTAAACGTCAAGCAGTTTCAGCAGAATCGTGATTACTCAATGGTCATATTTTATGGAACACCCTGTATAAATTTTTAAAAAATTTTAAAATATGTAAAGCAACAACATAAAATATACGTGTTTAAGAGTTTTCCCGAAAAACTCACAGGTTTTTAAATAAAAAATATTCTAATATTTGAGTGGTGGTTTCACCCCCTTAGAATTCGAGTTTCGAAAAATCCTTTCTTATCGAACCTCTACACCCTAATATCAACCTGTATGCCAAAATTGAGCTTTTTACGTCAAGTGCTTTAAGCAGGATCGTGATTAATCAATGGCCAGATTTTTCGAAACACCCTGTATACATTTTTAAAAAATCTTAAAATACGTAAAAAAACAAAATAAAATATACGTGTTGAAGAGTTTTTTCGGAAACTTGACCGTTTTTTAAATAAAAAATATTGCAATATTTAAGGGGTGGTTTCACCCCCTTAGAACTGGAACTTCGAAACATCCCTTCTTATCGAACCTCTACACCCTAAAGTCAATCTGTTTTCCAAAAATCAGCTTTTTAAGTCAAGCGCTTTAAGCAGGATCGTGATTAATCAATGGCCAGATTTTTCGAAACACCCTGTATACATTTTTAAAAATCTTAAAATATGTAAAAAAGAAAATAAAATATACGTGTTTAAGCGTTTTTTTCGGAAACTTGACCAAGTTTTTTAAATAAAAATATTCTAATATTTGAGGGGCGGTTTCACCCCTAGAATTCGAGCGCTCTGAAAATCCTCTGTGTCCCCACCCTAAAAGTCAATCCGTTTTCCAAAAATCAGCTTTTTACGTCAAGCGCTTTAAGCAGGATCGTGATTAATCAATGACCAGATTTTTCGAAACACCCTGTATACATTTTTAAAAATCTTAAAATATGTAAAAAAAGAAAATAAAATATACGTGTTTAAGCGTTTTCCCGGAAACTTGACCGTTTTTTAAATAAAAATATTCTAATATTTGAGGGCGGTTTCACCCCTTTAGAATTCGAGTTTCGAAAAATCCCTTCTTATCGAACCTCTACACCCTAAAGTCAATCCGTTTTCCAAAATCAGCTTTTTTTACGTCAAGCGCTTTAAGCTTGGGATCGTGATTAATCAATGACCAGATTTTTCAAAAACACCCTGTATACATTTTTAAAAAATCTTAAAATATAAAAAGAAAATAAAATATACGTGTTCAAGCGTTTTTTCGGAAACTTGACCGTTTTTAAATAAAAATATTCTAATATTTGAGGGGGCGGTTTCACCCCCTTAAATTCGAGTTTCGAAAAATCCCTTCTTATCGAACCTCTACACCCTAAAGGTCAATCCGTTTTCCAAAATCAGCTTTTTACGTCAAGCGCTTTAAGCAGGATCGTGATTAATCAATGACCAGATTTTTCGAAACACCCTGTATACATTTTTAAAAAATCTTAAAATATGTAAAAAAGAAAATAAAATATACGTGTTCAAGCGTTTTTCGGAAACTTGACCGTTTTTTAAATAAAAAATATTCTAATATTTGAGGGGGGCGGTTTCAATCTCCTTAGAATTCGAGTTTCGAAAAATCCTTTCTTATCGAACCTCTACACCCTAAAGTCAATCCGTTTTCCAAAAATCAGCTTTTTAAGTCAAGCGCTTTATGCAGGATCGTGATTAATCATTGACCGTGATTAATCATCGAAACACCCTGTATACATTTTTAAAAAATCTTAGAATATGTAAAAAAAGAAAATAAAATATACGTGTTTCAGCGTTTTTTCGGAAACTTGACCGTTTTTTAAATAAAAAATATTGTAATATTCCACCCCCCTTTTTACCCCCTTAGGGGATGAATTTTTAAAAATCCTTTCTTATCTTACGTAAACATCATAACCCCTGTGCAAAAATTCAGCTTTCTAGGGTCAAGGATTTGGTCTGGGCGTTGATGAGTCAGTATCAGTCAGGACAGTCAGATTTATATATATAGATTATACATAAAAAAGTAATAATTTTACGCAGGATCTAAAATAAAATAGGATGTTACATTTAAAAAAAAAACATTATGTTAAATCCGTCATACTTTTTACAAAGTTACAGAGGTAGGTAGGTATAGTTTCATATATTTTTTTAATTATCCATCTAGAAATAAAATATATACATATATACCTAATATAATCATTTAGTATTTAACAAGGGGCCATGAAAATCAAAATAAATATAAATCCATATCCAAAAATAAAAAATGTAAATAACGCTTTGAGGTAAAAATTCGGTTCAAAGCAGATAAGATATTTTATTCTTTGCCGAGAATTAAATTCGAAGAATTCCTAGTCCCTACTTCTTTGCCAAATTCAATAGTCTCCGCCTCTTTTTACGTTTTAATTTCTGCCACCAGTTGGCAGCATCGACTTATACAGGCACATTGACTAACTATTAATATATAAACAAGGCTAATACTAAGAAGGCAGATATTGTATGTACCGGGTGTCCCACTAAGAATAGCTCTCGGCTGTATCTCGGAAAGTATTAGCCGTAGAGGCTGCGGAAAAAAATATTTATAACTAAAGAGGCTATGAGAAATTCCTGGAAATTATTTTCAAGTTTGTAGAACGACCGCTAGGGGTCGCAACTGCAACAAAAAATAAGAAAATGGAGTTTTTACACAATTTTGCCTAGATAAGGTGTACTATAAATAATAGCTTCATAATCTCCAGTAAATTTTGAATATTATTTGTTAGAGCTTATTTTCTTTTTGTCAGTTTTATTTAAATATTAATAACTCTGGACTGGATGATCGGAATCCAACAAGCGAGGGCTCGTTTAAAAGAGCGTTTCTTACTCTATATTGCCATATAAACAATAATAATAAGCTTTTGAACGTAGACGCTAGGGGGAGTTGTCTTACAATTTAACTAACATTGCGCGTTTTTTCAAAAAAATTAAATACAATAGTATATGTTATTTTAGCTGATCGGAAAGAGTAGAAAAAGCTTAAAAAGCCAGCGAAAACCGATCTTGATATCTTCTTTCAAACCGAAGATATTAGCAGAATTATAATAAATACCAAAAAATAAACCCTTAATTACCTTATTTTTACAATACGGTATCAGTAGCCCTCTTGATTATGCCCATTCTAACAAAAAATAAAATAAAAACAGGTAGTTTATTTTAAAATCGACGAAATACCAGAATACCATAATACCAGATATATTAATATCTAATAATTAAGATATTAATAACAGTGAACAAGAAACGATGATTCAGTGAAGTCATGGTAGGCTTTGGAAAAAAGTTGCTTTTGACGTAATAGTATAAACGTCAAATTGTTATTAGATCAACATTTTGATAGCGTTAGCAGCGTTGGGCCAGAGTTATTAATGTTTAAATAAAAACAGATCTAACCTTCCCCCACCACTTTATTCTGGTAGATAGAGGAAAATGGACTTCCCTCAAAATGGATGCACTTTCCTCAAAATGTCAATAATAAAAAAGGTTTTCCTCTTGCAAAGACATTCCGGGGACATACTGTAGACTGAAAATTTTAAATACGATTTTTTTTAATTGAAAATGTCAAAAGTTGATATATGATCATTCTATTCAGAATTTTATTTTCTATCTATGGGGTGCAAGGGGTATTGAAGCGATACATATAGCCTAGCTTACCCAAAAGTCAACCTCACCTTCACGTGGGGTGCACCCTGTTTACACAAACGAGGCTCTGACGTCCGAGTATAGGCGGTATAACCTATATAAATATATCCCTCGGACCTACCATCTTTCTGGGGAAGAGGAGTAGTGAACTGCTCCTAGCTGGCCGAGAACGTAGCACAAGGGAACTATCGTCGCGGTCCTCACTGTGACAGCCATCCCGTACTACAGTTGCAGCCAAAATTGTGCGGCAGCGTAACCGTCACAGTTAAACCTTTTCACGCAGCTTACACACATCAATGATGAAACATTCGAGTGGGACAAAATCATCATCCGGAGGTAAAATACCCCCTCAATCGGATCTCCGGGAGGGGGTGCCTACTGGAGCGTATCATCGGAGAAAAAAAACATCAATGTTTCACGTTTGCGGCGTGGAACGTCCGCACTTTATTGGACAAGATAAATTCAAATCGACCAGAGAGAAGAACAGCACTGGTATCACAGGAACTCCACCGGCTAAATATACACGCTTTGCGGATGAGGGTAGTCTCACTGGGGAGCATTACACCTTCTTTTGGAAGGATCACCCCGCAACACACAGGAGAATTCATGGCGTAGGCATTGCAATCAAGATGTACATGTACCTTTTTTGTTGCAGTTGCGCCCCCTAGTGGTCGTTCTACAAACTTGAAAATAATTTCCAGCAATTTCTCATAGCCTCTTTAGTCATAAATAATTTTTTCCGGAGCCCCTACGGCTAATACTTTCCGATATACAGCCGAGAGCTATTCTTAGTGGGACACCCTGTACTTATTGATGAGTTATAAAACATATTAACTACAATTATTCATAACTTATTATGAAATTATTCATCTGTATTTTTTCTTCTTATCTTAGTCAGGTGTTGCTATCTTGTTGAGTTGCTATCTGAAATCCAGGTTTGGTATGTTTTAAATATTCTGCTTAAAAACAAATGTTTTAAAACACCATTATTTATATTATATTATTTATATTATATATATAATATGATTTCTAAATAATATACAGGGTGCTACAAATTCGAGGTACTCGTACCTCGAAGCCTCGTACTCAGGGTTAGAAAAAATCATCATTTTAAAAAAAAAAATAAAAAAAGCAGATTTTTTTTATATTTAAATCAGATTTTTTTGATTTAAATCAGATTTTTTTTGATTTTAATTCAAAACAATGTTTAAATCGGATTTCCAAATGACTAGGACTTATTTCCATGATACCGATAACATTAACAATTCTACAGCGCGTGTCATTTTTCCACATCGGTCACCAATATATTCCGCAAAAAAAGTCACTCGCTTCAAATCGAACCAAATCGAATTATTTTCAAACATCTCAAAAATATTAACTTTTGACATTTTAACTCCTAGGCATAAAAGTAAAGCACTGTTACGCCTAAGCACAAAGTGCAAAATATATATTATTAAACTGATATTAAGTGTCAAATTCAACGAGTGAATTGTTGCTCGATTACTGTTCATATTATTTGCAAAGTTATAAATTGATTAAAAAATTATTTGAAATGTTTTCAAAGAAATAGTATGTACAGGGTGGGTCAAATTCGACGCTTTTAAATGGAAACACCCTTTTCTATAGGAGATAGACAAAAACTAATATCGGTGTCTGGAGCTCAATTTTTGTCAAAAACATGATGGTGAAAACCGCATATCGATATCCGTTACCGTTTCGGAGTTACGGGGTGTTTTTCAAAAATATGCATTTTTAACAAATCGCTGTAACTTTTTTACTATGGAAAATTTTGTATTTTTATGAAAACATTTCCAAAGCACCTTTTTACGTAGAATTTAATGGTTTAAGTATATTTTTTTTAAACTAATAATTTAAGAATTATCACCAGAAAATTTGATTTTTTACATGGGACACCCTGTATATTTTTAATTTATTGAAAAAAATTTAAAATTATCTTTCCAAAAATATAACACAGTTGATATTTTGCTCGATTCCTCTTCGAGATATAGAGTATATAAATATTCGCCCGCTTTAAATAAGTAGGCTTTGAACGGCACCGGCTGTAATGCAAAAAAATTCTAGCTGTGAGCATCAATTAAAACGAAACTAATATTTGCTATGAGAGCTGCAGAATTTTATAACCATTAAACATATATTTAACCAACATCAACACATTTAAACTATATCTAATAATAATAAAAATAAATAGCAAATCACGACATGAGGTTTTGCTACAGGTGTTTGACATATCGAACGTCTTCTGTTATGGACAGATGGGGCAGTTTTTGAACATGTCTCGCGGAATTCATTAACTCAGTGGAGATGAAAGATACCCTCGCATAACTGCTAAGTATTTCTAATTCTTGTCTAGATTTTTATTATAAGTGGCAAGTCTTCCGCAAATATATCCATAGGATTAGATCCATGGTAAGTAAGGCGACCTCGACATAGGGTTCCCAACTTGAGCATCGGCGATTCCGGGACTATTATTTTTAAGTTTTTAAATAATGAAACAAAACATTAAATATTAGAAATTCAAATATATTATATGTAAATGTGATTTTTTTGATCCCGGCCAAGGTAAAATTTTCGCCGGGACAAACTTTCTGATTCCTGGTTAATCCCGGTCAAACCGGGACGGTTGGGAACCCTACCTCGACAGCCAACGGATGGGATCTTTGTTAGCTATTCAATTATTCTTGAAATTGGCTGCAAAAATTTGCTGATAACTTCAGCGTTCAGAGGCGGTGCGTCGTCTTGCTGGAAAAATATGTTTTCGAGT
Source organism: Sitophilus oryzae (assembly GCF_002938485.1). Taxonomy (NCBI): domain Eukaryota; kingdom Metazoa; phylum Arthropoda; class Insecta; order Coleoptera; family Curculionidae; genus Sitophilus; species Sitophilus oryzae. The sequence continues at coordinate 492,240 of NW_022145817.1, forward strand.
TCCATTAAGGGCATATCATCAATAAGGGGTCCAAAGCCTACTAGTTAAAAGTGGCGAACTTTTAAAAATTCTGTATTTCGAAGGGGATTATAACAAAATATCAAGTGTGGGAAAGGTAATTTTAAATTCTTTTCAGTTAATTAAAAATATAGAGGGTGTTCCAAATAAAAAATCAATTTTTCTGTTGATAACTCTTAAATTATTAATTTTAAAAAAAATTATGCTTAAACCATTAAATTCTACGTAAAAAGGTGCTTTGGGAATGTTTTCATAGAAATACAAAATTTTCCATGGCAAAAAAGTTACAGTGGTTTGTTAAAAATGCACATTTTTGAAAAACACCCCGTAACTCCGAAACGGTAACAGATATTGATGTGCATGTTTTTGATGAAAATTGAGCTCCAGACACTGATATTAGTTTTCGTCTATCTCCTATAGAAAAGGGTGTTTCCATTTAAAAGCGTCGAATTTGACCCACCCTGTACTGCAGATCAAAATATTGGTAGGAATTTGGAAACATACAACCGTTTCAAAAAAAATAAAAATAAAACAAAACATTTTCTGACAACGATTATAGATTCTCGGGAATGAAGAGATAGTCTCTATATAAGAAGAACCTAGTTCTACACTAGACTTTGCGAGTGATATGTATTCGAACAGCAAATTTATGTCACCTATACATACATTTTAAAATAAATCCCTGCATTTAGCGGTCTAATGGATTCACACGAAATTACTTCAAAAATCGATCCAACATTTAAATTGATGAATAGATATTTTTATATAATTTTATAACATGTACAATTATTTTTCGATTTATTATCTGTTATAATATCTATTATAGAAATATTTTTTCTAGTTTTCTAGGATACATTTTTATAACTTTTACAGTTATTTTTTTATTTATTATAAAGTTTCAATAAAATTATTCTTTTGATTTAAATCACACGATTAAAATTAAAAAAAATCACTTGATTTACATCACGATTTAAATCATGATTTAAATCATTTGATTTAAATCATGCCAACCCTGCTCGTACTCGTACCTCGATACCAATACTCGCATTGGTATCTCGGTAACCGCAATAGATACGAACATGGTTAAATTGGGGCAAAGTTGCGCTTTGGGATGTTCAAAAAAGTTTTAAAAATTTCAAGGACTGCTGAGTTTTTTGAAAAAAAAAAGAACGGATTTTTTTGAAAATCAATTTTATTTTTTCCTATTGTTACTTTTTAAATCAAAAAACTAATTGCACATTCTCATAGCCACTTTATTAGCGCTATCTGATAGTATTTTTATATTTTCAAATTAGCTGATAATTTTTGAGATACAGAGGCCAACTTAATTTTTTTAAATACGGACCTGCATTTTTTATTTCAGGTTTTGAAAGAACTCGGCCTCCTGAATACAATGATATGCACACTTAATATTTTTTTTGTTTCGGACATTTGAACACAATTTATTTAAACTAATTTTAAGTCCGGCTCTGTTTTTTTAAATATTTAATCTATCCATCGTTACAATATTGATTAGCTTTCAAACCTAACAATGACGTGGGATAAAACATTGAAAAACATTCAAATGCAATAAAATAATATAACATAAATACTATAAATATAATATAAACAATCAAATAATTCCTCCGGAAGTTGAATTGGAAATGGTAGAGGGTAGAGCAGTATAATGGTTAACCAGCGAGGTTTCTGGACCTTCTGGACCAAGGGGCGGTGGGGGGCATTACTTGACGTCATTTGTAAAAGTAAAATCACTACATCTCAACAATTACAATAAACAGTACAAAATGCATTCAGAAGTGTAAGAAGAAGGTCTGTTCAAAGAGTTATAAATAAAAAACATATTATTAGATCGTACACTGAAATTTCCCCAGATTCACAAAAAAATAAGAATAATATCTTTAAATTGCTGATCCGGATATTATTTATTTCAATTGGCTCGATTTTCCTGATTCAATGTTAATTAGCGCTGATCAATATTGTTGCAATAAATATAGTCAGATTAAATAATTAAAAAAAAAACAGAGCTGGACTTAAAATTAGTATAGCCTCACAGGTCGCAGTGTTTCCGGCAGAGGACGGCCCCTTGTTATGGAAAAAAAAAGAAAATTAGTATAAATAATAATTAAATAGCTTTGTTGTTGTTAAAGTACCCAAAACAAAAAAAAAAGTATAAAGTATGGCATATCGTTGTACTCGGGAGACCGAGTTCTTTCAAAACTTGAAATAAAAAATGCAGGTCCGTATTTAAAAAGATTAAGTTGGTCTCTGTACCTCACAAATTATCAGATATATCATACTATCAAATAGCCCTAATAAAGTGGCTATGAGAATGTGCAATTAGTTTTTTGATTCTCTAAAAAGTTTTTTGATTCTCTAAAAAAGTAACTAAAATATCCGTTTTTTTTTTGTCAAAAAACTCAACAATCCTTGAATTTTTTGAAACTTTTTTGATGGTGTCTTGGCATCCCAACTTTGCCCCAATTTAACTATCTTCGTATCTATTACGGTTTCCGAGATAACAATGCTCGTACCTCGAATTTGTAGCACCCTGTATACAAATATAATATGTCATTGTTTTCTAAATAATATAACATTTTGATCCCTATAGCTTCAACCATATCAAGTATTTTAAATTTCCCATTAAATGAAACAACCCTGTATTATAATATATTTATTAGAGCACTGGCGCCCTATGTCCAATCGGAGTGTGTTATCTTGAGATGCCAATGAACCGTATAACAAACCTTTCAAACATCCACAGACATATCAGTAAACACAGTTATCTCGCTGTATTGTCAATAATGCCTATTCACAAGTTGATAGATGTTGCATCAATTAAATCGTATTTGCCCCTAAGCCATTTTACACTTAGGCTGTAAATATTTAAAGACCGCAGCGTATAATAATATAGATATAACAAACATCAACAGTGATGTATAGATTCTAATAAAACACAACCATATAAAGTAAAGCAATATATCCCTAAAATATAACCACAAAACTAATAAAATACCAGTCTTCTTCTTAAAAAAAGGTTAGGGTGAATGTACCAGTAATTGCCACTTTAAGAGCTGGATTTTCAATATTTAATTACTATACTTTTAAATAACTAAATATACTAGTTTGGATTGGTTTAGACACTCAAGCAGCCCTTTATTATTAACATCTATATATAAGTATCTTTTATTTCTGGCAAAAAAAATATTTTTTTTATTTTTTTTTCACGGCATAAAAAAAACCATTAATTGCCACTAGAAATTTTTGTTTATTCCAAAATTTGCCACACTTAAAAATCCAGTAATTGCCACATGGGAAACTCATGTACTTACTAGTAGAATTATAATTAAATGTAGGTTTTTAACTTCCAACACATTTTTTTAAATAAAATCAAAATAGTAGTAAGCAAGTATTTATTAAAAAAATAAGAAATCGAATACAAACTTATTATTAAAACATAGTTTTAATATGTAATTTTACAATTGTTTTTTAATTTTCAACAAACGATAAACAGATTTAATTTTTCGTAGAACGTGGTTTTCAATATAGAACGGTTCATTTCCAAACAGCCGTATTGGTCCAAAAAATATGTATTTCTTATGTATTAAATCCAGGTCTGGATTTTGGGGCCATACAAATGAGTTCTCTAATCTTTCTTTCAAAAATTTTATCTCTACATTATCATTTTGTATTTTTATTACCCTTCCAATAAAAAACTGTTCTTCATAGTATATTGCATAATAATATTCTAATTTAATATCAATATTATTGCAAATATGTTCAGATGTATCTGGATTTTCGTAGTTTTCGTCAGATGCAAACATTTCTGATTCGTCTGAAGTTTCATTATACACAATTGATTCATCTTCTGATGTTGAAGTGTCTTCATATAAAGGTCTCTTTTTTGATAATTTTTCATTATTTGTACTATTATTTGCTTTAGCATCCTCGATTTTCTGCAATCTTTTTTGTTCTCTTTCCTGTTTTCGCCTTTCTTTTTCTTGTTCTTTTTGTACTTTTTCCTGTTCTTTTTTGGCATAGTATTTCTTCCACTCTTTAGACGTCACAACTGATGGTACTTTAACAAGATTTCTTTTAGCTTTTGTCACTGAAACCGCTGATGTTGGCCATTTTATTGCTTTTGAAAAAGGAGATTCTGAGCTAGAATCGCCTACGCACATTTGACCTGTTTCGTGAACATTTTTTTCTGGAGTTTGTTGCACTATAACATTGGTTTTTACGGGCACATTTTCAGGCATCTCTATTTCTTTTGAAGTACTTGGCCCTTCTAAACCTGAATTTGACAAGTTTTCAGATTGTGAAGTACTTGATGGTGCTGTATTCTTTGCTTCTTTTGTTTCCTCACACTCTTTTTTTAATTTTCGCCAAACTTTAAATAACTCATTAAACGCAACATCCCCATTCCAGTCTTCCAAACTTTCTAATGTATTCCTAAATTCTATTAGAGTATCTTCAGGTATGTGCTTTTCTAAAGTTTTCAAACATGTTTTCATTTCTTGGGGGTTTTGTTGAAGTATTTTTTTTTGATCATCATCTATCATAATATTTGGCTGTTTTAAACATTTTGAAAAATCCACTTCATTTGGAGACCATGGATATAAGCCACATCTTTTAAATCCATTCTTTGCAGATTCTGGACTAACTTTTTGAAACACTTCTTGAAAAAGAATGGGAAAGGTGGCTTTGTTAAGAGTTTCCTGAGGATGATTAAATTTCCATTCATGTACGATTTTTCTCCAAGATGTTTTCATCGGCTTAAACACACTTACATCGCATGGCTGGAGTATATGGGTTGCATTTGGATAGAGAGCTACTAGAATTATTTTGTTTTCAGCACAGAATTCACTAACTTCTAATGTTAGATGGGAAGTGTGGCCATCTAGAAATAAAATAACAGGAAAGTTAATATTATTCTGTTTTAACCATGGGAAAAACACGTTAGTGATATATTCAAAAAATGACTCTCCAGTCATCCAGCCATTGTCTGTTTTTCCTACACCCCAGTCATCAGGTATGTTTCTCACAATATCTGCGGGAATTCTTTTGTATGAATATACAATAAATGGCGGTAAAATAATTCCGTTTGCGCAAATACAAATTGATACTGTGAGCGATTCTTTATCCGATCCTTTTGTAAGCTCATAAACGTTCCGTTCCCCTTTTGGAGCAATAACTTTTCCACTTTTTGGGCATATCTGGAAAGCGGATTCATCGCAGTTAAATATCCTGCTTGGATCTTTGAGAACGTTAAACACATTTTCACTTTTCAAAGTAGCTTCAACTTCTGCAAACCAGTTTCGAATTTTTTCCTCTGTAACAACGGCTCGGTTTCCACCTAATTGCTCTGGAGTTCTTTTGGCGAGTGCTTCTTTGTGTCTTCTCATAAAGAGAGTAAACCATTTTCTACCAGGTTTGTTGTTATTAAAAGGATTATCCCTTCCGGTGTTTGACATAATTTTTTTTACTGTTGTCAGGACATCATCCTCAACTAGAGGAAAGCCCATTCTAGATATCGAAATAATCCAACTAACTAAACGTTTTTCCTCTTCGGTCGTTAGAATGGTAGAGGGTCCCATTTTTCTCTCTTCCGGTGTTTTCCCATTGACTTTGTTGCCGAGAGTCCTCCTTGGAACGTCGAATTTTTTTGCGGCTGATTTAACTGAACTGCCATGACGAACATCAGAAATTGCATTTTTCATTGCCTCCGTCGTATAGCGAAAAAACGGTTTTCTTCCTGGTGGCTGGGCCATTTTTCATAAAAAGTCTGAAAATACCAATAATTGCCATACCCATAACCTATAGTTGCCACCCCCTGGCAACTATTGGTTTTACGAAGAATATTTTCATTTTGCTCTTACTGCCGTAAATGCATATGGTTTGCTTTGTCATAAGCTATTTTAACCAAACTTTTTTAAAATATTTTTCAAACCCAGTAGTTGCCACGGTGTGGCAATTACTGGAAATTTAACACTTCAAATTTCCAGTAATAGCCACCCTATCTTAAAATGTAAAAACGTAGTTTTATTAAAAAAACAATTATTTAACCATAAAATATGGCCCTCTAATACTATCCAGATCATAAATAAAATGTACTGTATTATTATTAAAGGGTAAAATTACGCAATACAAACAAGTTCTTACCTTAACAAATCAGTTAAGCCACAGCACATAACCTACAACGATAAATGCGCGCAATTTTTGGAGCAAAAACTGACTCAGACCCGACATCTATTAGAAATCTTTCCATTGAGATATTTATTTCTAAAGGGCAAATTTTAAATAAGAGATGGCGTATTAGAAAATATTTCAAAGAGTTTGCTTGTTTTCTAATTAATTGAGCCAAGAGTGGCAATTACTGGTACAGTGGCGACTAATGGTACATTCACCCTACTCAGTAACTATCGAAGTTCGTTAAAGAATTCCTAGAGAAACTAAACAAATCAGGCAAAGAAAATAAAGTATTCCTTTGCCATTGGGGGTGCCAGCCCACCAAGGGATAGAAGGTAATGAAAAAGCAAACGATCTTGCTAGAAAAAGAGCGATCACTTAACTGAACCAGAACCGTTCTGCTTCCCAAAAGGAAACCAACTTTAAGCGAAACTCATAACCTGGAAGGCACCATCCGTAATCTGGAATGGAAACCCTTCAACGGTTTAAGACACCCGAAGTAATTTCTCAGGATTTAGGACCGAATCAAAGATTTTCCTTCATTTAAGTAAGAAGAAAGTTGTGTGTAGCCGGCCGTAGCGCAAGCAGTTAGTGTGTCGACCTGCGGTGTGAGAGATAGGATGGTACTGGGTTCGATCATCAGCCAGTACGGTCGCTTTATTTATTTAAATAAAAAGCGAGCCGCCACCTCAAAGAAGACAATGGCAAACCACCTTGAGTATATTTGCCTAGTACAGCCTCTCAAATAGTGCCGTTCGGATTCGGCGATAAACTGTAGGTCCCGTTGTCACGCCCTTTCTAATTTGAAGTTCAATAAAACACAAGTTTACTTAATTAGGATGAATTGCATAGAGGCCACTAGCTTTTTAATTTTAACAGCCGGGTGGTCGAGGTTCAAAGATATTAATAAAAGGGCGCCACGAGATTATACTCTATGAACTCGGCATAAAAGATGTAACTATTAAGTAGACTTTAACACTAACCTCGAACTGTTGTGTGTAACTACCATGAACTTCAAATATACTACAATTACTTGAACTTAAGTGACTCTAACTTAACTATGAGACTAGACTGTAAATAATACTACTAAAAATATTTAAGCAATTTATTAAAACATTAAAAGTTAAATAGGATATATAAAAACGAATAGAAAATGAAAAATGAATGTAAATGACTGAAAATGTATGTTAAATCAGTATGTAAATCAATAAGAACTAAACCTATGACGTCAAACCCCCTTAGTTAACTTATACTAGATACAGTCAGGGTGGTTTATAAATAGCAAATCTAAATCTAAACAGTCTTACTCTAATGGATGTACAATCTTGAAACAACTCGGATGTTCCTCCGGCTGAGCTACGGTGTATAGCTATGAGGTGGCTACAGCAGGGTACAGCAGCTCTGTGTACTGTCACTGGAGCCCACGGATGTCAGCAGACGTACAGATGAAAGGCAAGTTGTTGAGGTTTCAAATGGTGAACATAAAAACCCTAAATCATATTGGTTGTCTTAGAAAAGAGCCTCAATTATAGAACAAGGACTAGCACAACGTGTAGGAGTTAATACAGGTAATAAAGAAGGACTAATCAAATCTGAACTTTACCTCAACGAGGCTTTATGATGTCCAACGGGTAACTCTACACACGGGCAACAGGAACGGATGGAATTCTGGACTGTTCTGTACTACGGTCTGGATCGGTCTTCTTGCTCTACAATTACGAACAACCAAATAAGACTTAAGAAAGATAACACTCAACTAATCTTTCTACACCACGTGGGCGTGGAAAAGTCGAAAAGCCTTTGACAGCATCGAAACCTGGTCATTTCTAGCTGCAATGGAGGACGCGAGAATTGATTCCAGATATTATTCCATTATTAAAAATATCTATGATAGTGCAACCTTCCAAGTTAAATTAGATGATGACCTCAAAACAGAAAAAATACTACTCGGCAAGGGCGTGAGACAAGGAGATACCATCTCTCCCAAGTTATTTACACTGGCACTGGAAAATGTCTTCAAGAAATTAGAATGGGAAAATAGAGGTCTAAACATCGATGGGGTACACCTTAGCCATCTGAGGTTCGCAGACGATATTGTCTTGCTGAGCACCGACATTCAAGAACTAAACACCATGCTAAATGAGCTAAATGACCAATCCCAGAAAATTGGCCTTAAAATGAACTTGAAGAAGACCAAGATAATGAGCAACAATATCCATAACATTACCGTTGACAACGTTATTATTGAAAACGTCGACCATTATATATATTTAGGTCATAAAATCAAGCTGGGCAAGGAAAACCAAAATACGGAGATCAAACGCAGGATCCATTTGGCATGGGTAGCATTTGGAAATACGAGCGATATTTTCAAGGATAAAAAGGTGCTCGTGAACCTAAAGAAAAAGGCTTACGACAGCTGCATTCTACCTGTGCTTACGTATGGCTTAGAGACTATGGCAATTACACGAAAAACAGCAGAACAACTACGAGTCGCACAAAGAGCCATGGAAAGAATCATGTTGGGAGTCACCATTAGGGAAAAAATACGGAATACCCACATACATCAAAAAACAAAATTAATAGATGTCGTTAAAAGAGTGGCAAGTCTGAAGTGGCAATGGATGGGACATGTGGCAAGATAGGATCCAGACCGATGGCCCCAAAAAGCAATCCTATAGAGACCTAGGGGAACAACAAGAAGTGTGGGCCGACCAAAAAAGAGATGGATCGATGACGTCAGGGCAGTGGCGGGAAGACAATGGATAAGATTGGCTAGAGACGCGAAGCATGGAAAACCTAGAAGAGGCCTATATCCAACACTGGATGGAACCAGGCTGAGAAAGAAGAAGAAGAAGTTTTATACAGGTACGGACGAAAAGTTATTACACTTCATAACAGTTAAAACACATGTAGGTGGCGCCTTCTACAAGTAGGAGTCATATTAGCATCAAAATCAAATTTCTCATTTCAAAAACTCCCAGACACCAATTTTCATCCAAATATTGACATTACTTCAGAAATGATTTGGAAAAATCGAAATAAAAACAAAACTTCTTCACCCTGTATCTCCAAAACTATATAAGCATTTTAGGACATATATTTTATTTATACGAACTGTTTTACTTATTTCTATCTGCAGAATATGCTGCCGAAGTTTCCGGAATACAGTTCGGACCCCTTGTATATTATAAATTACTCAAAAGAATTTTATTAAATTATAAACAAAACAAAATAATTCAGCAGTAGATTAAGAAAATTATAAAAGATAATCTCAAATAGATAACACTGGTCCGTGTTCAAAATCAATTTACGGAAAGATCTCTAACATGCAAATTTACTAATCGACTTAAAAAACAAAAAGAATAAAAGACCGTAATTAAAACTTTTCTAATTAACTCCCTTATCAAGACAAAAAAGAAGAAAATAAAAATATATTTGAATAAAAAATCGTTTTTCCGGTAAACATTTTATATTTTCAGTTCAATCTACAAAAGAAATGCTTCGATTTTATCCACTGTTTCATTTTTTTCCTTAATTACTTCAAATCAATATAAAAAGAGAAAAAGAGTATTAATTCAAGCTAGGAGCCTACACACAAAACCTACACTGAAAAAAATATAAGTAATTTAAAAATAAATATTTTTTTTAAAGCGAACCTTAAATATGCGAATTATTATAACTACCTTAAAACTAGGAATTTTATTATTAACAATAAACAAATTTCTAGTTTAAATTTATAATTTTTTAAAAATTTATTTAAGGAGCTAAACCTTGGTCTATTTTTAAATTCACATGTAACATAAATGATGAAGGAAGCTGACGATGTACATGTGTTTCTGCCCTCTATAATAATTCGCTGTATTTAAGATTCTCGTTAAAAAATGTATTTATTTTTAAATTGTGACAAAATGGTATTAGATAGGAGAAAGTTGCAAGAGACATTTTTGCTTGGAAATAAACCGAGTAAATAAAAAAACTCTAAAAATTTTATTTTTTACCAGTGGTGTACTATTTTTTTGCAAAAATTACCCGATGCGTATCACATCTACGCCACTGGTTGAAACTAAAACCTCTTCTTTTTACATTTAAAGTGTCTCTGTTAGGTAGACTCCTATCATACATTTTTTTAACGATACCTTCAACTGTTAAAAAACGATTAAAGAATATCTTTAATTTTTCAAAAACTTTAACACCCTGTATCTTGCGTAAGAGGCATTTCAGACCCATAGTGTGCTATATCAAAATTAATATTTCGACGTCCTCTATCATTCCCCGAAAGCATGACCGACTTACAGGAATCACCCTGTATAACCCGTTGAAAACGTAGTCAGGAAGACGAAGAATATTTCAGGAGGAGTCTCAGAGCGTGGGTGATTAGTGTTTTATAATTTAAGGGTAAGTATATTATATTAATTATGTTTATATGTAGTTTCTGTAAATATAAACCCAGCCCTCTTAGAAAACACAATCTCCATTTATTATAATTATTTGGATTTTAATTTTAGCGATTTTTTTATGTAAACATAATTGTTCCATGGTCTCTCTATAACAACATAGATATCTCAAGTATTATTATTCTTTCAGACTGTGTTTCGGAGGAGAAATTTAATAGAGGACTCTATACATCCATAGTCTCCAAGTTGGTAAATTGGCTGTTTTAATTAGATACCTACCTTTTTTCTTGCATGTTTTTTTATTTTGCATCTAATGGCAATTTTGTTTCTATTTTGATTAGTCTCAGAATTCCAGTAAGGCTCTTCTAAACAAGAAGACATGATAATGAGTATCTTACATATATAAATTCTGTATAATTATAAACACGTGTTTTAATAAATTTATTAATATTTACTAACGCTTTGTGAATTTACAAAAGTAATAATTGTAAATCCACTATAATAAAATGTTTTAAGTTGTTGTTACTATAGTAATAATACAAGAAGTTGGTGATTTTAAAAAATAAATTTACAATGAATATGTATGTATTCCACCTCCCCCAAAATATTACAATTTTTTCCTGCCCTCCACGAATATCTTTAACTAGCTCAAAAATTAAGAAATAAAAAAGATTCTGTCCCTGAATGTATATTTTTACTAGACATAGCTTATTGCCCGGCAGAGTTTATACATTTTGTAGGGACCAGTTACACCTATTATAATTAATATAAAACCCTAAAATTGAAAAATTAGCGCTTGCTATGTTTTTCCCTTGGACCCTTCATTTCGTTCTTTAAAACATTAAGAAAATAACAAAAAAAGAATAAAATAAAAAATACTTTTTTCTTCCACTCTAACTGAGAAATTTAATTAAAACTCCTCAATATACAAATTTGCAAATCGATTTCTAATTAAAAGTAAAAGCATTAATTAAAACCCTTCTGATTAATTCCTTAATCAAGATAAAACATAAACAGGAGAAAAAACTGACTTTTTGAAATGTAACAAATTGTTTATCTCTAAATACACCTTCATAAACCAAAGCAAAGATGTCTGGGAGATGATTTTAAGGAATATATCTTAGTAATAAAGAAATATAAACAGACTTACATTCTTCTGCAAACAATATCTTCTATTACATCCCTTTTCTTCACCATATAAGCCAGTCACTATCACTTTCATCAAGAAAATACCGAAATTTACTCCCATTTCGACAAAACTGAGGCGCTGAGAAAGAACGCCGAGAAACAATTGAAAATATCCTTACGTTTTTGACAGTAGCAATGACAATTATAGGCCCTGTTTACATTATCTCTAAACTTTAAGGGGCGGTTTACATTAACCATTTTAAAAATTATCTTGTTTGAAATGTATTTTATGTAATTTTTGACATGACAATTTCAATTTTATGAAATTTATTTCCGTTTCCGGTTTTTAATGGCGGACTGTTCAGGAGGTTTAAATGAGGGTTAATATACTTTTTACTCTGTGTAAGCGGAATTTCTAGAATAAATTCGTTATTTCTGGTATTGAAAAGTACAGGGTGAGTCGACGATGAAGTAAAGTTCATTATCTCGTTTGTTTCTGAGGTTTACAAAAAAATGTTAAATGTAAAAGTTATAGGAAGGTTAAGATGCATATTTTAAAAATTACTATACAGTATACAGGGTGCTTTACTACAAAGGTGTGGCAGATATAAGAAATATGTTTTCTTAACTACAACACTATATTTTTTATTTTATTTTAGATTCTGCCTAAATTCTATATAGGTACTTTTTATACATAATATTATAAACCCAAAATTAATAGTTTTGAAATATTTGAATTTGTTTAAACAAATGTTTCAGTAGTAGATTTTAGTGTGATAAAATACTAATTTTCAGTGTCTAAAATTTGGTAGATTAATTTTATAAAGATGAGAAAAAAAAGATATATGTAAAGATATTTTAGTTAGATGTTACGGGCTGTTCGAAATATATTTTTTATTAATTTCAATCTATTTAAAATTAAAAAATCTCAAATTTTTTAAATGGCACACGCTATTTATTATAATTTTTTTGATAGATTTTACAAAATGAACTTATTCTGGAATTTTCAATATTTACCCTTTTAATTTATTTATGCTAAAACATCATAGTTGTCATGACAAAACAGAAATATTTATTATTAATCATTAATAAGTAGTTTAGTAATTAGTTGAGAGAAATTGTTTTATTAGTTTATATTAATTTTAACTTTTACTCAAATAAACTAAAATCTCAGTCGTGAAGTTCTTGGTGTATTTCTTTATTATGAAAGATGACACTTGGATTTTCCTTGGGAAAATATGCTATAACTCTTCTGGGAGTGTAGTGCTAGCTCTGTAAATTGGGTGCTAGGTAGTGCTAGGTGGGTGCAATAGAGTGCTAAAGTTATAAGGGAAAAATTCAACCGGGGGGGGCTAGCGTTACATTAGCCCCCCCCCCGGTAAAAATGTCCTGTAATTCGCTAAGGGTTGTGGTGCTAGCTCTGTAAATTGGGTGCTAGGTAGTGCTAGGTGGGTGCAATACAGTGCTAAAGTTTTAAGGGAAATATTCAACCGGGGGGGGCTAGCGTTACATTAGCCCCCCCGGTAAAAATGTCCTGTAACTCGCTAGAGGTTGTGGTGCTAGCTCTGTAAATAGGGTGCTAGGTAGTGCTAGGTGGGTGCAATACAGTGCTAAAATATTAAAGAATTTGGAGAACCGGGGGGGGCTACTGTAACGGACCCGCCGAGAAACAGTTGAAAATATCGTTACGTTTTTGACAGTAGCAAATGACAATTTATAAGCCCTGTTTACATTATCTCTAAAGTTTAAGGGGCGGTTTACATTAACCATTTTAAAAATTATCTTGTTTGAAATGTATTTTATGTAATTTTTGCTAAATTGTGTTTATTAAGTGTGAAAGAAATATAAAACAATGATGGGGGGGTGTAAGCGGAATTTCTAGAATAAATTCGTTATTTTTGGTATTGAAAAGTAGAGGGTGAGTCGACGATGAAGTAAAGTTCATTATCTCGTTTGTTTCGAGGTTTACAAAAAAATGTTAAATGTAAAAGTTATAGGGAAGGTTAAGATGCATATTTTAAAATTACTATACAGTATACAAGGTGCTTCACAAAGGTGTGGCAGATATAAGAAATATGTTTTCTTAACTACAACACTATATTTTTTATTTTATTTTTAGATTCTGCCTAAAATTCTATATACTTTTTATACATAATATTATAAACCCAAAATTAATAGTTTTTGAAATATTTGAATTTGTTTAAACAAATGTTTCAGTAGTAGATTTTAGTGTGATAAAATAATTTTCAGTGACTAAAATTTGGTAGATTAATTTTATAAAGATGAGAAAAAAGATATATGTAAAGATATTTTAGTTAGATGTTACGGGCTGTTCGAAATATATTTTTTATTAATTTCAACTATTTAAAATTAAAAAATCTCAAATTTTTTAAATGGCACACGCTATTTATTATAATTTTTTCTGATAGATTTTACAAAATGAACTTATTCTGGAATTTTCAATATTTACCCTTTTTTAATTTATTTATGCTAAAACATCATAGTTGTCATGACAAAACAGAAATATTTATTATTAATCATTAATAAGTAGTTTAGTAATTAGTTGAGAGAAATTGTTTTTATTAGTTTATATTAATTAACTTTACTCAAATAAACTAAAATCTCAGTCGTGAAGTTCTTGGTGTATTTCTTTATTATGAAAGATGACACTTGGATTTTCCCTTGGGGCAAATAACCATAGATTAGGGAGTATTACCCTAATCTATGGCTATTAAAAAAATATGGATTACCTAGAATGGAAATGGAATATGGAAAACTATGGCTAAACTAAAATCTATGGATTACTTAGTTGTTGACGACTACTGATATAGGAATTTTCTTCGATATAAAGTTTTTTTTCTCGTAGCAATTCTGGTTTATAATTCATTTCGTAAAGCCAATATTACTACTGCCGCAAAACTGTCACATTACACACTAAAAATGTTTTCTAGATAACCCACATCTATTTTTGTAGTACTTAACAAAGTAGTATAATGTATCATACAGCACTAAATTTTTTTTTCTTGGCTTCTTGGTGCGTATCTGTCACATTGACTAATTAATTTTCAGGAAAATCTGTAACTATTATCTCTGTCATATACGTATTACAGCAAATTAAACTAAAATTCAAGTTTTATTCTTAACTTGCTTAACAGACATATCAAATTTTGGTAATTATTACTTTTTATCATGGTAAGTATGATGTTATAGCGTAATTGTAATTAAAAATATGGGTAAAAATAGAAGAAAAACTTGTGCACACAGAAACTAGCTTGGTGTAGTCAATAACCAACAACCAAAGAACCTAATTTAAACCTACCTTTAGTTTCATAAAAAAAATAGCATTCCATAAAAAACGCATCTTTGTATCTCTACTCATAAACAAGAAACTCCATACAACACACAAAAATGGGAGACCATGTATAGTCCAAAAACAGCCCTTCAAAAAAGATCTTCACCGTACACGTTGAAGAATATCTCAAGACTATGAATGCGTAGCCCAAATCCAAGAACAGTTGACTTAATAGGACTGTTCATTCAGCCAAAAGTGTCTGCCAGGTGCATGCGAAAACTCGTAGTGCATGCGAAAACTCGTGAAAACTTGTAGTCCTTGTCATGGTTATTAGTCCTTATCCGGCAACCAATAATACATATACGTGCATTATTGGTTGCCGGATACAAAACGTTCATTATTTAGTTTATTTATTTAAACACCTTATATGTATGCAGTATAGGAAGTTTACTGCATAAATCGTATTAAATACTTGGATAAGAACAGCAGTTCCCAGCATCACCTTTTGCATACATTATTTTTAGAGTACTTCCATATTTTGCTTTAAAATAATTAATAAACAATATCGTAGGCACTTAGTAAGCACTTTCTCACAATCCACAACACAAAATAAACGTATTTATACACTCTATAGCTCTAAAAACTTTAAAAACACTTTTTTCATATTTAAAATTGACAAAATAATTAACTCAAAATTTCTAAGCTGTTATTTTTTTAAGTTTACCATAGGAAACTAATAATACAGACTATCATGACAACGAATACAATGACGTCACAACTGTCAGCTGAAGCACGGGAAGAGGCGAACGTTCGTCTTATGAGGATGAGCAATCCTATTAGTTTACCGTTCTTGGCCCAAACCGTAAGGAAAAACTGTATTTGTGTACCTTAATGTAGGATTAAAAAACCAAGCCCAGTAACGCCAACCAGAGAGGCCAACTAAAATAATTGACTTGGTTTATCTCACAACTTTTTGTAGTATAAAAACTGCTTCGCCAGGCATTTTTTTACTTACACTTTATATTTTTGATGGGATATTTTACTTTTCATTAGCAAAAATAACGAATTTATTCTAGAATTTCTACTTACACATCGTTTTTTTATATTTCTTTCACACTTAATAAACACAATTGAACAAAATTACATAAGTTACATTTTAAACAAGGTAATTTAAACAAATTATTAATGTAAACCGCACCTTACCGTTTAAAATAATGTAAACAGGGCTTGTGATCGTTATTCCTACTGTCAAACGTCAGGCGCCAACTTTCAATATTTCAATTGTTTCATGGCGTCTTGTTCCAGTGCGTAAGTTGTGTCAAATTCGGAGAAAATTTCAGTATTTTCTCGAATAAAGTGATAGTGAAGTGGTTTTTCTGCTTATATGGTGAAAAAAAAGGATGTAATAGAAGTTATTGTTTGCAGAAGCATGTAAGTCTGTTTATATTTCTTTATTACAAGATATCTTTTTTTAAAAAAATCTCTGTCGTCTGTGCTTTGATCTCTCAATGTGTAGGTATTTAGATAATATAAATAATTTGTTATATTTTATTGACAACAGTTCTTGTGTTATTGCAAAAAAAGATCGTTGTTTAAGTAAATACGTAAATTTATTATTAATCATGTTAAAATATTGATGTCAATTGTCAATCTTAGGACATTCTTGAAAATACTGAAATGTAGGTATATCATTGAAATGTAGCAGCCATAATGGATATTGCAATTATTTTTTTATTTATTATCACATTATTTGCGAAACAGTTTTATGTCATTTCAGTGTTATACAGGGTCCGGCGATAGTGTGTCGGGCATCTGTAGCTCCTGGAATAAAATACTTGGTAATTTTATTTAAGTGCAAACCTAAAAGTATGTACTAGAATGTATTTGAGGAAAATATTTGAACTTCTATAGGGTTGCTCAAAAAAGTGTGAGTGGACTAAGATTTTTTTTAAATGGAACACCCTGATTATAATTGTATTTTTGGTTTCCTTTCAGATCACTTTATATAATCCTAAGATATGAGTAAATGTATTTCGATAGCTTCAGAGATATTAATAAATAAATAAAATATATATAATTTACAGCCTTTCTTAAAAAAATTATTAAAAGTACAAGAATTACTTTGCTAAAATTGCCTTTATAATCAGCGGTTCCTAAACAAAACAGGTTACCCCCTAACCCCCCCCCCCTCCCTCGGTCCTTTTTTATAGTTCAATGTCCTCTTTTTACTTTGTAAAAAGGTGGCAACCCTAGTTTATATTGTGTTCAAACAATTAATTTCTTTTTCTGTGGTCTAATTATATTAGAGTAGGTACAGAAAATACAAGAAAGGCTTTTTTCTATAGAATATTGCATTATTTTACTATTGATCATTATTAAAAAAGCAGAGTGAATCCTTATGTTTATTTTATTAAATTTACGTAACAGTCCTCAATGGCCCTAATTTAAAATTCGACTTAAAATTACGACGTAAAATCGTAAAAGAATAAAAGAGATTAAGGCAAACTTTTCTTATTAACTCCTTAATTAAGACAGAAGATAAAGAAAAGAAAAAATATTTCTCGTTAATCCAATTTTAAACCGAAAAAAAAAAGAATAATATCAAACAACTGTTTTACTCTTTCGTTTTATTGTACAGTGTGTCCCATTTTCGCTGTCCTAGCCGGATATATCCGTTGCAGTTGAAAAAAAAAGGATTTCGGTTTTTGCGAACATGGTTACTTTTTCGTGAAACTTACGATCTTGTAATCAAAGCTGTCATACTGTAGTGTATTTATGTGTCACAGGGCGATATTTAAAAAAAAATGAGAAGGTCGCATATACAAGGTGGTCCGAACTGTACCCCGAAAACTTTGGCAGCATATTCTGTACATAAAAATAAGTAAAAAAGTTTGTACAAACTTATTTTCTAAAATGCTTCATTTTGGAGATACAATGTGTAGAAGTTTCAATTTTTATTTCGATTTTTTCCTAATAATTTATGAACTAAAATCGGTATTTAAATGAAAATTAGTATCTAGGGATTTTTCAACATGAGAAATTTGATTGCGATGTCAGTATGACTCCTACTTGTAGGGGGCGCCACCTACTTTTTTTTAAATGTTTAACTGTTTTGAAGAGTAATAACTTTTCGTCCGTCCCAGTATTACACTACTAAGTGAAAAAATATACATATCCGTAATTTTTTACGTCAAAAATATCTCTTGATAAAAATTGCTACGAGCAACAGCTTTGGAAATATTTGGAATGGAAATAGTCAATACATATCATTATTGAGAAAAAATAAACATGTTGAATTTTTACTGATATGATAAATTTGAGAAGTTCTCATTTTTTTAAGCTAATGTAATGATGAAAAATTAGAAAAAAAATACGATAAAACGGTTTTTGTTAAATCTTTGGCACAAAAACATAAACAAATATATAATTTATTATTTCAGACTAATAATAATTATCCAGCCAACATTTATAATTTTTGTCAATTATGACATGTATTGACTATTTCGATTCCAAATATCTTGAGAACCATTAATTGTAGCGATTTTTACCAAGAGACCTTTTTTACCTAGAAAATAACGAAAATGTATATTCTTTCACTCGGTAGTATAATACAGGTACGGATAAAAGCTTATTACTCTTCAAAACAGCCATATAATATGTAAGTGACGCCCCCTACAAGTAGTAGCCATACTGACATAAAAATTGAATTTCTCATGTCAAAAAACACCGAGACACCAATTTTCATCAAAATATCGGCATCAGCTCAGAAATCATTTGGAAAAAATTCAAATAAGAATGAAACTTCTACACCCTGTATCTTCGAAACAAAGCATTTTAGGACATAAATCTGTACGAAATTAAATTACACGGACAAAAGTTATTACGAATATGCTGCCGAAGTTTCCGGAATACAGTTCGGACCACCCTGTATGTCGGTTATTCTCCATCTCGGTTATTTTCCTAGGAATATAGAGGTACTTAGGGAGAATGAGGCACAGATCTACGCAGAAATTCTAACTTGCCAATACTTAATTATTCATCATCATCATCATTCTCAGGTTATTCAACCATTTCCAATTATGGTGTAGTCTCCCTCATATGTTTAGATACTTTCTTTGTAGTTGGGCCCATTGTTAGGTTAGGTTATCCCTGCTAATTTCCTAATATCATGATGCCATCCCAGGCTTGGTCTTCCTCTAGCTCTCTTAATTCCTCGTTTTTTTTTGTGATCCATCTGTTGTCCGTTCTTCTTGCCAGGTGTCTTGCCCACTGTCACTTGAGGGATTTGATTCTGTGGATGACATCTATTACCTGGGTCTTTTATCGTATCCACTCTATTATTTTACGGTCTTTCTTGGTTATTCCCATTGAGCATTGTCGCATTGTGCAAACTTCAGTTTTCTTATAATGTCCGTTTTAGGTAGGGTTGCCAACCGTCCTCTATTCCAGAGGACAGTCCTCTTGTTGATTTCACTGTCCTATTTTCTCACGCGTATTGAAAAAGTTCTCTTTTTCAATACGCGTGACTCAATACCAAACTCTAAATCTAAAAAATGTTTGTGTACCGCCAGAATGCTTTAAAAAATTGTTAATCTGTGTTTCTCGCTACTCCCACTCTTTTGTACAGAAAAGAAGTCGAACAAATATTTATGTAAAAGAAATACTTCTGGAAGCGATAAACATGTTTAACTATTTTATGTTTACTTATTGTTGGCTCATGTTTTGAAAAAAAAAGTTTTGTTGAAAATGGTTTGTTTTATTTTAATAAGTTTTGAGTATAAATATTGTTAAGAAAGTAAGAAAGACCATCAATCATTGACATATTGTAACGTTTTTAGTTCGTTACATGTCTTTTTTATATACAGGGTGTTTCAAAACAAATGCGAAAAACTTCAGGAGGTGATTCCCTGTTCAAAATAAAGGGTAGTTTGCTTCATAAACGTTGGGTCAAAAGTCAGCCATTAGGGAGATATTGCGGTACAAAGATGGCGGAAAAATAATGTTTTTATTTTTAATCTTGAAAACGAAGAGATAGACTAATAAAATTTTATGGAACCATTACTTTTATGAAAACACACTTTCTGGTATTTTTTTCACTTTTTTAAAATGAGTGGAAGGGGTTGAAATAAACTACCCCTATCATTCTTGTTAACGAAATTTAAAGAAAAACCTTATCAAACACATGCAAAAAAATTAATTTGGATAGTTTAGTTTGTTTAGAAACTTTTTTATCTCTTGCATTTTTTTGATAAAACTCATCGATTTGAAATTAAAAAATAAAATGTAAAGCATTACATGTCAGGACAAAAAACATTTTCTGATAAAGAATCTAGTGGGCTGCTGTAATTTTTTTAGGAAAAAATCTAGTCGGCCGCTGTTACTTTTTTAGGATGTTCCTAATATTATTTTATTTGACATTACTCTACTGCAATACGTTATTATCTAGATGATTATTATTATCGTTATTTTCACTAGATTCTTAATCTAAAAATGTTTTTTGTCCTGACATGTAATGCTTAATATTTTATATTTTAATTTCCAATCGGTGAGTTTTATCAAAAAAACCCAAGAGGTAAAAAAGTTTCTAAACAAACTAAACTATCCAAATTAAAGCATTTGCATGTGTTGATAAGATTAATGATAAGATTTTTCTTTAAATTTCGTTAACAAGAATGATAGGGGTAGTTTATTTCAACTCCTTCCACTCATTTTAAAAAAGTAAAAAAATTACCTGAAAGTGTGTTTTCATAACAGTAATGCTTCCATAAAATTTCATTAGTCTATCTCTTTTCGTTTTCAAGATAAAAAATAAAAACATTATTTTTCCGCCATCTTTGTACCGCGATATCTCCCTAATAGTTGACTTTTGACCCAACGTTTATAAAGCAAACTACCCTTTATTTTGAACAAGGAATCACCCCCTAAAGTTTTTCGCATTTGTTTTGAAACACCCTGTATAGTATATGATGTCTGGCCTATCATCACCGGATTCCCTATCGTTCAGGCCGGATAATTTAATTGGCGCACTTGGCGTAATTTTTACGTTCTCTAGTCCACAACCCTGTTATCGTTTGAAACAACCCTGTTATCGCTCTGAGGAGGCGCTGTCAACATCGCTTCTGGCAACTCTCTCTGTGCTTAACCTCACTTTGTTTTGCCGCTCTGTTGTATCCCGGCTTTTAGAAATGGTGATTATTTAAATCTTGCTGTATAATTTGAATCAGCTGCTATTTCAAACCAACAGGGTAGAGTTTTGGATGTCCCAACTTAACTTGTATTTGTAGTTTGCTGGCACGTTGGCGTCCCTTTTCTTTTGTCCTCCAGAATGTTACATGGAAGAAAGGACAGTTTCTTTGTTTATTATTGAGCCCTCGGAAGTAATTCGAGGGTCCAAGGTACGGACTATTTACAAGGTACGGGCATTATCCAAGGTCCTAGTAGTGTCCAAGGTACGGGTAGTGTTCCCCTGTAGCGTTGTCTTATGGGCGGACTGTGTCCAAGGTTATGGTTCAAGTTACGGACAATATCCAAGGTCCTAGTAGTGTTCCAAGGTACGGGTAGTGTCCCCATATTGCTACAGTATGGATACAGCGTAAGCCCCATGCTGCTTCGTTCCCATTTCTCAGTCTAGTCAGTAGTTACGGTTGTATCAATTCATGGTGTCCTCACTCTGGCCCCCTTTTGTTGTATTAGATAGCCGAGTACAGAGATGCGAGACCACCTCACGCTGCTACTGTTTGAAGCAAGATTACATAAAGAACAGCTAAGTGTAGATTTACGTCTAGTTTTTATGTTTTAGATTTTCTATATTTTCAGTCTTAACTTAACGTACATTTTAAACGATATCGTACAGACTATATTTAGTGGTTAGATTATTAAGAACATTTATGTCGATTTAGTAGTTACAATATGATTTAGATTTTAGGTTTCCTTACATTACGCCTTGTAATAGTATTACTTTTTTATAGTTATTATTGCACTAACATCATATAAAATATATCAAATTAATTAAAGTAATGCTACATTTCATATATTCTCCTAAACTTTACATGTCTTGTATTTTATCATAGTTGTTTTCATAGATATTTAGTACAATTCTTAACACCACTTTCGTTGAAATATAACCACTATAATAATTATTAAAATTGTACAATGCTATTTACCATCACAGTCCATCTTGAATAAATATAGTCATTAGTTTTAAATAATATACAACTGTGTTTTCTTTCTCTGTACATGCCTGGCGCCCAATATCTGTATTTTTTTGTTCACTGTTATTGATTAGTTTTCTCTCTAGTGAAATACCTTACCCACGACTGCTCTCCGATGAAAAGCTGCCGTTCGCAGTGGTAATGTTTTAAATAAAACGCTACAATATCTTTTTGATAAATTCTCGACGTTTAGGCGAGGTTGCAAAAAATGTTTTACCTGTGCCTCTTTTTTACCCTCTCATCCTCTATTTTTTTTTTAAAGTTGGCAACCCTAGTTTAAAGTGTCCAGGTTTCACATGCATCGGTCATGACTGGTAGTACACATTGGTGGAATGTTTTCTTCTTTAGATAAAGTGGCATTCTAGATTTGAACATGATTGAGTTTCTTCCATAAGTACTCGATGCTAACTTAATTCTTCTGTTGATTTCTGGTAGTAGAGATCCCGAGCTGTGTATTAGTTGTCCCAAATATATGTATTCTTCTACTATTTCCAGTTTTGTATTATTTATTATTTTGTGTTAGTCAATTTTTATTAGTAGGATTTATCATATTTTCTTTGGTATTAGTATAAGTTTTAATCGCCCTATACTTCTCCGCCATATCGATTTCACCCCCAATTTATTTTTTTGTTTAAATTCCCATCTGCATTTAAATTATTCAGTCCATTTCGGGCCTGAATACAGAGAGAAAAGAATCTCAATTCGAAATTTATTTAGCATCTAATTAATTCCCAGTCAGTGAAAGTATTAGCGCTTTTTCCTTTTATCAACCTCTTCGTAAAAACCTCTTTTTTACTTCGCATCTACTGAATATTATAAGATTTTTCCTCCAGAATTTTTTTCTAATTTTTTTATGGCAAAGAAAAAGAAGGAATGTCAGATTTACTCCTCCAAAAACTAGTTTCTCACACCAACAGGACTTAATTTTAAACGAACATGCCTTTTTAGACCATGTACAGGGTGGGTCAAATTGAACGCTTTTAAAGGGAAACACCCTTTTTATAGGAGATAGACGAAAACTAATATCGGTGTCTGGAGCTCAATTTTTATCAAAAACATGATGGTGAAAACCGCACATCGATATCTGTTACCGTTTCGGAGTTACGGGGTGTTTTTCAAAAATGTGCAATTTTAACAAATCGCTGTAATGTTTTTGCTATGAAAAATGTTGTAATTTTATGAAAACATTTCCAAAGCACGTTTTTACGTAGAATTTAATGGTTTAAGTATATATTTTTTTAAATTAATAATTTAAGAGTTATCAATAGAGAAATTGATTTTTTATTTGGACACCCTGTATATTTTTAATTAACTGAAAAGAATTGAAAATTACCTTTCCAAAAATATAGCACACTTGATATTTTGTTATCATCCTTTTCGAAATACAGAATTTTTAAAAGTTCGCCACTTTTAACTACTAGGCTTTGGATCCCTTATTGAAGACCTGCCCCTAAAGGTACTCAAAAACATATTTTTCCAGTAAGACGCGGCACCGCCTCAGCACGCTGATGTTATCAGCCATTTTTTTTAGCCAATTTCGAGAATAATTGAATAGCTAACCAAGATCCCAGCCGTTAGCCGTCGAGGCCGCCGGACTTAGTGCCTATGGATATGTTTGCGGAAGAATAAAGGTTATTATTTTTAAATTGCCCGTATAATCTAGACAAGAATTAGAAGTATTTAGCGGTTATGCGAGGGTATCTTTTACCCCTACTGCGTTAATGAATTCCGCGAGAAATTTTCAAAAACGACCCCGTCTGTCCATAACAGAAGACGGTCGATATGTCGAACACCTGTAGCAAAATATCATGTCTTGGTTTGCTATTTATTTTTATTGTTGTTAGATATAGTTTAAATCTGTTTATGTTGGTTAAATATTGTTTAAATTGTTATAAAACTCTGCATCTCTCATTGCAAATATTATTTTCGTTTTAATTGCTGCTTACAGCTAAACTTTTTTGGTATTACAGCCGGCGGCGCCGTTCAAAGTCTTTATAAAATGTATATCTCAAAGAATAATTGAGCAAAATATCAAGTATACTATATTTTTGGAAAGGTAATTTTAAATTATTTTCAATGAATTAAAAATATACAGAGTATCCCCTATAAAAAATCAAATTTTCTGTTGATTCTGATTTCTGTTAATTCTTAAATTATTAATTTTAAAAAAATTATACTTAGACCATTATATTCTACGTAAAAAGGTGCTTTGGAAATGTTTTTTATAAAAATGCACAATTTTAATTCTAATTAACTGTATATAAGTTTTTAGTAGTATCATTTGAATGGGAACTATGGCGTGTCTCATTTTTAAACCACTGCTTGTAGATAATTGTACTGAAACCACACAAAATAATTATGAAACAAATTCTTTAAGAAAAATAATCAATACAGAGACAAATTTTTGATTGCTATAGAAACAAACAATGCCGTAGGCTATGGAAAAAAACTGAAATTGGGCCGTCGAGAATCCCGAAACAAATAATAAAGTAATGACAATCGGGTGGAAGCGCCCTCTTGAGGATGAGGCCTTGAACTGGGTTTATGTGCTGGAAAGAATATGATTGCAAATCTAACGACCCGACTATGGTCCCTTATCGCGGTCTCGCCCTTATTTTTCTTCTTCTTTGGCGGTTTGGGCAGCAATCAGACTTGATATTATGGCTAACGTACGTTGTTTTCCATTCTGGGTTCATATTGTGACATTATTTTCATGGTTTTGTTTGAAAGGAAAGGACAAAGGTGATACACTTATCAAAGACGGAGTTTACTTCCATTATATTTATTTTAATAGTGTATGTACATGTACATGGTGTCTTATTTTGGTTGAAATCATACGATATCTCCCTTATCTATACTAATATATAAAATCCTTAAGTGACTGACTCACTGATTAATCACGACCCTGCTCAAACCACTCAACGTAAGAAGCTCAATTTTAGCATAGATTGATTCTAGGGTGTAGAAAAGTAAAGTAAAGTAAAGATTTCAGTTAATGTCTCTTTTTTGCTGCCAGGGCTAATCTAGACGGGGCCTACTTTGTTTACGCAGAATCCGAACCGCGGTCCTCGGCCATATTATGGTCAGTGGTCTACCGACTTAGGAATTGTCTAAAGGCTGATTCATGGTACACCGGGCCGTACCCGAGCCGGGCACGTTCCGTGCAGTAGACACCGGGCCACGTCCGGGCCTTCAATATTTGTTACACCGAGTGGACAACGGGGAACATGTCCGTGCCGATTATATTCTAGAAAACAGTGTTGCCGCAGTGGTACATTTGTACCAAATTTGATACTTTTAATTCTATTTGGTACAGTGGTACTACATTTTCAAATCCAGGATAATTTGGTACAATAATTATTTCCCACGCGCACCGAAAATGAATAGATATTTAATAATTATTGTCGCAAAATATCAAGTCTTGGTTTGCTATTTATTTTTATTGTTGTTAGATAGTTTAAATGTGTTTATGTTGGTTAAATATTGTTTAAATCGTTATAAAACTCTGCATCTCTCACTGCAAATATTATTTTCGTTTTAATTGCTACATAGCTAAATTTTTTTGGTATTACAGCCGGTTGTTCAAAGTCTTTATAAATGTATATCTCAGAATAATTGTTAAATTATCAAGTATACTATATTTTGAAAGGTAATTTTAAATTATTTTTAATGAATTAAAAATATACAGAGTATCCCCTATAAAAAATCAAATTTTCTGTTGATAATTCTTAAATTATTAATTTTAAAAAAAATATACTTAGACCATTATATTCTACGTAAAAAGGTGCTTTGGAAATGTTTTTTATACACAATTTTAATTCTAATTAACTGTATATAAGTTTTTAGTAGTATCATTTGAATGGGAACTATGGCGTGTCTCATTTTTAAACCACTGCTTGTAGATAATTGTACTGAAACCACACAAAATACTTATGAAACAAATTCTTTAAGAAAAATAATTTTTGATTGCTATAGAAACAAACAATGCCGTAGGCTATGGAAAAAAACTGAAATTGGGCCGTCGAGAATCCCGAAACAAATAATAAAGTAATGACAATCGGCCGGAAGCGCCCTCTTGAGGATGAGGCCTTGAACTGGGTTTATGTGCCGGAAAGAATATGATTGCAAATCTAACGACCCGACTATGGTCCCTTATCGCGGTCTCGCCCTTATTTTTCTTCTTCTTTTGCGGTTTGGGCAGCAATCAGACTTGATATTATGGCTAACGTACGTTGTTTTCCATTCTGGGTTCATATTGTGACATTATTTTCTTGGTTTTGTTTGAAAGGAAAGGGCAAAGGTGATACACTTATCAAAGACGGAGTTTACTTCCATTATATTTACTTTAATAGTGTATGTACATGTACATGGTGTCTTATTTTGGTTGAAATCATACGATATCTCCCTTATCTATACTAATATATAAAATCCTTAAGTGACTGACTCACTGATTAATCACGATCCAGCTCAAACCACTCAACGTAAGAAGCTCAGTCTTGGCATACAGATTGATTCTAGGGTGTAGAAAAGTAAAATAAAGTAAAGATTTCAGTTAATGTCTCTTTTTTGCTGCCAGGGCTAATCTGGACGGGGCCTACTTTGTGTACGCGGAATCCGAACCGCGGTCCTCGGCCATATTATGATCAATGGCCTAAGGAAGTATCTAAATCAACTCTTACTCACGAGATATCCGATCTCATCCGGTCACGAACCGTCGTGAATGAGCAGTGTGTATCAATAGATTTTACAATTTTCCCTTGAACAACAGCACGATGCAGAGTTTCAAATCGGTCACCCGTCCATCCACCAGTATCGCCTTATGTCGCTTAACTTCAGTGTTCTATTGGGAACCCGTGTTTCAACGTAGCTAGGCCGTTGTTCTCTAGGGTGTAGAGGTTCGATAAGAAGGGATTTTTCGAAATTCCAGTTCCAAGGGGTGAAACCACCCCTCAAATATTAGAATATTTTTTATTTAAAAAACGGTCAAGTTTCCGAAAAACGCTTAAACACGTATATTTTATTTTGTTTTTTTACATATTTTAAGGTTTTTTAAAAAATGTATACAGGGTGTTTCGAAACAGCTGGTCACTGATTAATCACGATCCTGCTTAAAGCGCTTGACGTAAAAAGCTGATTTTTGGAAAACAAATTGACTTTTCGGTGTAGAGGTTCGATAAGAAGGGATTTTTCGAAACTCGAATTCTAAGGGGGTGAAACCACCCCTCAAATATTATTATATATTTTTTATTATAAAAACTCTTAAACACGTATATTTTATTTTGTTGTTTATATTTTAAGATTTTTTAAAAATTTGTACAGGGTGTTTCATAAAATATGACCATTGAGTAATCACGATTCTGCTTAAACTGCTTGACGTTTAAAGCTGATTTTTGACAAACGAATTGACTGTGGGGTGTAGAGGTCCGATAAGGAGGGGTTTCTCGAATCTCAAATTCCAAGAGGGTGAAAACGCCCCTCAAATATTACAATATTTGTTATTTAAAAAACGGTTAGTCTTTCGGGCAAACGCTTGGACACGCATAATTTATTTTGTTTATTTACATATTTTGAAATATGATTAACTCGACGCGAACGAAATCGCGGGTACACGCTACCCAAGTAGCATCTATCTGACTTCGAACTAAATCTGACCTGAAGCGACGTCAGACTTTGTGCAAATTTAGGTCGGGTGCTGGTGATACAACCGGTGACGTCGCTTTCCTATTAAAAGCGACGTCGTTGGATCCGAGTCTGTAAATCCAACGATCTGTCGACGTACAAAATAACAACGTACCGTTTTTACTAATTTCCCAACGTCGTTCCCACGTTGGCTTGCACGACGTACATATACTTGAACTAGCCCGACGTCTACCCGTTGTCCGAATAGGATACGTCTCACTGATAATCCCTAAAGTAACGTCCAATTATATTTTGTTATATTTTATGTTCATATTTATAACCTAATTTACGTATCTCTATTTACGTATCTCTATTTACGTCCGTAAATACAACCCGTTATGTAGCATTTGCAATCTAATGAACATCATGAATATAACCTAATAAAAAGTTTTTGTAAACAAACTTAATTTTTTTATTATGCCTAAAAAACACTAAAAAGGCATTTAGACATTCATCTACATTTTACAGTAAGAGATCGAGGCTTTTGCAAAATAATATTAGTAGTAGTGATGTCTTGCCTCCACCTATAAATGCTTTTTATCCGGAAGAGATGCTGCATTACACTGGTGCATCTTAATCTCATTTTTTAGCTTAGGAAACCAGCAGACCCCATCCTCCCATATGTGAGGTTAGGCTTAAAAAAGTGGCTGCCCATTTTTTTAAAGGAGAAAACAAAAACTAAAATATAGTTGCACAAATCCACAAATCACTGATACGCAAAGTGAGGTTACAACGTTGGAATTATATATGTCATAATACGATTGCCGGTCGTCCGGTTTGATGACTTCGGTCGTGTGAGACGACTAATGTTGGAGACCCGGTAGGAATTGGTATATTGGTAGTTCATATTGAGTCGGACACAGAAATCCGCCATTCTTAACAAGTATCAGATTGTCAGCCATTTTAAAATCGTTTTTTGTTTTTAAAATTTATATTCACATTTCAATTTCTAGTAGAATAATATTGATAAGGTTGAGTTTGGGGGGAACCACAGTACAGTTTTATGATTAAACCAGCTAGAAAATTAAAAAAATATTTTGCGAGTTACTTTTTTATAGATATTTTTATTTCATAAATCTACCTAATTTTGAAGACGCTCGTTGTTTTCCGGAGTATTTTAATCAGATATATCAAGAAAGTGACTTCCGTTGACAAAACTGATGTCTGGATTAATGATTCAGAATTATTATATATGAAATTAAATAGGTACTTATAGTTATATTCGAGGAGTGATTATGAATCCATTTGTAATTAGGTAGTTTGGTTAGGTTTTTATGTATTCTTGGTAGCGAATATGAAACCAAACGTAACGTAAGTGCTTAGCGACGAATTTTAAGTGACTAAAATCCAACGTAATATGACGTTGGTAATTGGTAGAATTACATTCTCTATTAGGTCAGACACCGACGTCGAGGCGACCCGAATCTGCATTCCCCATTTAGGTGCAAATAATAGGTGCAAATAAAGGGTCGTCAGGTGGTCGAACCGACGTTGGTACCTGACGTCGGGTTTATTGAACGCGACGTATACCCGACGTTAGATAACGTCCAAATGCTACTTGGGTAGTCCTTCTATATAGGAAAAATATACATAGAGTTGTATAATCTAAATAATCCACCCACTTCAAACTACCTACCAGTTTGAGGAAAATCGTCAGCAGTGTTCTCTATATCAAATTCTTTCATATTTTACATCACTAATCTATTTAACCCTAAGCTTTCATGTTCTCTCCAATTTTACATTTTTGCCCTCAAATTTGCACAAGCCCGAATCGCATACGACGGCGCGCCGACCAAAAATTAAATAAAGCGGAATATTAACGAAAATTTTCGGGGTAGTTAGCGGTAATAGAAATTTTACCTGAATAAGCACGGAACGGCAGAGAACTTAAATTTGTTTTCTGGGAGCTCGCAGCTTTCATTAAACTTCGGATATGTAATTACGGTTTGCTGCTACTGCTGCTCTGGAACTCTGCGGCTCTATTAAATATTATTCGGTGCGCAGTAATAGAAAGCGATAAAAGCAAAATAGGTATTTATTTTCGCTTAAGGGTTATCGGTTGTAAGGAGATAATGTATAGGGAAATTGTTGCGGTAATTAGGTTGTTTGGTGAAACGAGATTTAAGAGCGAAGCGATATTGTGGTAAAACAGGTCAAGAGCAACAATTAAGTCTGTATAAATGGGGATCAGAGCATTTACAAACTGCTGCGGTGCCTTTAAAGTGATGAAAAGATAAGGTTGCTGGGTTTGGGATCCTGTTATTATATTACCTGTGTTATTGTACCAAACCTTCCTCTCATTCTTTCTTTGCGTTAAAGCACATCCACATCTTTGCAAAGTTCCCGATGTTGCTGATGTTGGCTTCTGCTGCTTCCTCTAATCCCTCCAAAAAACTGTGCCCTAAAGTTTTTAAGTATCGTTATTCAGAGCCGGACAGTGACACAGTTGGTGCTCTATTGTTTATTTTTCCTCT
The DNA here is from genome assembly GCF_002938485.1 of Sitophilus oryzae. Taxonomy (NCBI): domain Eukaryota; kingdom Metazoa; phylum Arthropoda; class Insecta; order Coleoptera; family Curculionidae; genus Sitophilus; species Sitophilus oryzae. Next base: position 522,625 of record NW_022145817.1, read on the forward strand.
CCGCATTGTCTGCACTAGTCGTCGTTGGAAATCTTCCATAATTTTAGTAGTTGTTTTGTGTTTTTGCTATATACCACTAGCCCAGTCTTCGAGCTGTCGCGCCGTCCTCACGGTGTTGCCACGCTTCTTGTTGCCTGGCCTTGATAGTAGTTCCTATTGCTTCCTTCAGTGTATTGATCGTCACAAGTGGTGAATCATCTGCCACGGTCTCTCCCTTGGCCACCTCTTTGGCGAGTCTGTCCGCTTCTGGTTGCCCACCACATTGCTGTGACCTGGCACCCGTGTGGTCCCACATGGACGCAGCTAGAACTAACGACGGATACACGGGGGGCTCAAGTCCCCCTTTAAGTTCAGTCATGTAATACGATATTATAAATTGACTAGCGTGTACCAGCGACTTCGTTCGCGTCGAATTAATCATTTGTAATGGTGATGATAAAGCAAAGCAAGAATTTCCATGAACACACAAACTGGATAAAATTTTCTCACATTTATGTCAGCATGAGATAAAACAATATGGCGATATTATTATATAACTTGGCAATATTTGAGGGGTAGTTTCATCTCGTTGGAATTTGACTTTCGAAAAATCCGTTTGCCAAAACTAAGCTTTTTACATCAAGTAGTTTAAGCAGAATCGTAGTTAAGAAATTGCCCAACTTTTTGGAACACCCTGTATGATTTTTAAAAAATTTCAAAATATGTAAAAAAACGAAATAAATTATGCTTGTCCAAGCGTTTTCCCGAAAGACTAACCGTTTTTTAAATAACAAATATTGTAATATTTGAGGGGCGTTTTCACCCTCTTGGAATTTGAGATTCGAGAAACCCCTCCTTATCGAACCTCTACACCCCACAGTCAATCCGTTTGCCAAAAATCAGCTTTAAACGTCAAGCAGTTTAAGCAGAATCGTGATTACTCAATGAACATATTTTATGAAACACCCTGTATAAAAAATCTTAAAATATGTAAAACAACAAAATAAAATATACGTGTTTAAGAGTTTTTTTCCGAAAAACTCACCGGTTTTTAAATAAAAAATATTATATTATTTGAGGGATAATTTCACCCCCTTAGAATTCGAGTTTCGAAAAATCCCTTCTTATCGAACCTCTACACCCTAGAATCAACCTGTGTGCCAAAATTGAGCTTCTTGCGATGAGTAGTTTGAGCAGGATCGTGATTAATCAGTATGTCAGTCACTTATGGATTTTATATATTAGTACCTATAGATTATATCAGAAACGACTCCGGAGTATGTATTTTGACAAAAGTTTTGTGTCAGCGAGTCGACTGATTGCAATTCTAAAAAAAAATATCCAGAATTACTTCTAGCGCAACTTGCGCTCTCTTAGTCCGGTTGTTGAGCTGCTAATCGCTGTACTTTTGTGAAGCTTTTTCTATTAGTCTCTTTAAATACAAAAGACAAAGCAATAAGACTCTAAGTCTCGGTTAGGTTGTCGGTATCTTATTGCTTTGTCTTTTGTATTTATAAACCAGGTCTCTTCGGGATTAATGGACGCCTTTTTTAAGTTTTATAATTAGGTTTGGAAAGCGGATTGAGGTCTACATGTTGCATTTACAGCATCATTATCATACAGCAGGATGATGATGATGATGCAAAACATACATATTGAAGCTCCATTGCGATTGCAATAATTAATTTTCTTGCTATGCTTCATCAAAATAAAACACTAAATTACCACAATACACAGAGTGTAGCAATTAGTTACCGAAACTAGAGCAGTAGGAACAGAGAACTGGAAGAATTGGGCCATTGTCTCTGTTCATACTATCTTTGCATTATTTATTAATTTTGTCGCTCTCGTATGCCATCTAATTGCCTGTAATTTGAGACTTGTTTAACTGATATAAATTATTAATATTTATACAATGTTCTTCATCAACAACATGTTCAGCAACGCAAGATTTATCCAGTCTACCATATCTTATCTAAGCTATATGTTCTTTAAATCTAGTTAATATTGATCTTCTAGTTTGCTCAACGTATTTCTAAGTACAATCTTTACATGAAATTTCATAAATACCCGACCTTTCTAGTGGAGGTGTTTTATCTTAGGATTATCTAATAATTTTTTTTGACAACTCTTAAGAATCCGGTGGTTCCATCATATCTCAAACGTATCGGTCCTTGAAAAAACTAACTGCGAGAGTATTGCAGTCATGGATACAAAATCCCGCTTAAGATGGGCTGGTCACGTATGCAGAATGCAAGAAAACCGCATTCTGCATATGTGACCTCTGCTTTACGGTGAGCTTCTAGAAGATAAGAGGAGGCTGGGAGGACAACTGAAAAGGTACAAGAACGTTTTCCACGAAAACTTAAAGGGGATTAACATGCAGAATGAGTGGGAAGAAGCAGCTCACAATAGAACTCAATGGTGAAGAATTGTAAACTCAGTTAACAGCGACAACCAAAAAGTAAAGAGGCAACAAAGCAATGAGATTTTGGAATGTCCGGAGTGCGGTAGGCAGATAACATCACGTATCGGGCTTTTCAGTCACAGAAAATCTCATGAAAGAAAACGCCTTGCGTGACCATCTTCTGATGCGTTTAGAATACTCGTCAGCGAGTAATGCCAGTAGTAGTAGTTAATAATTGTTGTAGTTCATTATTAGCAACCTCCCAACTGTAATGCTTCATCCTTGTTTTTTTAACGGTTTTATTTAGCTCGACCCGTACGGTATTTACTTATTTGTTTGGGTCAAAATTAGAAATTGAAATTTAAGTACCTTCCTGTTGTCAGATTGATCTGAAATTTGGTACACACCTTTAGTTCCGATGACAATACAATATAGTAATATCAATAACATTCTAAATCTAAGATGGCCGCCGGTACAAAATGGAGAATTTCATATTTTTCCACAACCCCCTCAATATGGGAATCAAATGAAAGGGCTACACTAGTAGAATACTGTGATTATGACAAAATTTAAAATCCAAGATGGACGTCGTTACAAAATGGCGTATTAGGTGAGGGCATGAGTAGTCGTGTCCAGAACAGTTGTGTCCAAGATTGTGTGACGTTAGAAGGACAGATAAAAAAAAATAGGTGATTAGATGTACCTACGTAGTTAGCGGTAGCTTTACCACCCAAGTTAAGGTAATAGGTTAAAACGTGCTGAGGACTGTATGGCATTAGGGTGGCTAAAAATGTAATGTCGCAAGCATTTTCCCCTCAAGATTGGGCGCCTCTTGTTGTGTATTATAGCCTTGCCCCTCTACTGAACCTCTGGGGGGGTCGACCGTTAAAATGTCCATTACTCGTGGGAACAACATGGAAACAATAAATAAAAAACAAACAAAAATAAAAAATCGGTAAAAAAACTTTTAAGTTAAACGGTTTTATCTTATGTGCACTGAAAACTAGAAAATAATAATAACAATTAGGTATTTTGAACTTCTAGTTCAGAAATATTTTAGTACTAAGCAGAATAGATTTTAGGCATATTAGACTAAAATAAAAACGTGGGGCCCCTCTGAAATCCTACCTATGGCAAAGCATATCTTTATACTTTGGTAGATCATGAGCTCGGCGTTCGCTGGTGAAGCCGCCACGGCTGGTTATTGATTGTCAAAATCTCGAGTTAAGATTATAGTAAGTCGATGCAATCCACACTTAGTATAGAAGAAACTATTACAGCAATAGTTAATGGGCCCCACGTTTTTATTTTAGTCTAATATGCCTAAAAGCTATTCTGCCTAGTACTAAAATATTTCTGAACTAGAAGTTCAAAATACCTAATTCTTATTATTATTTTCTAGTTTTCAGTGCACATAAGATAAAACCGTTTAACTTAAAAGTTTTTTTACCGATTTTTTATTTTATTCACAGGTGTTTTCAACTATATTTATGCAATTCAATTAATAATTTTATTTTATAATTTTATTAATTTCTGCGATGATTAAACGTTCTTTATTAAACAACCGTTAAAAAAATATAAAAGGCTTAAAAACCACAGTCAGAATGGAATCACGAAAAATATTGACTAGTGTGTTTTCCCTCAGACTGGCCATATTTTATGTATAATGTAATGAAATAAATAAATAGAAGTAAAGTTTAAAACTAATCAAATTTACGCTAACTAGTCTACTCCACATCTCTCCAGTTTTAACGCATCCCGAGGAAACTTCCCTTAAACTCTGCCTTAAACAAATATTACATCCAACCAGGCTTGTAACAAGAAGAGCTCGGGCTGCGACAAAGTTGTTCTTAACGTATATTTTAACGGAACAATTAGAGCTAAGAAACTATTAAACTATGCTCTGGAGAAATGCATTATAAATGGATGTGATATACAAAGTGGAGGGGATAAAGTGAGTCGAGTGCATCTGCTGCAGTTGGGGGATGCAAGGAAGGTGGTGAGTTTATAAATGCAGCAGCATCGATTTTTTATAAATTGTATGCTGATAAATATTTTTTGTGTTATTATATTTTTAGTATTTTATTATCTACATAAATATATTACTGGGGTGCAATATTATTGATCGCAACATATTGTATATGATTGTGCAACATATTATTACATTTTTGGAAACTACTCTCGTGTCTCATCATTTTTCTATTATATTATGTTATGCCTGTTAGTGATGTATCGGTATTTGATTAAGTAACGCGATTTTAAAACGTTATTTTTTTGTAACGTCGTGTCGCGCTACACATCAAATCAGCAACCTATTACTGAAGAATTATCATAATAACGACGAAATTATAAATTACTAGCGTGTACCCGCGACTTCGTTCGCGTCGATTTAATCATATTTCAAAATATGTAAAAAAAAACAAAATAAATTATGCGTGTCCAAGCGTTTTCCCGAAAGACTAACCGTTTTTTAAATAACAAATATTGTAATATTTGAGGGGCGTTTTCACCCTCTTGGAATTTGAGATTCGAGAAACCCCTCCTTATCGAACCTCTACACCCCACACTCAATCCGTTTACCAAAAATCAGCTTTAAACGTCAAGCAGTTTACGCAGAATCGTGATTACTCAATGATCATATTTTATGAGACATACTGTATAAATTTTTAACAAAAATTAAAATATGTAAACCAACAAAATAAAATATACGTGTTTAAGACTTTTGTTGAGGGATAATTTCACCCCCTTAGAATTCGAATTTCGAAAAATCCCTTCTTATCGAACCTCTACACCCTAAAGTCAATCTGTTTTCCAAAAATCAGCTTTTTACGTCAGGCGCTTTAAGCAGGATCGTGATTAATCAATGACCAGATTTTTCGAAACACCCTCTATACATTTTTAAAAAATCTTAAAATATGTAAAAAAACAAAATAAAATATACGTGTTTTAAGAGTTTTTTCGGAAACTTAACCGTTTTTTAAATAAAAAAATATTGTAATATTTGAGGGGTGGTTTCACCCTCTTGGAACTGGAATTTCGAAGAATCCCTTCTTATCGAACCTCTACACCCTAGAATCAACCTCTATACCAAAATTGAGCTTCTTACGTTGAGTGGTTTGAGCAGGATCGTGATTAATCAGTATGTCAGTCACTTAAGGATTTTATATATTAGTATAGATTTATAATTTGCAAATAAATTATTTGTAATCGCTCATGGAGTTGACTACAACAGATGCGAAAGACCACCGAATTACGCGTTCAGGTTTCTGTGACCTTCAGAAAGAGTTCATCAATCCGCATCAATGTATAGTTTGGGTTATTATTTGTTTGGGTGAAAATAATCTGCACCAATATGTTATCGAGGCATACAAAAAGGTCCACAGACTTCGAGACATACGAAAAATCAAGTCCATTTAGCGTGTGTCGCAATTTTCACACCTTAAAAAATTAGTTTTTTATAGCTATAGCAACTGCAGCGACTATGAAAAAAGCTGTGTGATTTTCATAGAAAATAAGAGCACCTGTAATTCATTTGAGAATGTTATAAATCGCTAAAAGAGGTTTCAAATCTCTTGGATTTCTATTAATATTAAATAAATTTTATTAAAAATTGAACTAAAATTGTTAGTATCATTAAAAACAATTCAAATTCAAAAATTGTATCAGTCAAATTCCCTCATTTAAAGTGAATATTAAAGTAAATATAAATACAGCTCATTCTAAGTTCTACTAATCTTTAAAAAAAAATTAAATCATTGTTGCAATTGGGCCTTAATGCCATTTCGAATGAACAATAGTATTAATAATGTACATTATAATAATAATAAATTTTATATCATAGAATTATATAATATATTAAAACTACTAAAACACTTTTAAACTGGTATTATATTAACAACTTTTGTTTTTTAATCCAAAAAAAAGTTACCATTTTTCTCATCAAAATATTTGTGGTCCTGAAAAGGACCTTCGTTTTCCCATGTTTGTCAAGGTAGGTAATGGGTAAACGGTAAAAAACAGGATAATGAAATTTAAAAAATTACAGAAATTGTTCAAAAGTGCCTCCCTCGTGCATTAAACAATAACCGAAACGATCATAAAATTCCCTCCTCACATTGGATAACATATCAGGGGTGACAGTGTCAAAGGCATTAAATATTTTCTGCCTTAACTGCTCCAAGTTTTGAATTTCTTCATGGCCGTAAATTTTAGATTTTATGTACCCCCATAAAAAGAAATCATTCACCGAGAAGTCAGGTGAAATTAAACGTCAGTCTAAACAAAACTGTCATTTTTGAAAACTTGTCAAAATTTGGACACACGCTAAATGGACTTGATTTTCCTATGTCTCGAAGTCTGTGGACTTTTCTGTATAATCTCACAGTAATTTAATAGATTGCTTGTCATATTATATCAGCTCGTAGGAGATTAGGAAAAAAAAAGATATTTATAGTATAAAAAATTAATTTATTTAACAAAATTTAATTAAAGATGTGACAAAATAGTTACATTTCTATTGGTTCTATCGGACTTTTTCGACTATATAAATCTTTATTTTTGTAAGCTTTAATGCATAAAATATTCTCAATCTAATAAATAATTTAATGATGTAAATAAGAGGAAATTTCTCACATGGGTGGTCAAATTCTATAGTTTTCATTATATCAAACAGCCTCTGAATGTTTTCTTCAGTGCAAAACTCATCAAAATTTAATATAAATAATTTTTCCAGCCTGTAAATAAAATGAGCAAATTTTTTCACTTTCATGATCAAAGGCTTTTAAATGGGTAAATAATTTCGAGTTATCCAGAGATTTGGATTATTTTGCAAATTTTAGACAAATATCACATTGATGTATTTGAAGACCCTTTTTAATGATGTAGTCAATAATCAGTCCCAATAAATATCGAACTGCTCTCTTTTGAAGTCTGAAAATAGGATCAAATTTTGTTGCGCAGATCGATTGCGCCTCTATTCTAGAGGTTGATAAGTTGAGCTCCTTAGAAACTGATCTTATCGCAAACCAGGCAGCGCTTAGTTTCTTTGATAGAGCTTCGATGTGAAAGTCCCATTTTAACGAGTTGTCTACAACAAGCCTAAGAATTTCACAGAGTCCACGACGTCAATAGTGGTGTTATTAAGTACAAAAGGTTGTATAGTACTTTTATATGACAAAACTTTAGATTTTGATAGGTTGAGGCATAGGAGATTAGAATCGCACCAATATTTAATGGTGCGTAAGTCACTGGATATAGTATCATATAGTGCCGCAACATCTGGGCCGCTCCAAGTGAAACAAGTATCGTTCGCGAAGAGGCAGATTTTACCACTAATGTCTAGATTTGCAATGTCGTTGATAAACACCAGAAACAAAATAGGGTCAAGTATTGAACCCTGAGGGACTTAACACTTTTATTTTCCAATTTGAAAACTAATATAACTAAATTCTTCTAGTTATCTGCATGTTGTTTATTGTTTACAAATTTGTTTATCAATTGTTATTGTTTATGAATCTGCATGGACACAGATATGTGAGCGGGAACAGGAACACTTGGAAGCCGGAACCTCAGTTCCAAAATCGCGGTATTTCTTATACCTAAAACTTCCGGTTTGTTTGATAAGTCATTTGTGTCAATAAAGTGTTTTGGTGTATTGTGGCGAATTAGTGTTTTATGTTTTTTCTTCATTATTTAAAAATATGTTTCTTTTGTGAAGTCCCCACTATGTCAATGGATTCTAATGCAAACTCATTTTTTTAAGACGCATGGCCATGGCAGACGCAGCAGAAATGCATTAAAAAGGGATTTTAAACATGGAAAATGTATATAAAGGACTATATCGGTTCGATTTGCCTATCCAAAAGAAATGCAATTGCAATAATATGCCTGAATCGTCTGGCGATTTTGCAGCCATCGATTTCAGTTGTGTTCGTTGATACGAGCGTACTGGCGATCAAAAGCAACAAGTTACGTCTGATCGCTTCAGTAAATCCTCAATAAAATAACCGAATAGAATTTTAATTGAGCTTATTTTAAAAATTCTGTATTTTATATATTTGTCGCATTATTACACCAAAGTGTAAAAATAAAATATTATACACTTCCCCAATAAATTAACGCACCACAAAAAAGTAACTAAAAGTTTAAGTTAAATTTTTGTCAAAACCACTTATCCGATTTGAACGATTTTTGTTTTGAATGATAGGTTATTCTTTCCACAACGTTGCTATACTAACTGTATTTTGATAAAAACTGTTTTTTTACTAATACCGGCTGTAGCAATTATAACACATTTTTTAAATAAAATTTGTACCACCCTGTAGAGTTGATCAGTTACAATATCAACTTAAAATTGAAATCACATTTTAGCCTTATCTTATTTTTTATATTTTGTTTTTTTATTTACTCCATTATCTTTCTTATTACATGAGAAACATTTTTTTGCTCTCTGGCATAATTTAGCTCTTCGATTATCTCTAGTTAAAGCTGGACCTCGGGCGGCAATTCTAGGTCTCAAATTCTGTTCCCTCAGTCGCTGACGGATAGTTTCTGTGCAAACTTGTAGACCATTAGTATCTCTGAGCTGAGTTTGAAGGGCCCGAGCTGTTACGAAACGTTGTCTTAATGTTGAGAGGTTTAAACAACGTTCCTGAATCGGATTGGTTTTTCGAGTCCTGCCTTTTCCCGGCCTGCGACAATTACTCCCAGTATCTCTATACCGTTGTATAACTCGTGAAATGGTTGAGTGAGTTACATTAAATCGTTCACCAATTCTTTGGTAGCTCCAACCTTCCTCAGACAATATTAATGCTTGAGCACATTCTTCGCCAGTAAGATTTCTTGTTTCACGTGCACGTTGCATATTTTTGATATAATAAAAGGTCGACAAAGACTGACACTGACAACAAGCATCTCTATTTGACATTTACTGGTAATCCGTGTTTTTCCTTAGCCTGCTACTTACTTTAGTGAGTAACATGGAAAAATGTTAATTAAAACCAATATGAAATCATGTCATCCTATAAAATGTTGTTTCTCGTGTAATAAGGAAGATAATGGAGTAAATAAAAAAAAACAAAATGTAAAAAAAAGATAAGGCTAAAATGTGATTTCAATTTTAACTTGATACTGTAACTGATCAACTCTACAGGGTGACACAAATTTTATTAAAAAAACACGTTATAATTGCTACACCCGGTATTAAGTAGCTGTAAAATATCGACATCACACGATAGGTAAATAATGGATTTTAGTACTGCAGAAAAATAATGTCAAAAGGTACTGGTTTAAAAAAATTAAGATTAAAGTTAATTAATCAACCTGTGAGGTATAAAATTTGGTAAGTGTTATTATATATATATATAGATAGACTATAGTTATATTGTTTAAGAGCAGAAGCTTTAACAACTAGAAACTTTATTTTAAATGTTTTTAAAGAGAGATTAAGAGGATGTCTGACAACACGACTTCATTATTTTACCTTCTTGTGTATTTTTCATGTTGGTTAAGTCGTACATTTAGAGGACATTTTGTCTCTCCAATATACGACTCCGCATTCACAAGGTACTTAGTATGCACTCTTACTCTTGTTTCAATGTTTCCGGTTTGTTTTTTTGTTAAGACGCTTCTTAGATCAGTTTCAGATTTAATATATTTTTCTTATATTTTAATGATATATTCTTTGGCAATTCGCTTGATCTTTTCTTATGTCCTTTTTACATATGAAAGGTCCAGGGGAAAACATGATAAGCGCCATTTTACTAATTTTACAGGAGAGCCCTGGACGGCTGGTGATTATCAGGTTCTTTCCGTGCATGCTATATTTTTACTAGGCATATACCATAGGATTTCACAGCTTATTGCTCTGCAGAGTTTATACATTTTGTAGGGACCAGTTATCATCATCATCATGTCGTCTTTATCATGTTTAGCTTATTCAACCATTTCCAATTATGGTGTAGCCTCCCTCATCGCACAGTAGATCGAGGTATACGGAAATATGGACATTTGCTTTTGTTAGGTTAGGTTAGGTTAGGTTAGGAGAACCGTTAGTCTGATTTGAATAATTTTGAATTTTTTGAAGAGAAATAACCATTAAGTATTTAATTTTAGTCCCAAATTTTATTTTTCCACGAACTCAAGATGGCGGCTTATACTAAGGACTGGCATGTAAGAAGAGTACAATGCGTTTATAATGTACTGAACAAAGAGAGAACAGTAACACACGTGGCCAAACGTACGAACTAAAAAAACGAGAAACTGCGCATATTGCTAAGAGACGTGGAAGGGGATATATCAGATTTGTCGCAGTCCACCGGTCGACCCAATCAGTACCTCTGTCAGTACTTAAGTTCTAGGGAAAAGTGTACCATTGCGATAAAAAAAAGTAGTACAAGAATTAGTGGTCCCAGATAGAACTCCTGGTCTATAAGGATATCAAGAAGTGGATATCGTTGTCACTATGAAAACAATACAATTATGCTACCTAACTTTTTAGGCGATTTACCATGAATTTTGTAATAATTGGTAGGTATACGTGGCGAAATAAAAGTATAAAAAATTTACCTACCTTTTAAAAATGGGCAGTTTTTAATATTTTAATATAGACCAGCAGATTAAATCATATTTTGTTTATTAACGAGTTGTTGTAATTTTCCCTATAGCATGAAAATTTTTAAGTGGAAGTTAGAAACACTTGCATTTTTGGTAAAAATAAGTAGAATTGAGTTGGTGTTCGACAGTGGTCGCGCTATTAGAACTCTAAATTCAAAATGAATCGATATCTCAAAATCTATTAAAAATAATTGATTGTAGTTTTTTCAAAAACTTTCTTCACATTTCTGCTATATTTTCTTCGCAGACTGTATGTGAAAATCTTTATAAATAAAAAAGTTACACGATTGCTGAAAATTGCTATGCACTAAATGTAAATGGATGGATTGTTTAAAATTTTTGAATAGAAAAAACAACCTTATCGAATTTTTCTTATTTAAACATGTGGTTCTTAAGTTAGAACAGTGGTTCTTAAGTTATGGCGTGTTATGTATTAAAAAGTTGAGTTTTTAAATTGTTGCGATTACTGACGTTTTATCGTTATGGATACCCTAACGTTATCCTTAAAATTCCATTTCAGATGGTCCGAAACATATCTAATGATTTTATCTAGTTATCTTTTCGAAAAAAAAGTCCTTTAAAAATAAGCGGTTTGCGATCGTGATTTTACTTTATCTGATACGGAAAGGCGTACCGGCAACGCCGCAACAGCACACCGTCGCATTTCTCTCACTCCGACTTAATAAGATCCCTATGCGAGTTACTTTCACACATATACGTACCGATTCAAGAGTAACAGTTGCCAGCACGGTATATAATACTTAATACAGTATTTCCACAAGTATTTCCTAATTGCATGGATGCTTTTTACCGACTTATTTGTGAGATATTTCTTATACTATTAACTTTAACCACTAATTAACAATATTTCATTCGTCATATTTATTTTTTAGTAGAAAGATGGCCTGACATTAACTATTACTTATAAAACATTAACTTTTCTTAACTTGTTTAATTTAAATGGGCCTGTATATTTTACGTGAATCAGATGAAGATGGGGTACTATATGAAAAATGTTATGCTATATCCAATTATGTACAGAAAAATTGGGGATGCAATGTAAAAAAGAAATTAAAGCTTTATCATAACTTTTTTTGGGACACCCTGTAAACAAGAAAATATTTTTCCCAGTGGGTGAAGTGTTTACTTCTTCTCTAGCTAGATCATTTACGTTCATTGCTTTCTATTCCTTGGTGGGCTGGTACCTAGAGTAGAAACACTTTACTTTCTTTGTCTACTTTGTTCAGCTTCTCTAGGCATTCTTTGATCAACTTCGATTTGATGGTTACTGAGTTGATCGCTTTTAAAACTGCTCGACTATCGGATAAGATGGCTATTTCTTGTTTCCGATAGTTCCTCTCTAAGATAATTTGTGCTCATCTTTCGATAGCGTAAATTTTATTACTTAAAGAAATAATCATACCAAAAAGAAAAATTGGCATTGTTTAATTTTAATTGGGAAAGCTTCAGCTACCCTTCCACTAGACATTTGCCAAATTAAAAGCAAACCGACACGCTTTGTCTCGCTAATACGGGGTGTGTATAAAGGGTGGCAGCGGAAAAATGACGGGTATAAAGGCAGCTGACGGTCCGGGAAAATATGGAAATGGCGGGAGGTCGAGGGCAGCGAGGCTTCGGACGGTCGAACTGATGAAAATGTCGGAAAAGGGCCATTATTACCGGACGGCGTGTTGTTCAAAGCTGTTCTTTCATTAACTGGCGAGTATGTTTTAAAGCGGACACATGTTCTTGCTCGATTAATATGCTTTGTGGTAATAGAGTAATAAAAAAAGCATATAAGCAAGTAAATGATGGTTGACATACAATATTTGTTTTAATTGTTCGTTTTTTAAAACTGCCAGATGAACTACTAACTCATCAACACTTTTTGGGAGTTAATACCGGAGGTTTCCCAATCTACCCTACGATACAAGACTCGAAATAGGAAACAACGTGATCCTACCGACTGTGCCAGATAAATTACGTGAACGATGAGTGTGGGTATGTAAATGCTTATTTCAAAACTAACGGTACAATCCGGATGAAAAATAGCTAAAAGCGGTTCTGCAGAGGGAATGAGCAGTGGTTTAGTCTCACAAGATTTTATTGATTAGTATTCTCGAATGTAGCTCGTTAAACGACACGGGTCTTTTACAATAACTATAGTTACTTTACTATATTTATGAAATGTAAAATCATGTTTTTAATGTTGATTCTGTCGAATTCCCAATCTCCTACACGATACAAGACTCGAAATAGGAAACGACGTGATCCTATCGACTGCGCCAGATAAATTCTGTAAGTCTAGTGTGTTTTTATAAATCTTTATTCGAATACTATCGTACAATGAGATGAAAAATTATAAAATCGATGCTTTTGAAATGTGGTGTTATAGACGGATGCTGCGAATACCGTACACAGCTCACCGTACAAATATTTCAATACTAGAACAACTGAATATCGAATCTAGACTGTCGATATCAATAAATAAGTCATACTTAAGATACTTTAGCCACATATCGAGGAACACCAATGGCCTAGAAAAACTAATTGTGGAAGGAAAAGTGAACGGGAAACGTCCTAGAGGGAGATCTCCAAACCGTTGGGTGGAGCAAATGAAGACCATACTAGGTCATAGTCTGCACGAGGCCAGTACTGCTGCGCAACACAGAACAACATGGAGAGACACCATAAATGCGATATGATAATGTCACCATACTTTTATAGAGTAATAGGAAGGAGGAGGAGGAGGATATTTAGTACGATCCTTGTACAATATACGAGATGCACGACGAGATGGTATACAAACTTTATTGATAGTAACTTTATTTGTGTAAGACTTTCTGCCTGGGCAGCAAGTATTAACTATAAACTGTGCTCTGGGTCTACAGTTAATTTTCCCTCGATTTTTCGTCCACTTGACTTCAAAAGACACAAAACTCATGTAATAACACGAATCAAAATGCATCATCTTCCAAAACGCAGGGTATTTGACATAAGTTGACACAAAATTATAACCTATAATTTGGCAAGACTTTCACAAGCCTCAAAAATCTAAAGGCAAGTTCATATGCATCGGCGTCCGTTTGTCGTTCATCGTTCCGTCAAACCAATAAAATTGTTATATGATCTATCATTTTTGAAATAAACCAATAAAACTGGTTAAAAACAACAAGAGACGACGTATGACGAATTTATATTTAAACCCATCCATAGTTAACTTAAAAAATATTAGAAACTTTTTTTAGTAAAATAAATGGATTGGTATGAGACGTCATCTGCTTTTCTTCTGTCGAAATCTTACCTGAGAAAAAAAACAGAGTATAAATTGATTTTATCCCATTCAAATTAAATGACGAAAATCCCTTAAAGTTTCTATGTGCTGTATGTCCATTGGCGATAGACAAATAAACAGAAGTATGTTCTTTTGTGTTGTGGCCATACTGCTGTTTGTTTGTCATTGCCAGATGAAGAGTGTTTTTTTTTGTACTACAACTTCTCTATTTTTCCAATAATACTACTTAAAATAATGAATGGAATGTAGAATGTAGTTGGGGATACGGACTATGGTAGCAACAAAGTAAAGAGAAATTTCACGTCTAAAGGACAGTCAACAGTTCTATTCAATTTTTTCAGATATCATCAAAAATAGATTTTTCACGTGTAGGTGTACTATATTTATGATTTTTTATCCATTTTTTTAAGTATACTAGTTTTTTGGTAAGTTTCTTGGAAAAAGCGTAGCAGTTTTTCTTTTTTTGTCAAAATTCAAAAAATGGACAAAATACATCTAGAAAATCTACTCTTCATTTGACATAAAGTCTGAAGCCGGCTTTAGAGGACTTTTGGTCACGGTCTTACATCACTGTCCGACGTACCGTTGCCGATTTGTTTCGTCCGGGAGTTCGGCCGACCGCCGAAACCGATCGCATTTTCCTTCTCCTCCTCCTCACCCTCTCCAACTCGATAAATCTCCCTCCCGGAGGGATCTGGGAGGGAGCCAGTAGGGGTTTGTAGGGGTCGCTCCGGTCTTAGATGTAATTACAATGAGACTCGCGTTCGGGCGGCCGGCTGATTTATTTCGCGAGAATGTTGCGCTGGCGCTGCTGCCGGATTCCGGGAGCTAATATCGGGAAATCGGGCCCAGTTTAAGATGTTTATAAGCGGAGAGTAACGGAATTATTAGGTTGGATCGGAGGAAAATAATTATTGTGGTGTAAAAGCTTATAGTTGCATTAAAAGAGATGTTTTTATGATGAGAGAACGAAAAGTTGTTTATTTTTACAGGATTTCTCTCTAGTGTTCTCAAATGTAGTTCGCAATGATAGAGCTTTGCTAAAGCCACTAGTTTACTATTTTGTGTTTAAAACCACATTTTTAGAGTTGATGCCGACGGTTTCCCAATCTATCCTATGATACAAGGCTCAAAATAGGAAACAACGTGATCCTACCGACTGTGCCAGATACATCACGTGAACGATGAGTGTGTTTATGTAAATGCTTATTCCAAAACTAACGTACAATCCAGAGGAAAATTGCTGAAAGCGGTTCTGCAGAGAGAATGAGCAGTTGTTTAGTCTCGGAAGATTTTATTATTTAGTGTTCTCGAATGTAGCTCGTTAAACGACACAGGTCTGTTACAATAACTATGATTACAAAAACTTTAATATTTCTCCAAAAAAAGTCTTTAGGGTATTTTGCCACTGTAAGAAAATCTACAAAATAAAATAGTTAGTTAGGAGACTAATTGTCAACAGTGGTTTACTAATAAAAAAATTTGTCTAACGGACAAAAAAATGCTTAACGTTTCGAAAAGTATGTCTCTTCCCATCATTGGATCGTCGGAAGCAAAAAAAACACAAAGAACAAATAAAAAAACTATTTAAAATAAATGCAACTATACAAGAATGCCGCTAGATGGCGTAGAGCGTCTAGCACTCTCGCCATAGTAATACGTTTTGTACTCAAATGCTATTCTCTGTTTTGCGTTGGTCAGATCGAGGGTTACAGGAAAGTCGACCTGACGATGGAGATAATAAAATCTCCGAAACCGTCGTCGAATGGCTGTTCCCTTCGGTCTGATGAACTTAATGCAGAGAATAAGCATATATGTAGGGTTTTTTGGCCACTTTTTCCATAAAATAATTAACTAGAAAGAAGTGTCAACTCTGTGTTAAATCGTGGAAACACGATACGCCACCGAAAGCCTTCGTTGTCGTCTGGAGAACTAACTTTCCGGTTATTCAATGGCGGGCTCTCTTTCAGTTCAAATGTATTTTGTATTTTTTCTTTTCATAAATAAAACCAAAAAATAATTTATTCTCATATATTTATTTGAAATATGGAACAACGTGACTAAATAAATATAAAAATATAGAGGATTGTATTGTTTCAATACCAATTAGTTAATTATATGCACTTTTAACGTAAATTAGTTAAGGTATAAGCATGACTTACAGTAATTTGTAAATAAACACAAGCATTCGCAAACTTCAAGGACAGAAAACGGACACAGGAATATGAAAACGGGAGCCTTATACAAAAACCTGAAAACAGAAAAACAATTTTTTTATACTAAAATTAACAATGTAAAAATATCAATAGGTATAAAATATAAATAATACTGTTTAAAAAAAAGCGTCCATTATTCCCAAAGAACCTAGCTTATAAATCAAAAAGATGCAAAAAGAGATTTTTAGTCGGATAACATAATCAGATTATCAGTCCGATTTATTGCATTATTGACAATAAATCGCACATACTGGAGATAACTAATGTTGGCTATAGTTAAAAATGATCTTACCTTGCTGTAAATTGTTTCCATTTTCAAAAAAATCGCTGATCAAAGAGATTATAACACCATTTTCTTGCATATAAAAAATGTAATCAGTGTTTATTTACTACCTATTTTTCATATACATGGGACCTACCTACTACTGCATAAACGTCATTTTCTCCAGGATTCTTTATGTAATATATATTTTATATACTTTATTACCTTTATATTTATAAATTTCAGCGGAAATATTAAATTGAACTTCCAAAACGAAACTAAACGGAATGAATTAAAATGACGTCGAATATTTTCGAATTTGTTCTAGAACAAATCTGAAGTTGTCTCTGAAACTGAAATCTGTCAATTCTAAACTGTGAAGTTAGACAATAGTTAGACAAAAACAATGCCGTCCTTGTCTAGGCGGCCATACTTGTCGTGAGGAGAATGACAGGAATGACACTAATGACTGTTTCCAATTTTCCTATTTCACTGTCACCCCCTGCCTTTTTCCGCTTCTCGTATTTTTGTTTACTTTAGTTTTTTTTTCTCTAAACAGATACATACGTCTATGAAAACCTTTGACGTTATATTAAAATGACATTATATCAAGTTAAACTTCAAAATTAACAATAACTACTATCAAGGCTTTTTGGTAAAAATCGCTACGAGTAATGGTTCTCGAGATATTTCGAATCGAAATTATCAATACCTGTCGTCATTGACATAAATTAAACATTTTGACTAAATAGTTATTAAACTGAAATTATAAATTTCAAATGTTTTAGTGCTAAAAGTTCAACAGAAACGGTTTTATATCATTTTTTCTAAGAAAAATTTATGATTAATTTAAAAAAAATAAAAATTTTCCAAATTTATCATTTCAGTCAAATAACTATCTACTAGACATGTTTATTTTTTGTCAATAATGACATGTATTGACTATTTCCATTCTAAATATCTTAGGAACGATTGCTCGTAGCGATTTTTATCCAGAGACATTTTTTACGTAAAAAGTCACGAAAATGTATATTTTTTCACTCAGTAGTTTTATACAGGTACGGACGAAAAGTTATTAATCTTCAAAACAGTTAAAACACATGTAGGTGGCGCCCCCTACAAATAGGAGTCATATTGATTTTAAAACCAAATTTCTCATATCAAAAAACTTCCAGACACCAATTTTCATCCAAATATTGACGTTACTTCAGAAATTATTTAGAAAAAATCGAAATAAAAATGAAACTTTTAACTAAGCATTTTAAGACATACATTTATACGAACTTTTTTACCTATTTTTATCTGCAGAATATGCTGCCGAAGTTTCCGGATTACAGTTCGGACCACCCTGTATAGTACCTACACCTACATGTGAAAAATAAATTTCTGATGATATCTGAAAAAATTGAAAAAAGCTGTTGACTTTCCTTTAGACTTGTGAAATCTCTCTTTATTTTTGGTCCGTATCCCCAACTACATGATCCCCAATCGTAGTTCCATTCATTATTTTAAGTAGTATTGAAATGAACCCCCTATTTAAAAATAAACATATTTCTGTAAATTCAAAACATTCATTTTTAAGACACTCTGTATACATAAATAAAATTATAGATTTTTAAAATATTATTCACAAACTAGAGAGAGGGAATCAGACGACGAACAGAGATAATAGTTATTAAGTAATAGATTTTAGACTACCATTCGAGACGCATTGATATTAATTTGGTTCGTAAGTTTTGTGACAAAGAATGTTATTAAAGGTGAAGTAAATGTTTTTTTCATTATTTAATTAATGTTAACTAAATCATAATATTTTGTTTTCCTGTTGTAAAGTTTTTTTCTTATTTATTTGATCTGGCAAAGATAATATAATAACATGTGTATGTAATTAATGTTGTATAGGCGAGTAATACCTTCACATTCTCCAGAATAATATAAATAATACTAGGAAAATAACAATAATGGACTATACAGTCTCACTACTCCGGTTCAAATCTTTCTTTTTTATTTTCAAATTTTGAGTTTAAAAAAATACTAAGTGACAAACTATGAAATAATCAAATTGGTTTATAGTAAATTATTATTTTAGATAATTAGGTTACTACAAAATAAAGCATCTGCCTTAATGAGACTTAAAAATGTTTAGAAAAATATAAAAAATCAATAATAACCACAATATACATCATCAAAAGAGACAATTATTTTTGTTTGTTTTGGTTTATTTATTTTAGGATGCTGAACATTGATTTTTTAATAAAATCTAGCCTGTAAATATGTAGATAAATAGATACTAAAATCATGAAAATTGGAGAAAATCAACACCGTAAATGAAAGACAAAAACAATATTTTATTTCGCTCCAAACATTCAGTTACTTATGTAACTATAGGCAGACTGAAAAATATAAAACACCAAACAATTTTTTTACTCCGCTCAAAAACACTGAATTGTTTATCTCTAGGCTGGCTGAAAAATATCATTCGACGTTATCGAAAAAAAAGCTAAAGGAACACATACACTGTAATTTATAGAAAAACACATACAGTGTTTTTATAAAATAAACAAACACTTCTAATTAAGAATGATAGTATTATCACTAAATTGTGGCATTATGATTAAACTAATATAAACAAACACGTCTTTTTCAAGAATTATGTGGTATTATGATTAATATAAACTAAACAGAAATTTTTTTTACGAATGATAGTATTATTACTAATAGCCTAAGAGCTGACGACATATTTAGAGAACATATTTTAGACAAGCTAGAATAACTAAAAATGTATAGTTTATTAAGTGGTGAACCCAGAATCCTAAGTCTGGCTGGGGGGTTGGGGGTATTTCGCTACTGCGCAACCCATAACATTTGCAAAAAAATAAATCCAAAAAACATTCTTTAGGCAACTTGAAATTTGTTTATTCTTAAATTTTAACATCTATTTAACCTAGAAATAAGTGTGCCAGACTTTTTTTTCGGGTTTAAAGTGTAACCAGACCATTCCAAATATGTTTAATTATTATACCTGGAAAACATACTTTAGGCATTCTAAAATTTTTACAGCGTTTTTATTAGATGACATTAAAAAATATGTGTTCATTGCCAGACGAATTCAATGGGATTTAATACTTGCCAGACGTGAATAAAGATTTTAAATGAGCGCGATAAGGAAGTCTTATGAGTATCTATAAGCGCGAGAAAGATAGTTTATTGAGACCCGGTCGGCAGCCGATGCGGCTGACGTAACAGCATTTGGAGTTGTAAAAACTTAAAAAAAAGTAACTAATATTGAATAAATAAAAAGAAACATTTTTTAATAAAAATGTATGATTGAAATCCTTTCAACAAGAAGACTTTTTAATTTAAATATTTTGTATCTGAAAGAATAAAACGACGAATAATTATTTAAAAATTAGCATAATATAAAATATATTTTTTTCAAACGTCACAAAAGTATAATTATTATTATACTTTTGTGACATATTATATTATTATTATTTTTGCGACCTGATTGACAATATAAAAAAGTCATTTTAACGCCTAAGCATAAAAGTAAAGCACTTCTACTTACTTTTGAATCTATTTAGAAAGATTAACAATGGTACTTCAATAAAATTCCAGAATACTTATTTTTTTAGCACTATACATGGTACCCTTTTGTCGGGACTACGTTTTCTGGTAAAACCACTTCTTTAAATTTTAAACCATGTTGTTGGCGCACTTTTAAAAATTCTTTGCATTTTTGTAGTCTGCCTTCATCAAAAACAATAACTTTGTCACTAGTAACTTTTTTACAAACTATACGACTTAAATGTTTTTTATCCATTGTGATTTAGTAGTTTGGTTTGGTTTGGTTTGGTAGCGAAATTAGTAGTTACTAAAATATTTATTTGCAGTAATTATTCTAAACTATTTACACTATGCACGTCAATATTTAATTTATAAATACATATTTGTACATGGTAACTTAATTCCAACAAAATAATCTCTGAATTAAAAGCCTGCAAATAATTGAAATGAAACAGAAAAAAAAATTGTTTTTATGAAAATTTGAAGTACTCCAAAATACTGTTACGTCAGCCGCATCGGCTGCCGACGGGTCTCAATAAACTATCTCTCTCGCGCTTATAGATACAAATAAGACTTTTTTGTCGCGCTCATTTAAAATCTTTATTCGCGTCTGGCAAGTATTAAATCCCATTGAATTCGTCTGGCAATTAACACATATTTTTTAATATCATCTAATAAACACGCTGTAAAAATTTTAGAATACCTAAAGTATGTTTTCCAGGTATAATAATTAAACATATTTGGAATGGTCTGCTGTCATTCTTCTTTAGTATCTCTTCTGATTACAGCATCTTGTATACCTTTGTCCAAAGATATCTTAATGATATCATTTTCCGTTTGCTCTTGTATGTCACAAGTCTTTGGTTTGACATTCTTTTCATATGGCCAAAACACACTAATTATTGTTTTGCTCTGTGCCACGGTACTCTCAAATATTCTTTGGTGTAGGTGTACCTTTATTGGAGATTTCTTATGTCTTTGTATTTATGTAGAGACCGAGCGTCAAAACTCAATATTATTGGTCGTTTCGGTCGATTTTCGCCATTTCGAGACGGACTGTTGACAGTGTAACATCTTTGTCGGTTGTCTCTCCAGAATTTTTAAGGAAAAGTGCCTTTTCCTTGTATATTGTGCTCCAAAATCATGTGTAGTGCATGGCTGGACTCTTAGGGTAAGATCCACCATTTTCCTACGAATTTCCCGATATTTTTCGAAAAATCCCACCATTTAAAAAAAACAAAGCCGCCTTTATTTTGTTAAAGTTTCCGTTTCTTTCTGTTTGTTTTTTTATACTTTCTGTTGCTAGAAATAGTTCTTTTTATGGTTGTACTGTATTAAAAAAAATCATTTTCAGGCTTAAATAGTTTGATGAATATACTATTTTAGAAATAAAAACCTTATGTAAGTGAATAAATTATAGTCAATCAATTTTCTCAAGAATATTTCTAATAGTAATTTTGCACTTGATATGATTTTTCTTAAAGATGTTATATAATAGAAGAATACTTTTATGTAATAAATCTTTTATAAAATAATCTAAATAGAGTTTAGGAACCTGTAAAACACAGAAAAATTACATCTGCCTATATTTATACTAAATAACATTTAGAAACTTAATATAAGGTAATAATTAGTACTTAATATTGTAGGTATAATTGATTGTTATTGATAGTTTTTCTGAAGCTAGTAAATTGTCTTTGCTAAATTTATTAATTTTATTTATTTCTTAGAGACTTTTTGCTTAGGTTTTTTATGTTTCTTGATGGTCTTCTCTTGTACAGTGTCCGGCAATAATGCGTCGGACATCTGTAAGCTCCAAGAATAAAAAACTTGGGAATTTCGTTTAAGTCCAAGTATGTAAGAGGATATATTTCAGGAAAATATTTTAATTTCTATGGAGTGGCTCAAAAAAGTGAGTGGATCGGGATATTTTTTTAAATGGAACACCCTGTATATTATTGTATTTTTGGCTTCCTTCCAGATCACTTTATACATGTATTATAATCCTAAGATATGAGTAAATATATTTCGATAATTTCAGAGATAAATAAAAAATATATATTTTTCAAACTTCTTTAAAAAATATTACAAATACAAGAACTGTCCTGAAATCAAAACTATATTAGGTATTTACTTTAGATGTTCATATACTTACTTTTCTATAAATATCTTAATCCTAAATCATACTGGATATTCAAACTTTCGGGTCCGTTCTACTTTACGGACACAAGTATTTTAAAAAAAACAAAATTTGTCTTGAAAAGTACGTGTTTTAGTAGGTAATTTAAGCTAAAAAAATTTGCGGATTATCCAGTAAATTTTAAAATATTGGAATAAAATGATGGTACTATTTGATGGTGCGGAGAAATTTTGACAGATGGCACAAACATATGATGACATTAACCTGTGCGACGTTGCCGCTATTTTACGCCATTTTTTCACGTGCCGATCGCCGGGCGAACGGCGCCATCACGGTGAAAACAAATGAATTATTTTAAAATCTGTGTTTAAAATCAAATTATTGAAAGCACTCAGATTCGTATTAAAATATAAAAAACACACAGCTTAACCCCCCTCACCATAGAAAACCTAACCAAAGCAACCCAAATCCTAACCAATCTAATAATATTTTTGCAAAATCACAGTTAATTACTAAAATATAAAAACCACAGCTTAACACCCTCCGCAAAGAAAAGCTAACCAAAGCAACCCAAATGCTAACCAATCTAATAATATTTTTGCAAAATCACAGTTAATTATTAAAATATAACTACAGCTTAAAAACCACAGAACCCCTAAAAGAGTATCTAACATAACCTCATTTCAGTAGATAATTATATAAAATAATTATATTGACAACGTCGCAAATAGCATGCGAAGACCGTCGGTCAACTGTCAATCAAAAAGTCAATGGTTGCTAGCTCGGAATATTGTAAATACATGTATTTTCTTAATTTTTACGCTTACAAAGAGGTTTTATTGAATTTTTATGCTTAAACTAGGTTAATCCACATTTATATAATGTAGTAAAGTGCTAACATTCGATGTTTCTACCTAATCTGTATGGAAAATTTAACGTTTTTAGGGTCCGTAATATCGACTGGAACCAGTATGTTTCTAATAGTAGAATTTCTAAAATATAAAATAATTTTTGAATGTTTTTTTTTTAATGGAACATCCTGTAGATGTAATTCTTTAATTATTTTGCAGATACACGCAGTATTATTTCATATGGCTTTTCAACGGTAAAATACGAGAGAAAAATCATTGGGTGGCTTTGATAAAAATTTACTGTAGAAAATGCCATACTAAATATAAAACCGCGGATATCTGCAAAACCGTTAAAAATTTTGAAATACTCTAAATACAAAAAATGTTCATTTTTAATTCACCATCTATTGAAAAATAATATACAGGGTGTTCCATGTAAAAAAAACAAGAAAATTATTTTATATTTTAGAAAGGTTGGCGTAGAATTTTGAATATCCTGTATTTACTTTCCATATTTACTTTCCAAGTTTTTTATTCCAGGAGCTACCGATGCTCGACGCACTATTGCCGGACCCTATATAGTACAGAATTAGATGATCTATTTGAAATTCTGTTTATAGAAAATTATTAACATATGAACTATGTAACTAAAAGATATTTTGTCTTGTTTCAGATTGTGCCAGAAATTATTCAGAGTTACGCATATCCAAGGACCACGCTGCCAGTGAAGAATGAGATGACGAATATCAACACAGCAACAGATCTTCAAGTCGCAAGGAAACCAGGCTGCCTTTGGATGGAATAGGTGGAAAGGACCACACACACACACAAGGATCGGTATGGGTCTGGACACGTCACATAGCTCAGGTCGTACCTGAGCTCGGGCGCTGTATCCAGACGTGCTGCACTCCGGGAGTGAATGTGCGCCTTTACACATTTTGCTCGGTACAACCGCGGCCGCGGGTAGGGCCCAGCTGGACTCGAGAGATGGTAAGTAGGACCATTTTCCTATGAATTTCCTGATATTTTTCGACAAATCGGACCCTCTTAAAGCGGCTGGCTGGAAAGCAATTCTATTGGCTGAATGTAACGCCATTTCTTTTCCGATTGGTCGAAATATTATCGGGCAGTGTATAAAATTTTTGCCTCTTTTATAATTTCTGCTTGCTATAAAAAGATGTAATTCGTTGTGGATTAACAGTTTTCTAAATTTGATGTTTTTATGGTTGTACAGGATATCTACGTACTAAAGTAAATAATTATTAGACTTAGATAGATACCTTGATCTATATATTATTTTAGAAATAAAAGCCTTATATTAGTGAATTATGTATAATAATCACTCAATTTTTAGAAGAATATTTCGAATAGTAGTGCATTTAATATATTTTTTCTTAAAGGTATTATATAATAGGGGAATACTTATGTATTACATCTTTTATAAAATAATCTACATAAAGTTTAGAAAGGTGTAAAACACAGAATTGCATTTACCTGTAGCTGCTTTAATTAGTGAAATATTTAATGAACTAGTGAAATTTATGTTGATAATCAGCTGATTTTTTTCTTGAAACTGATCTAAACCCTAAAAATACTGGTTCCTTGTTTTTTGTTTGTGAAATATTTCTCTATAGTCTGTGTTATTAATTGTGCATTGATTATTTTTTTCTAAATATATTTGCATTCATTTTATAAAAGCACTTGTCAGATGTATTAGATTAGATGTTTTTTCTTTACTAAAAATGCATTTAAAAAATAGCTATTTATGTAACTAGTACCTAAAATGATGTTTTTTAGGACGAATCATTACTGTTTGCGGACGAGGCGTTAGCCGAGTCCGAAATAGTAGATGAGTCCTAAAAAACATAATTTAGGTACGTGTTACATACACTATTTTTTGTCATACGCTTTTTACAGTTTTTTAGAACGCATATTTGCAAATTTTCCATATTTGAAATTATAATGTTTGAAAAAGTTGGCTTATAAATTCATATCTTAGTAACGAGTTTGTTTATTTCATCGCATTTTGACATGTCATTCGAAATTTGTCACAAAATCACACAAATTCATCAACAATTTTAAAATGTTCCAAAATCCCGAACATATTGCTAATAAGGCCAAAGAAATCGTGTTGATTTACTTCCTGTGAAGTCTCGTGCCATTTACCAGAAAGAATATGATGTTTTTAATGAATGGAAAGACAAAATGGCGTATTCGTTGTAAATGAAGATGTATTGCTAAATTATTTCCACGAAAAGTAAGTACCTAGGTACCTATTTAAAAGAGGCTTTTAAATTAAAATATTCTTAAATTACAGTCACAAACATTCAAACCATCGTCAATTTGGTCGAAATATTCCATGCTGAGAGCAGTGTTAAGTGTTAAAGAAGATATTTATATTGACAAATTTCCAAAAACTTATTGTTTTTTGAAGAGGAATTCTGGTTGGTTACGAGCCTAAAAAGTCTAAGGTTTTGTCCATAAAAGATCGGTGATTTTTTTGGCCACGGCTAGTGATGAAACTTATTTACTTACTAAGGTAAGTTTGCGATAATGATTTTTAAAAATATATAGATGGTTTCTTATTCCATTGTATTTGATTTTTAGGTAGCTCTTGTCATTGGCCTTTGTGGAGCATGTAGAAGAGAAGAATTGTACTCTCTACGAGTGCAAGACATCATAGAAAAAGACAACAGCTGCCTTTTAGTTACCCTCTTGCGGATACAAAAACTAATATCAAAAGAGTGTTTCCGGTGGTGAACGAAGGGAACGTTGTCAATCCAGTTGAGTTGTATAGAAAATATGCTTGTCTTAGGCCAAAAAATGTACCACATGATTATGTCTTGTTTGTGACTGTAATTTAAGAATATTTTAATTTAAAAGCCTCTTTTAAATAGGTACCTAGGTACTTACTTTAAACAAATAACTTAGCTTTTGATATTGTTAGTATTTAATAATTTAATTATAAATATATGTATAATTTTATGTGATTTTGTGACAAATTTCGAATGACAAAATAAAACAACCAAATAACGAATTTAGACATTTTAGTCCATAAAGGTTGCCATGACGACCTTTACGGCCTAGGCCGAAAAAGAAACATTTTACGGACTGAAATGAGTCCGTAAAATAGCTGTTTTTGGGAGCGTATGACAAAAATAATATTTAGAAAATTAATATAGGTAGTTTATTGTTATTGATAGTTTTTCTGAAGCTAGTAAATTTTGCGTGCTAATTCATTGATTTTATTTATTTCTTAGAGACTATGTGCTTGGGCTTGATAAACTATAATATTTTTTTGTTGGTTCTGGCAGGATTTTCAAATAGTTTACTGATATTTTAATAACTTCTCACCGACTACTAATCTCTACAGAAATATGTATATATTTTTATTTTCTTTTTTTAATATTCGCGAAGAAATTTTTAGGGATATTATCAGCTGTTTTTAATAATGGTACTTTTATTGTAATATTTTATTTATACTCCGTTACACTCTGTCTTTATGACTTTTATCTGTTTTATCTATCTATATTTATTTTTTAAATACTTTTTTGTATTAAATAGCTACTAAAATTTCTTGGTAACAATTTTATTACTACCTATAGATATATAGGGTGAACCAAAATTACAATATTATTTACCCACTCTTTCAAAAACAAACACACTAAGATTTTCAAATATTTAATGATATTTTACTATTTTTTCATCCATTGATAATTTCTACAGAAATATTTTATATATTTTTGGTTTCTTTTTTGGGCATTTAGTATAGAAATTTTGTTTGAATTCTGTTTTCAATGATATAATTTCGTTAGATTTTCCTAAAATAATGCTACTTTCCAGGCTACTTTATTGTAATTTTATTTTTATTATACTATTTCTTAATGACATCTACATAATATATTTTTTAAATATTTTTTTTATTAAATAGTTATTTAAATTTCTTGGTAACAATTTTTATTAGCATTCATAGGATCATAGGTATATAGGGTGAACCAAAATCACAAAAGATATTATTCAATCCCTTTTTAAAAAACAGATCACACGAAGATTTTGAAATATTTTACTCGTGTTTTCGTATTCACCACCTACTAATCTTTACAGAAATATGTGTATATTTATTGTTTTTTTTTATAATATTTGTATACATATATATTTTTAATAAAAAATATTAGCTGATTTCAATGATATAATTTCATAGGATTTTTTTAAAATAGTGCTACTTTCTTGTAATTTTAAATTTTTTATACTTCGTTTTTTTCGGCTTGCTAATATCTATATTTATTTTTGAAATTATTTTTAATTATATAAATAATTTTTTTAAATTCTTCCTTAATTTATTTTTGGAACTCATAGGTGTATAGGGTCTCAACCAAAATTACGATATTATTCACCCACTTTTTCAAAAACAGGTCACACTATGAAAAGTTAATTTTTTTATAGTCAAATCATATTTTTCTAAATTGAGAATAATAATTTGGTTGTATACAGTATACAGGGGGTTCACGCAGCTACTTAACTTATAATATTTTACTATATTTTTTTTCTACAATCAATTTTTGTAAATAAATATTTTTCTAATGCATATATGTATATGTCAATTTGGAAACTTTTTTCTCTATAAACATTTTTTCTCTGTTACATAGAGTAGTTAAAAGTTAATAAGACCTACATTCTTTAACGCCCTGTATAAGTGAGGTGTTTTATTGAAGCGCGAATACTGAGATACCCTGTATATTTTTTGTTTTACATATATTTTTTATTATAACTTTCAATAACTTCAATCGTTGATTACTATTCAAGATCATATATTATTAAAAGCCAGAGGTTTGTTTGGTGACTTTTTGTATTTTTTTTTTTCTTTTTTCTTTTTTCAGATCGCAATCGAATGGGGACACACAATTGTAATTACCAAACTACACTTATTTTACCCATGCAGACGGCTCATAGAATGCTATCACGTGAAAATCCATCAACGCTCCCAGCTAGTAAGCGTGCGGTTTAATGTCTCTACTATCAGGCTCTAAAAACATGACCGCTGAGTTCGTGTTAGATTAATCCGTCGTTTTACATAGTCTGGGTTCAATATCACAGGTGTCACTCTTTTTCTCTAACGCAAATAAAACTTTATAAGAAATGTTTATAGACTTTTATATCCATGAAAACAAAGGATTTTCATCTCCGCTACATTTCGAACAGGTTATAAGAATTATTAAATTAACAATAATGTCACTTTAACAGAATGAAGTATGTAATAAATGCCAGTACTTTAGTGCCCTAGTATTTTAACTATAATAAACACGAGTACTTTTTAGTGCTCGTATTTCTCTAAAATCGATAGACACAAAAAAAGCAGCGTTGCGGGGTGGTTGCGATGCAATCTGTAGGCTGTGGGTACTGTCGCGAGGGGCCAGTCTCGGAGGCCTGGGACTGTTTCGCCCTGGATTCGTTCTCATATTATTACAGCCCCGGTAGCAGGCCGGGGTTCCCAGGTGCTCGTTGCGTTGTAGTTTGCCAGTGGGTATGTTATTCGACCGCTCCATTACCGGGCGTAAGCTTATATCATGCTATGCAGGCTATCCCATGGGGCCGGGCTGTTGTCCTAAACGTAAAGGGTGTCTGGGGAGTGGGGCTCAGCTCAATTAGAGGACTAGGAGGCTTGTAAAGGGGTGCAGTGGGTTGGCTCATCTGGCACTCTTGGACCGGAAAGGGCAGGTAAACGCTGGTCCTTGAGTGTGGGGAATGTGGCAGAAGACGTTACGTTAAATTGTCCGATCGGAACGTCACAAAACTATGTGGTTATTCTCAGCCTCCGATGTCTTACTAGCGCCTTGCTAGTTCACCACCAATATAAACTGTACTTTATAAAATGTCTTCTATATTTTTACTTTCTTTGCCTCTTCAAATCTGAAAACCGCAGGCATATTAAACTTGTTTTTCCGGATTGCCTTCGCTTTACTTCCGAAAAATAAAAACCCTGTTGTCGAATGGTTTTTTTTCTTCGACGGACACCGTCATAATTCTCTAATCTTCATTGATTCTTTTTCTAAGCTCCGGTCGCCCTGTAGCCCGCAGTGATCTCTTTGCGATCTTCTGGCCAGGTTCCAAGCGAACAAAAATGTCCTCAGGAATTGGGAGGACCAAGCTGGTTTATCGGAGGGTCGAAGGCCTTGGCCAAGCGATTTCCGTTAAAGGTCCTCGACAAGTTGACTAGGAACAACACGCCGCCGCGTGCGGTCCCCCCCGGTTGTTTCTCGGGCTCTGTCCATTTCAACATGCGTTTTATGAAGGTTCGTCAACTTTCTTGGCCGAGGTTATGACCGGTTAAACTCTATTTTTTCTAAAACTCACGGCAAACAAAGCCACGGAAAGTGCGAGTCTTCAATAAACCACTCACTTCTTCGCCTAAGTTATTCATCCTTTAACAACATCCTCATCGTCTTCTTCTTCTCTTATCAAGTCTCACGTAGTGCTGAATGGAGAGTGCAAATGTAATGGAGGTACACATCTTTCTTTTTTCACTGTTTAGTGCTAGTCTGGTCTCTAACGTTGAATATCGAGAGTGCTAAGGCAATGGAGATTTCAAGTCTTCCATTGTTCTCTAGTGTTTTCTTCTTTAGACGTCTGTTTTGTGATTAGGTTCGCACTAAAAATTCCTTGCCTTTAGGATATTAATTATTACTTTCTGATACATTTAAACTAAATTTAATCACCCTGTTCTAGTCTCCGTAATGATGAAACGAGAGTGCTAAGGCAGTGGATATTCCAAGTCTTTCACTGCTCTAATGTTGTCTTTTCCCTTTCTAGCGTTTATTTGGGATTAGGATTCTCCCTCAATAAAAATTCGAGTTTCACAGCCTTTTCTTATTTTTAGCGTTGTCCGTTTAGTGCTTATTTTGAGACAATTCTTTCTAAAAATTTAAAATTTGCTAAACCTAGTCTCCTGTTAATGTTTGGATCGGCGGTGCTAACGACAATACGAGGTTCACAGCCTTTATTGTTTTAGGTCTTCTTTCTAGCGTTAATGGGATTATAATAGATTCTCTCTCTTTAAAAACTAAAAAAAAAACATATACATTCTCTGCTTTAAATATCTTTTTTACTCATGGTCACCTTGTGAATGGATTGATACAATTACGATCGCAAGAGTGAACAGCCTTTCTCCGCTCTCTCGCTCTCTCATTCACGTATAAATTTAAGTAAATTCACTCTGATTAAACTGTTTTATTTCTCTAAATTTATATAATTCTCAAATTCAAACTTATATTAATTTTTATTTAGTTTACTGGTCTTTGAGATGAATGAATTGATAATTCTAAAATAGTGCCGGTTCCAGTCTGGCTTTATTTTAGGGTTTTCTTTTCACTGTTGTAAGAGATTGGAATAAGGGACCATTTCTTTTGTAAATTTTGCTCTGCCCCATCAATTTTTTCTCTGCTCTATCGCTCTATCTAAACTAGTTTGCATAATTCTCTATCTTATCTAAACTAATTTTCCTAATAATCTCATGTCAAAGCGATAGCGCCTCTTTTAAAACATAAACTTCTACCCCGCGATGGATCAGCCCGCACTTTTAGGGGGAGCTGGGTCATACTTCGTTGACGTCTAATCGAATGCGTGGGTATCTCTCTCGTTTTTTCAATAAAGTATTTAGGAGCTAACATCAATAGTCAGTGCGACCCGAAAAGAGAAATATTTTCAAGAATTGAGCAAGCGAGAAATATCTTCGTGAGAATGAAATAATTTTACAAGACGAGACCTCAGTGCGAACCTCAGAACTCGAATGGCCAGATGCTACGTCTTCTGTGTTACTCTATGGATGAGAGCTGGACACTGGATGCACAGAAAAGAGAATAGAAGCCTTCGAAATGTATGTATACAGACGGATGCTGCGAATCTCATGGGTACAAAGGATCACCAACGATGAAGTACTCCAGCATGAAGAAACAAAAAGACATACTGAACACCGTCAAGGAAAGAAAAATGCAATACCTGGGTCATGTGATGAGAGGTGGTAGATACGAAATACTGCGCCTCATAAAAGAGGGCAAAGTGCAAGGGAAAAGATCAGTAGGAAGACGCCAGAACTCATGGCTAAAAGATTTGAGGAGATGGTTTGAACGCTCGTCTGCGCAAATCTTCCGGGCTGCAGTTTCCAGAGCCACAATTGTCATTTGGATCGCCAACCTTCGGCAGGAGAGGGCGTGACAAGAAGAAGAAATAATATTCTAAATATTTTTAACTGTAAATTAGAGGAAAATTTTCAAATTGGGCATCATTGTGCATGACAGCGGTCGGCGCTGACAAAATTAAATCATTACAATCAGCGTTACTTCTTTATGCTGTCTCTTTCTTACACATTGACTTTATATAGACAAGTATACCATCCGCTTTATGTAAATATTATATGGAATTGCGCGATAATGGCAAGTAGTCGAAAATGATTTAAATACTTCATATCTTAATATTATCTTTTAATAATATAAAAAATATGATTTTGTCTGGGGCCTTTTTGCCTACATTTTATTCACTCAACTCTATCTGTAGCAGTGGTAAGAAAACTTAACAATATCTCACTTAAAATCAATTGGTACTTACCGCTGTTAAAAGCACTTTATCATTTTTGTTGGATACCGATAAATTATCGCTGAATTCGACGAGATAAGTGGTACCTTTGTCATTTCCTACCGCTACCAATTTTCCCATTTCGTGAGTTCTGTTGCACCTCAACCTTTCGTCACAAACCTTTACGCTGAGACACGCTTGTTTCTGTTCTTGCAGTACATCCCAAACATCTAATATTCCATCGGATCTAGTTGTAAAGAAAACGGACAATCTGGAAAATATAAACTCCATAAGATAAGGGCTACATAGTTAATATACATACAGTATGTCCGTGGGTTGTTTTAATTGAAAATTAATTGAAAAATAAAAGAAATATAAATCGTCGTTGATTTTTTTCAAGTCCCAAAAATCAGAATGCGTTTCTATGGTAACATCATTTCGTTTTCGTTCTTTTATCGGCGCGGCGCGCACAGGGCAAAATGCTATATCTAGCTCGACAAAAATCGAAATTACAAATATTTTTTTATCCATATGTTTATCCATTCACTATCGTTCTTATAAAATATGTGGACCTAATTTTAAATATTATATTTTTTTCTGACCAACTATAACGGTGCAAGCGCTACCGAAAGTTGATGAGTCCAGACTTTCTGGGAAGAGCGTTAGCCTTGCACAAACATGGAGCGCAAAAGAGTGTCATTTACACCCAGCACAGCCATTTGAAAATTAATTACCATTATGGACAATATAGCTACAGACATGTAGTACAATTAAATAACATCAATATAATCAATTTGAATTGTTTTGGATGTATTTCAGATTTATTTTAAATACACTATTTTGGGTTTTTTTTTTAATAATTTTATTTTCATAATGGGTTATAGTTATGCGTTCCACGGAGTTCCGCTTTTAATTTAATAAAATTAAAATCACTAATGTATGTATGTTGATACAGATATAAAAAATCAGCTTTCCCAAATTTGCCTTTTTTTTAAATAGCCCGTTATTTGCATGTAGCCGCACTGATTTCTATACGAGTCCTGTAATATCAAGAAAGGATTTTTTAGTTTTAAGAAGACAGATATTCTAAATTATGAATTTCTAAGTTTATTACAAGCTTTTTTTTTCATATATTATTGATACTAGAAAAAATTCAAATGGCTGTACTGGGTGTAAATGACATTCTTTTGCGCTCCGCGAAAGTTGCGAACTACATCAATTTTCGTTAGCGCTTGCACTATTCTAGTTGAATGAAAAATTTTATAATAATATTTAAAATTAGCCCTACAAATGTAATAAGAAAAACAATGTGTGCATAAACATACGAAAAAAAAATTAATTTGGATTTTTGTCAAGCTAAACATGGCATTTTGCTGTGTGTGCGGCGGTTGAAATTTATTCAGTTCAATGTTATGGAGAAGGTGATTCAATATTTTGTGCTTCTTTGTAGTGATCAGCGAAACTGGTCTTGGTATTGTACAAAAAGCAAGACCAAAACTAGCGTTTGATCTGCAAGACCAACCAGTACAAAATTTCCGCAAGACCAAGATCAAGCACGCAAAAACTCTTGTGGCCTTGCATTTTTTTCACGTTTTTTTTTTATAAAAGAAATTACTTATTTGTTCTAAATTATTGTTTTAATTCATTATAAATAGTGTTTTCCCGACTATCGTATAAGATTTTCGCCAGACAAATGTTCTAATAAATTGAAAATGTCAAAAGTTGATATATGATATGTCATTCTATACAGACTGTCATTTTCTCTCAAATAAAGTAAAAAAATACCGGGGGTACCATCTAAAAATCAAAAGTTGTAGTGAATTCGGGTGAAGCACGAAGAGACCGAAAGTAATATACGTCAATACGTCAATCAATCCCGATTTATGTCATATTATACAAACATACCAATTTTCGTTTTATTATCTGAAAAAATAAAAAGTTATAGGGGTGAGCCACTTTTGAGAAACATCCGGTATATAATAACTATTTAAATGAATAATTAATATCTGTCTATACTTATTGGTTTTCATAAATCAAAACTTGATTTGTACTAAAATAAACTCCTTTCATAAAAAAAGGCTGAGTGCCGAAAATTATGCAAATTTGCAATCCGTCGGTAAGTACCTGAGCCGTCTTTGTTGACAGTATCAATTACTAGTAAATACCTCAATTTAACAACTATCAATGAAAACTTTTAGAATTCGCCTTTTTTGTTACATAGTACCTATTCTCAGGTAATATTATTATTGCTCTTCTGTAGTGAGAATTATCCTATTGTTATTAGACCTTCCAACTTTTTAATTAGGTTTTAAAAGTAATATTAACTAAATAATCTAAATACTATCCTATCCTACCATAAAGATCGTCTTTTTTTCATAAATTTAAATTCAATTATGTCTATCTTTTGCAATACTGTTCCTTAAAAGAGACGAGTATTTATGGTCAATATATAATAAAGTTACATCAGTACACAATTTTCTTACAATAGGTCTAATGAGTGTGACCTATTACCATATTAACAATTTTGCCAGATCTACAGTATTTACTTACGTTACAATGGATAAAATACACTACTCAAAACAATTATCGCATATTTGAATAAAAGTTATTATTTACATATTTCTAAATGAACCATGTGAGTTTTTTTTGGATAATTAGGGTATCCACTGACATGTAATTTTTGTGAAAACAATTGAATTCAACAAGTGAAAACGATACACTCTCATGGAGCCAATCAGCCCAATATTTGATTGCATTGCGTAGCCTTAGGCTATACGCTGACAGGCAATGTTTAATCCGTCGATCATTTAATTTCATAATTGTAACACGTCCTTATGGAGCCGCGCTCACATTCAATCAAATAGTCGGCTAAACGGCTCCATAAGTATGTATTGTTTTCACTTTTGCAACTAAATAGTAGGCTGACTAAAAATTTCAGGTCAAGGCGTAGGGTTATTGCTTCGAATTTTCCCTTCACAGGTTCCAAACTATTTAAACCCGTAAGTCAGGGAATTCAAAGTGTCTTTGTTTTTCAAATTAATATCAACTTTTGACTCATTTAACCGAATTCGTGTCTCTTGTAGTTTCCGAAATACTAATGTGGAGCATCGAAATAGTCACCGTCCTATATACATATTCATCTTGTAAAATTTAAAAATAACTATTACATTTATAACAATATTACAATAATGTCTAATAAATCAGCAAAACTTAATCCATCCAATTTCGGAATTTTTACGAAATTCGGCAACACCGAATTAGTATGGCGTAATCTAAGGGCTTAACCAATGGTTTAAAGTGTAACCAGACCATTTCAAATATGTTTAATTATTATACCCTGGAAGAACATACTTTGGAGGCATTCTAAAAGATTTTGTGTTTATTAGATGATATTAAAAAATATGTATTAATTGCCAGCCAACAATTCAATAGGATTTAATACTTGCCAGACGCGAATAAAGATTTTAAATGAGCGCGATAAGAAAGTCTTATGAGTATCTATAAGCGCGAGAAAGATAGTTTATTGAGACCCGGTCGGCAGCCGATGTAAATTAAAGCATGTGGGCTCTCTACAGCACTATTGGCCGTTTGTCATAATTAGGCAGCCATATTCTTCTATTTTGCTGTCATTCTTCTTTAGTATCTCTTCTGATTACAGCATCTTGTATACCTTTGTCCAAAGATATCTTAATGATATCATTTTCCGTTTGCTCTCGTATGTCACAAGTCTTTGGTTTGACATTCTTTTCATATGGTCAAAACACACTAATTATTGTTTTGCTCTGTGCCACGGTACTCTCAAATATTCTTTGGTGTAGGTGTACCTTTATTGGGGATTTCTTATGTCTTTGTCTGTATTTATGTAGAGACCGAGCGTCAAAATTCAATATTATTGGTCGTTTCGGTCGATTTTCGTCATTTCGAGACGGACTGTTGACAATGTAACGTCTTTGTCGGTTGACTCTCCAGAATTTTTAAGGAAAAGTGCCTTTTTCTTGTATATTGTGCTCGAAAATCATGTGTAGTGCATGGCTGGACTCTTAGAGAGGGTAAGTTCGACCATTTTCCTACGAATTTCCCGATATTTTTCAATCAACAAAAAAAGTTAAAGCCACCTTTATTTTGTTAAACTTTCCGTTTCTTTCTGTTTGCTTTTTTATACTTTCTGTTGCTATAAATAGTTCTTTTTTATGGTTGTACTGTATTAAAATAAATCATTTTCAGACTTAAATAGTTTGTTGAATATAGTATTTTAGAAATAAAAACCTTATATAAGTGAATAAATTATAGTCAATCCATTTTCTCAAGAATGTTTCTAATAGTAGAGCACTTGATATGGTTTTTCTTAAATATATTATATAATAGAAGAATACTTATGTAATAAATATTTTATAAAATAATCTAAATAGAGTTTAGGAACCTGTAAGACAGAAAAATTACATCTGCCTATATTTATACTAAATAACATTTAGAAACTTAATATAAGGTAATAATTATTAGTACTTAATATTGTAGGTATAATTGATTGTTATTGATAGTTTTTCTGAAGCTAGTAAATTGTCTTTGCTAATTTATTAATTTTATTTATTTCTTAGAGACTTTTTGCTTAGGTTTTTATGTTTCTAGATATTCTTGTCTTGTACAGGGTCCGGTAATAATGCGTCGGACATCTGTAAGCTCCTAGAATAAAAAACTTGGGAATTTCGTTTTTGTGCAAGTAACCAAACCTAAAGTATGTACGAGGATGTATTTCAGCAAAATATTTTAATTTCTATAGAGTGGCTCAAAAAAGTGTGACTGGATCGGGATGCTTTTTTTAAATGAAAAACCCTGTATATTGCATTTTTGGCTTCCTTCCAGATCACTTTATACATATATTATAATCCTAAGATATGAGTAAATATATTTCGATAATTTCAGAGATAAATAAAAAATATATATTTTTTAAACTTTTTTAAAAAAATTATTACAAATACAAGAACTGTCCTGATATCAAAAGTATATTAGGTATTTACTTTAGATGGTATATACTTTCCTATAAATACCGTAATCTTAAATCATACTGGATATTCAAACTTTTAAATGTTTTTTTTGTCTAATTTTTGAATGTTTTTTTTTAAATGGAAAATCCTGTATAATATGTAATTTTTTTAATTATTTCGCAGATACACGCAGTATTATTTCATATGGCTTTTCAGCGGTAAAATACTAGAGAAAAATCATTGGGTGGCTTTGATAAAAAATTACTGTGGAAAATGTCATATTAAATATAAAACCGCTAATATCTGCAAAACCGTTAAAAATTTTGAAATAATCTAAATACAAAAAATGTTCATTTTTTAATTCTCCATCTATTGAAATATAATATGCAGAGTGTTCCATTTAAAAAAAAACAAGAAAATTATTTTATATTTTAGAAAGTCTGGCGTAAATTTTTGAACATCCTGTATGATTTACGATTACCATATTTATAGCAAAGTAAGTACGGACCATCTAAAGAAAATACATAATATAGTTTTGATTTCAGGACAGTTCTTGTATTTTTAAATTTTTTTAGGAAAGGCTGAAAAAATATTTATTTTTTGTTTATTTGTTAATATCTCTGAAACTATCGAAGTATGTTTGCCCACACTTTAAGGTTATGTAAAGTGATCTGAGATGAAGCCAAAAATGCAATAACATATCGGGGTTTCCATTTAAAAAAATCATCCCGATCTCACACTTTTTTGGGCCACCCTATAGATGTTAAAATATTTTCCTGGAATACATCCTAGTACATACTTTAGGTCTGAATTTAAACAAACTTCCCAAGTTTTTTATTCTAGAAACTACAGATGCCCGACCATCTATTTGAAATTCTGTATATAGAAAATTATTAACATACGAACTATGTAACTAAAAGATATTTTGTCTTGTTTCAGATTGTGCCAGAAATTATGTTATCCAGTGTTACGGATATCCAAGGACCACGCTGCCAGTGAAGAAGGAGATGACGAAAATCAAGACAGCAACAGATCTTCAAGTCGCAAAGAAACGAGGCTGCCTTTGGATGGAATTGATGGAATGGACCAAGGATCGGTATGGGTCTGGACACGTCATATAGCTCAGGTCGTACCTGAGCTCGGGCGCTGTATCCAGACGTGCTGCACTCCGGGAGTGAATGTGCGCCTTTACACATTTTGCTCGGTACAACCGCGGCCGCGGGTAGGGCCCAGCTGGACTCGAGAGATGGTAAGTAGGACCATTTTCCTATGAATTTCCTGATATTTTTCGACAAATCGGACCCTCTTAAAGCGGCTGGCTGGAAAGCAATTCTATTGGCTGAATGTATCGCTATTTCTTTTCCGATTGGTCGAAATATTATCGGACAGTGTATAAAATTTTTAAAATAATTTCGGCTTTGCTATAAAAAGATGTAATTCGTTGTGGATTAACAGTCTTCTAAATTTCATGTTTTTATGGTTGTACAGTGTGTCCCATTTTGGTTGAAATCATAGGGTATCTCCGTTATTTGTGAAGATAGAAGGGTGCGGTTTGCACAAACCTGTCCCACTTTTTCGTCAAACGGAAGATGCTGCAAACAAAATTTTCATAGCCTTCTTCATTTCTGAGCTACAGAGTCTTTTCAAAAATTTTGCAATTTGGGACACCCCCTGTATCTCTGTTATTGTTAAAGGTTCGAGAAGGCGAAAACTGCTTATTGTAGAACTTTTTACGTAGAATACAGTGGCGTAGTCTGTTTTTCTACCAAAAATATTTTTGAAAATATGAACTAAAGTTATGTTTTTCCAATGGAACACCCTGTATATTTATAAATCATATGATCTGTCTTGCTACGAGCTTCTCAAAAATATATATCACTCTATATTTATTTTCACTATTTACTGCAATATTAAAAATATATCATTTTCTTATTAGTAGGCCGTGATAAATAACAAAAAATCAAAATGGTATTTACTAAAATAGTCATACACATATTAAAAATTTATTTGGAATTGATATATTTTACTTTTGAAATAACTGTTACCACTGAAACTGTGAATATTTTTTTTTTTTTATAACGGGATGGGTTTGCAAATATCTAAATCTTGAATTATTAAAGCATTTTTCAGGTGTTCGACATTGTTGTAGTGCCCAAGATATATTTCGTATTTCAAAATCCCCAAAATCAGAAATCGAGAACGGCGAAATCCGGGAATCGAGGAGGCTATCAATATGCGTTCATTGGTTCCAATTCATTGATTTGAAAAATAATAATTTAACAGTATTCTAATATTTCCATAGTTATGAGGGGGAATGTTCCCCATCTTGCTGAAAGTATATTTCACGTAAATTAGCTAAAGGAATATCTAAAATTTCCGATACAATAGATTATTCTTACGTATACAGGTATTCCAAGATTTACAAATAGCGGTAGAGAGTTAAGTTTCCCTAATATATAAAGAACTTATTAGCGGCTCCCAAAATAAAACAAGAGACAGATAGCAGTATACTTTTAATAATTCTTTAGTTTCTTTTATTATCAATCATGGCCTACTAATAAATATGATCTGTTAATAAAATCTTTTAAATATTGCAGTAAATACTGAAAATAAATATAGAGTGACATATATTTTTGAGAAGCTTATGGCAAGACAGATCATATAATTTATAAATATACAGGGTGTTCATATTTACATTCATTAGTTCATATTTTCAAAAATATTTTTTTGGTAGAAAAACAGACTACGCCACTGTATTCTACGTAAAAAAGTTCTACAATAAACAGTTTTCACCTTCTCGATAGCTTTAACAATAACAGAGATACAGGAGGTGTCCCAAATTGCAAAATTTTCAAAAAGACCCTGTAGCTCGGAAACGAAGAAGGCTATGAAAATTTTGTTTACGGCATCTTCCGTTTGACAAAAAAGTGAGACAGGTTTGTGCAAACCGCACCCTTCTATCTTCACTAATAACGGAGATACCGTATGATTTCAACCAAAATGAGACACCCTGTACAGGATAACTATGTATTAAAATAAATAATTTTTAGACTTAGATACCTTGATGTATATATTATTTTAGAAATAAAA
The DNA here is from genome assembly GCF_002938485.1 of Sitophilus oryzae. Classification (NCBI taxonomy): domain Eukaryota; kingdom Metazoa; phylum Arthropoda; class Insecta; order Coleoptera; family Curculionidae; genus Sitophilus; species Sitophilus oryzae. The sequence continues at coordinate 562,592 of NW_022145817.1, forward strand.
GCCTTATATGTAGTGAATATATGTATAATAATCACTCAATTTTTAGAAGAATATTTCTAATAGTAGTGCATTTCATATAGTTTTTCTTAAAGATATTATATAATAGGGGAATACTTATGTATTACATCTTTTATAAAATAATCTTAATAAAGTTTAGAAAACTGTAAAACACAAAATTGCATCTGCCTGTAGCTGCTTTAATTAGTGAAATATTTAATGAACTAGTGAAATTTATATTGATAATCAGCTGATTTCTTTCTTGAAACTAATCTAAACCCTAAAAATTAAATTACTGGTTCCTTGTTTTTTTAGTTTGTCAAATATTTCTCTATATTCTATGTTATTAATTGTGCATTGATTACTTTTCTAAATATATTTTTTTCTAATTATATTTTTTACAAAAGATGCATTTAAACAAAATAACATTTAGAAAATGAATATAGGTAGTTTATAGTTATTGATAGTTTTTCTGAAGCTAGTAAATTTTGCTTGCTAATTCATTGATTTTATTTATTTTTTAGAGACTATGTGCTTGGCCTTGATAAACTATAATCTCTTTTTGTTGCTTCTGGCAAGATTTTCAAATAGTTTACTGATATTTTATTAACTTTTCACCCACTACTAATCTTTACAGAAATATGTATATATTTTTCTTTTCTTTTTTTAATATTTGCGAAGAAATTTTTAAGGGATATTATCAGCTGTTTTTAATAATGGTACTTTTATTGTAATATTTTATTTATACTCCGTTACACTCTGTCTCTATGACTTTTATCTGTTTTATCTATCTATATTTATTTTTTAAATACTTTTTTGTATTAAATAGCTACTAAAATTTCTTGGTAACAATTTTATTACTACCTATAGATATATAGGGTGAACCAAAATTACAATATTATTTACCCACTCTTTCAAAAACAGACACACTAAGATTTTCAAATATTTAATGATATTTTACTATTTTTTCATCCATTAATAATTTCTACAGAAATATTTTATATATTTTTGGTTTCTTTTTTGGGCATTTAGTATAGAAATTTTGTTTGAATTCTGTTTTCAATGATATAATTTCGTTAGATTTTCCTAAAATAATGCTACTTTCCAGGCTACTTTATTGTAATTTTATTTTTATTATACTATTTCTTAATGACATCTACATAATATATTTTTTAAATATTTTTTTTATTAAATAGTTATTTAAATTTCTTGGTAACAATTTTTATTAGCATTCATAGGATCATAGGTATATAGGGTGAACCAAAATCACAATAGATATTATTCACTCCCCTTTTAAAAAACAGATGACACGAAGATTTCGAAATATTTTACTGGTGTTTTCGTATTCACTACCTACTAATCTTTACAGAAATATGTGTATATTTATTGTTTTTTTTTTATAATATTTGTATACATATGTATATATTTTTAATAAAAAATATTAGTTGATTTCAATGATATAATTTCATTGGATTTTTTTTAAAATAGTGCTACTTTATTGTAATTTTAAATTTTTTATACTTCGTTCTTTTCGGCTTACTTATATCTATATTTATTTTTGAAATTATTTTTAATTAAATATTTTTTTAAATTCTTCGTTAATTTATTTTTGGAACTCATAGGTGTATAGTGTCTCAACCAAAATTACGATATTACTCACCCACTTTTTCAAAAACAGATCACACTATGAAAAATTATTTTTTTATTGTCAAATCATATTTTTCTAAATTGAGAATAATCATTTGGTTGTATACAGTATCCAGGGGGTTCACGCAGCTACTTAACTTATAATATTTTACTATATTTTTTTTCTACAATCAATTTTTGTAAATACATATTTTTCTAATGCATATATGTATCTGTCAATTTGGAAACTTTTTTCTCTATAAACATTTTTTCTCTGTTACATAGAGTAGTTAAAAGTTAATAAGACCTACACTCTTTAACGCCCTGTATAACTGAGGTGTTTTATTGAAACGCGAATACTGAGATACCCTGTATATTTATTTTACATTTTTAGTTTTACATATATTTTTTATTATAACTTTCAATAACTCCAATCGTTGATTACTATTCAAGATCATATATTATTAAAAGCCAGAGGTTTGTTTGGGGACTTTTTGTATTTTTTTTTTCTTTTTTCTTTTTTCAGATCGCAATCGAATGGGGACACACAATTGTAATTACCAAACTACACTTATTTTACCCATGCAGACGGCTCATGGAATGCTATCACGTGAAAATCCATCAACGCTCCCAGCTAGTAAGCGTGCGGTTTAATGTCTCTACTATCAGGCTCTAAAGACATGACCGCTGAGTTCGTGTTAGATTAATCCGTCGTTTTACATAGTCTGGGTTCAATATCACAAGTGTCACTCTTTTTCTCTAACGCAAATAAAACTCTATAAGAAATGTTTATAGACTTTTATCCATGAAAACAAAGATTTTCATCTCTACATTTGAAAGTATAAGAATTATTAAATTAAATAAATGTCACTTTAACAGAATGAAGTATGTAATAAATGCCAGTACTTTTTAGTGCTAGTATTTTAATATAATAAACACGAGTACTTTTTAGTGCTCGTATTTCTCTAAAATCGATAGACACAAAAAAGCAGCGTTGCGGGGTGGTTGCGATGCAATCTGTAGGCTGTGGGTACTGTCGCGAGGGGCCAGTCTCGGAGGCCTGGGACTGTTTCGCCCTGGATTCGTTCTCATATTATTACAGCCCCGGTAGCAGGCCGGGGTTCCCAGGTGCTCGTTGCGTTGTAGTTTGCCAGTGGGTATGTTATTCGACCGCTCCATTACCGGGCGTAAGCTTATATCATGCTATGCAGGCTATCCCATGGGGCCGGGTTGTTGTCCTAAACGTAAAGGGTGTTTGGGGAGTGGGGCTCAGCTCAATTAGAGGACTAGGAGGCTTGTAAAGGGGTGCAGTGGGTTGGGATCATCTGGCACTCTTGGACCGGAAAGGGCAGGTAAACGCTGGTCCTTGAGTGTGGGGAATGTGGCAGAAGACGTTACGTTAAATTGTCCGATCGGAACGTCATAAAACTATGTGGTTATTCTCAGCCTCCGATGTCGTACTAGCGCCTTGCTAGTTAACCACCAATATAAAGCTTTTACTAGCAAAAGTCTTTATATTTTTACTTCTCCTCTCGAAACTGAAAAACGCAGGCATATAAACTTGTTTTCCGGGTTGCCTCGTTACTCGAAAAATATAAATCCGTTGTCGAATGGTTTTTCTCGACGACACCGTCAAATTCTTAATCTGATTCTTTTTAAGCTGGGTCGCCCTGTAGCCCGGTGATTTTTGGTCTGGCCAGGGTTCCAAGGAACAAATGTCCTCAGGAATGGAGGACCAAGCTGGTATCGGAGGGTCGAGGCTTGGCCAAGATTCCGTAAAGGTTCGAATTGACTGGAACAACACCCGCCGTGCCTTTGGGTCTCTCCGGTGTTTTGGTCTGTCCATTTAAATGGTTTATGAAGGTTCTATTTCTTGGAGTTATGACCGTTAAAACTTATTTTTTCTAAAACTTTCACGGCATAATATCTGCCAGGAAATCGGATCTTCAATAAACCACTCATTTTGCTAAGTATTATTATAACAAAAATTCATGTTTTTTATTTTTATCAAGTCTCGGTAGTGCTGAATGGAGAGTGCTAAGGTAATGGAGGTACACATCTTTTCTTATTTACTGTTTAGTGCTAGTCTGGTCTCTAACGTTGAATCGAGAGTGCTAAGGCAATGGAGATTCTAAGTCTTCCATTGTTCTAGTGTTTTCTTTTTAGCGTTGTTTTGGATTAGGTTCGCACTAAAAATTCTGTAGGATATAATTATTACTTTCTGTAATTTAAAACTAAATTTAATCACCCTGTTCTAGTCTCTGTAATGTTGAATCGAGAGTGCTAAGGCAGTGGAGATTCCAAGTCTTTCACTGTTCTAGTGTTTTCTTTTTAGCGTTATTTGGGATTAGATTCTCCCTCATAAAAATTGAGTTCACAGCCTTTCTTATTTTAGCGTTTCCTGTTTAGTGTTATTTGAGACAATATTCTTTCTAAAAATTTAAAATTTGCTAACCTAGTCTCTGTAATGTTGGATCGAGGGTGCTACGACAATAGAGGTTCACAGCCTTTATTGTTTTAGGTCTTCTTTCTGGCGTTAATGGGATTATAATAGATTCTCTCTCTTAAAAACTAAAATAAAAAACATAATTGTTGTTTAAAATAATCTTTTTTACATGGTCTCTTGTGAATGGATGATACAATTACGATCGAAGAGTAACAGCCTTCTTGTTTTAGTATTCCCATTCACGTATAAATTAAGTAAATTCACTCTGATTTAAACTGTTTTATTCTCTAAATTTTTATATAATTTCAAATCAAACTTATATTAATTTTTATTTAGTTTACTGGTCTTTGAGATGAATGAATTGATAATGCTAAAATAGTGCCGGTTCCAGTCTGGCGTTATTTTAGGGTTTTCTTTTCACTGTTGTAAGAGATTGGAATAAGGGACCATTTCTTTTGTAAATTTTGCTCTGCCCCATCAATTTTTTCTCTGCTCTATCGCTGTATCTAAACTAGTTTGCATAATTCTCTATCTTATCTAAACTAATTTTCCTAATAATCTCATGTCAAAGCGATAGCGCTCTTTTAAAACATAAAATTTACCCCGCGATGGACAGCCAGCACTTAGGGGGAGGGTCATACTTCTTGACGTCTAATCGGAATGGTGGGATGGGCCGTAGTCCAGCATATTCAACCTAGTGTCAGTGTTAGTGAGGTAAGTCCGAACACACACATCTGTCCATTTCTTTTTCATAAATCTAATTTAAAAATATTTCTATCTTTCCAGAACTATAATCGTGTACGCAGCGCGTGTTATTTGTGAATTTAGTCGGTCTGTGTTTTTAGATGTCTTGCTGCTAAAAAGTAATTCCAGGTTCTGTCGATCCTGATGACGCGTTAAATGGGATTCCCCAGGGACCGTCCGTAGTTCCTGAGGAACCAGGGGCGTCCTTCTGCCCCCGCAGTGCGACGACGCTGCTTTTTACGCCGTATGGCAGGAATCGCCTGTAAAAGGATGTGGAATGGAGGTGAGTTGAATTTATTTGGACTTTTTGGACGCGGGCATCTTTACCGATCTTCTTTTTGTCGTTGTTTCAGTATGCAGATGAAGAGGAAATGTAGAAGAACCATTTCTAAAGCATAATTATAACGGTCGCGTCGGTTCGTGGTTCTGGGGCTGTTCTAAGGCATTTCACAGCATTTGAAGGTCACACTTTTTATTTGCTTTCATACCTTCTTTGATTCGAATCATATAATCCTTTGTATTTCTTGTCGTTTGTAAAAATCACAAGAAATAATATCTTTAATTTTTTTCGAGGTGTCTATTTCTCAAAATAATTTAAACCCAATTTGGCTTTTACTCTGTTATGTTTAATCTCTTATTGAACAACATATTTTTTTTGCTCAAAGTTTAATGAAATGTGTGCCAGGAAATCGGATCTTCAATTAACCATTTTCTTTTTTTTCAAGTATTTTTATAACAAAAATTATTCTTTTTTATATTTTTATCTATAGTCTCGGTAGTATTGAATGGGGAGTGCTAAGGTAATTGAGGTTCACAGCCTTTCTTATTTTGGTGTTTTCTGTTTAATGTTATTGGGATTAGATTCTTTCTAAAAATTTTGAAGGATATCATTTTTATTTTCTGTAATTTTAAACTAAATGTTATCACTCTATTCTAATCTCTGTAATGTTGAATCGAGAGTGCTAAGGCAATGGAGATTCCAAGTCTTCCATTGCTTTAGTGTTCTCTTTTCAGCGTTATTTGGGATTAGGTTCTTTTCAAAAAATTCTAGGGGACATAATTTTTATTTTCTGTAATTTTAAACTAAATTTCAAACAATAATCACTCTATTCCAGTCTCTGTAATAGTTTTCTGTAGGGCATTGTCATAGAATTAAATCTTATTTTTTCTATCATCATTTTACTATTTTTTTAATTATTCTCTAATTGCATTTACATTTAAAAAAAGAATGTACGTTACTTGTACGTTTATACTAAAACCATTCAAAATATTTTTAATTTTGTTCAAGTTTAATATAATATATAATAGGAAATTTGATAATTTTAAAATAATGCATTTTGTATTTTCGAGTAAAGTAAATTCTCGTTGAAAATAACATTAACTCATATATTCCTCATTTATTATTATTCAATCTCTAGAGTTCTCTATACAGATTTATCTCGTTAAAGACACCTTAAATCTTTCTTGTTACCTATAGTAGTAAATATATAATTTTTGTGGCCTTGAGATGTCCGATGTGCAAGGTCTCAGTCGTAGTACCTTCTTCACTAACTGTTGCCTTGGGGTACTCTTGTCCTTAAGGCTGTTACTGAGGAGGCACGACGATTGGTGCAGGTCTGGAACGAAGATTTTCTGGAAAAGGACAGTAGGATGGAGAGCATGGAAGAGATAAAATCAGGTATGTTATAAGATTTATTTCTTTTTTTGTTATTTTCAACTAACATATTTTTTCTGTTGTTTCAGGTTAGTGAGCGTATATTTTTTGTACAAGGGATGCATATCGTGGGGAGTGCTCTGCAAAAAAACGTAAGTTTTTTTTTAAATTTTGACTGGTTATTTTTCCTGGTTTATTTGGTTGTTCGTTTATGTTCCCAGAGATGGCGTGGGCGCGGTCCTGCAGGAGCTAAAGTCACCTGTGGGGCCCCTCACAGAAGCGAAGCGGAGTGTCGAGTCGACCTCTACCGGGGCTAAAGTCCCCTGTATGAGCGTCCTCACAGAAGCACGTTGAGTTAAGTTCCGCAGGGGCTAACGTCCTCTGTGGAGGCTCCTCACAGAAGCAAAGAACATGCTTTCCTCTCGAAAGCAGCAGAGGTCCATTGGGTTGTTATGTTTATCGGTCTTTTATTGGGTTGTTATGTCTATCGGTTTTTCTTAAGAATGTATTTCATGTTTTTATAGCTGTGTTCATATTATCTAAGTCAAATTAAAATCTAGAAAACATCTAACAATTATTTTTATTTTCTTAAATTGAACATGTAGGTGTAGGTAATTTTCTTTACCTTCTTAATTTTTTAACTCACTTTTTTGTTTAATTATTACTATTTTAGAGAAAAACGCATGTCAATGTCTAGCATTTGGATAACTAAATGTTTAATACAAATCTAACGTTTCTAAATTTATTTTTATATTTCCAATTCAAGTTCAGATATTCTAGGCCCCAGAAAAATGGAATCAAGTTTTATAGGTTGTGTAGTAGAGATTTTTATGACTTTCTAGGTCACTATTAGTATTAGTATTTTCTGTAATTTTAAACTGAATTTAAATCATTCTATTCTAGTCTCTGTAATGTTGAATCGAGGGTGCTAAGATAATGAGGATTCCAAGTCTTTCATTGTTTTAGTGTTTTCTTTTTAACGTTATTTGGGATTAGATTCTCTTTGATTTAAACTATTTGAAAAAAAAACTTTTATTAACTATAATTAATATCATTCTTCATATTATCTTGGTCAAATTGAAATCTAGAGAATGTCAAACAGATATTTTTATTTTCTTAAATTAAACGTGTATAACTCTCTATAACTTCCTAATTTTTAACTCACTTTCTTTTACTTATTCTACTTTAGAGTAAACGCATGCCAATATCTAAGCATTTCAAAACTAAATTTTCAATACAAATAGTCTAAACGTTTTAAACTTATTTTTGTATTTTCAATTCAAGTTTAGGTATGATTCTAGGGTCTAGAAAAAAAAGGGTTCGAGTTTTTTAGTAGCGCATCAGAAATTTTTAGGACTTTTTGAGGTCATCATTAGTTCAAGTTTAAATTTTTCAGATCCAAAACCTAACAAGGACGTATCTAAGTCTGGTTTATTTTCTTACAAGAGTAGGCCTTGGCGCTCTACAAAGACTGATAGCCTCTATGAGCTTCTAGTTTGAGTCGACATCTTCAGATGATTTTTGTAGGGTTCTTGTGTCTTATAGGTTCACGCTGGTTGAAGATATACTTTGAAGCTGTATACAACAGGTCAGAGTCATGTCGGAGCCAAATTGAGGTCTACACAATCCCTATGTATATGGTGATCTTCTTTTGTTACTATTTTTTACAGGTATTGGTATAAGCTTTAGAGAGAACCACAGCATCCAGGTTGAGTCGATGCCTTCAGAATATTTTTGTGCGGTTCTTGTGTTTCATAGACTCACATGAGTTGAAGTTCTTCTACGTTTGAAGCAAGAATGGGAATATAATGATCCATAAGCACGTGGCTTCCCAGGAACTACTACTCTACTTGATTCAACGCTTTCAGAAGATTATTGTATGGTTCTTCTTGTATCTTTTAGATTTACGTTGATACAGAGTCATGTCGAAGCCAAATTGAAGTCTACACAATTTCTATGTATATGATACTCTTTTGTTGCTCCTATTTTTTACAGCATTAGTTCAAGATGCTCTAGTACTATCAGTCTTTGTATGAGTCTCCAAGGAACAACAGCAGGGTCGTTTTGAGTAGATATCGTTAAGGTCATCTGAATGTCTTACAGGTTCACATAGGTTCATGTTCAATGTTTCAGTTTCTTCAGCTCCAAGCTCTTCAGGGACTAACGTTCTCTGTATGAGATGCACTGTAGGTATTATGGATTGGTTGTTGCATATCCTTTTTTCAGGGCGCTATATGTGGAATTTTTGGGAGGGTAGTGTTGAGTGCTGTGAAGATATCAGATAGATTTTGAATGTGAAAGAAAATATTGAGTGTAAAAAATATATAGTGATACAGGGAGACGCGATATCCCCGAAGCTGTTTACAGCAAAACTAGAAGAAATCTTCCGTCAACTGGACTGGACCAATAAAGGATTAAAAATAGATGGGGAATATCGTAACAATCTAAGATTCGCTGATGACATAGTCCTAATTGTCTTGAAGAACTACAAGCCCAAATTAAAGAACTAAATACAGCCAGCAGTAAAGTAGGTCTCAAAATTAATGTATCTTCTACAAGCAAAAACTGAAGTAATGTACAACGAACTAGTAGACAGAAAAGACATCTAATGAATAGCGCAAAACTAGAAATAGTAGAAGAATAAATATATTTGAAACAACTAATACAGAGCTCGGGATCTCTACCACCAGAAATCAACAGAAGAATTAAGTTAGCATAGAGTACTTATGGAAGAAACTCAATCATATTGAAATCTAGAATGCTACTTTATCTGAAGAAGAAAACATTCGACCAATGTGTACTACCAGTCATGAACTAGGCATGCGAAACCTGGACAATTAAAACGGACATTATAAGGAAACTGCAGGTCACACAACGCTCGATGGAACGAAATATGCTGGGAATAACCAAAAGAGACCATACAAGAATAGAGTGGATACGACAAAAGACAGATGAACCAGAAAAATTAAAGCATGGTACCCACAAGGAATTAAGAGACCTAGAAGACAATGATATTAGGAAATTAGCAGGGATAACTTAATCTCGCATAGCCAACAATAGACAACAATGGGCCCAACTACAAAGAGATTATCTAAATATGTGAGCGAAGCTACACCATAGTGTTTCTTGAATAAGCTGAAAATGATGACACAGGTAAGAAAGTATCTTCTTACAGCTTCATATTTTTCTAGATTTTTAAATATGTTTTTTTTTATTTTTTGATAAAATCAACTGCATTGAAACTGAAGTGTACAAATAAAATATATTGGATGTCTAAGGAAGAACTTATTCTATGAAAAAAAACTTAAATTTTCTTTTTAAATATTTATTATTATAAAACAAAATTTTAGTTTATAATTATATTTGTATTTTTATTGTCATTATATCAATACCAATACTTTTTTCTTTTTTGTATCAAACTTCTAGGGAATATTTATCGAAAATCTGAATCCATTTATATCTTCCTTCATCATAGAGTCAAGAATATCTTGGAAAATGGAAAAAAGGAATAAATATATGGGCATGGATAGAAGTAGAAGATAAAAGTTAAGATATTAGTAGCAGCTGCCGAATTATTTTGGTTCTTGAAATAGCCACTCGTTACGGTGAGAACAACAATAATTATTACTTTATATTATTTTTTATTTATTATAAATTATTTATATTTTTGATAAATGTTTTGACTACGCCTATGGCGTATGCGGTGGTCCCATACTCCTTAATTACGAAAAAAACGTATTAAAATGTTAGCAAAAGGTAGAAAACTAGTATCCACGTATAGCACATATCAAGTACATACAGTGTGACCCACTCAAGACCGGGCACCCTCCATAAAATCTGTGTTTATAGTCCGATTTTGATGATTTTTTTTTCAAATATAAAGTTTCAAAAAATGTACTTTAGGGCTCAATGTCATGTTATTTCACAAAAAACAAGGCCTACTTAATAAAGTTTTTGTGGTGAAAAATTTGTTTTAGGAAAATTTACGGGTCAAGTTTCGTTTAGCCGAAATCTGTTAAAAAAGAAAAAACAATTTTTTTGTCATTTAGGTACCTCAGGCAGTATATTACTGAAAAAATTTTGCCGCGGAAACGCGTCACCATTTTTTGAATGCGGTTTAAAAGTAACGAAATGACATACATGAAAAATTAATGTTATTTCATATTTTAGACGTCTTTGTAAATACTAATACGAAAATGAAATTCCGCGGAAATGCGCTGTTGCCATTTTTTTGAATATGGTTCACAAGTAACGAAATGAGATATATAAAAAACTAATATTATTTTATATTGTAGACTTATTTTTAAGCACCGATACAAAAATGAAAATCCGCGGAAATGCCTTGTTTCACCACTATGCAGTGATCTTCTTCCCGACCTTTGACACAGATCAATGAATATTATCTATTCTTATCAACTTAATATCGCTATGGTCAACAAATGCGAAAATTTAAAAACAATTGTCAATAAAGCATAAAAACGACAACTAAACCAAACCAACTAAAACCAAACCGAAAGTATGCAAAATAGTTGAGAATACTATGGAAAACTTAATATTGAAGATTTTCCATTACACCGCCCTTATGATAGATTTCCGCGGAAATAGTTATATAGAAAAGTTATAGCAAATTATTAATCAAACAAAAATATGTAGTTTTTATCTTCCTATCACATTTCGGCACTTCTAAACCCGGAAAAATCAATGAAAATTATTGTGATAAAAATATATTTTCGAATAAAAATTGATCAACGAATAAATAGAGTTTTTAATGAAACTGGTTGTGTGTCAAAATACTTACTAAAAAACAGAAGAGCCGGAACATCGAATAAATAGGCGGAATGAGGAAATATTAGAATATTTTCGTAACAATCCTCGTGCAAGCATTAGAGGCGCCAGTGTTGATTTTATATTAAATGTTTTTATGTCATTCTATAATGAAAAAAACTATTAAAAACACCGTAAAGTTTTAAATTTTAGTTAATAATAGAAAATTAAAAATTCGAGTTTACTCAAAACAAAGAATTTCCGCGGCAAAATCAAATTATGTAGTGCTAGTTTTCTTGTATAGAATCATCCTATAAACCGATATTCTATATAACTGATTTCGGCTAAACGAAACTTGAGCCAAATTTACACATGAAATTATTGCACAGGGTTTTTTAAAGTTAGGATAAAAAAACAACCCCTCGATTAACCCTGTATAATATGCCAATTACTAAAGTTTACAAAAAAGTGAGTTTACGAATTAAACCTGATATAATTATGTACAGTTTGGTAAAAAATTCATGCAAATAGGGCTAAAAACAAAGATATTTAAACTCGGGAGATACAACGATCCATTCATAAAACGCTCTAAACCTTCATCACACATTGGTTTGCGAAAATCAACGAGTGCGAGAGAGAATGGACAAAGAAGGGAATAGGGTATCGGCGCAACGGCAACAATGTAGTTATTTACAAAAATTAGATGTGTGGTGTGGTCAATTTCCAGTGGCGTGCCGATCGACCGACCATATTTTTTGAGAGAAATTTGAATAGTCCAACGTTTTTGAATTTTCTGATTAATGACTTTTGGGATGCAATACATAATTTACCATGCCAAACCCGTTTGAATTTAAAATTTCAATTGGAGGGATCACCAACGCGGCAGTTGTCAGAGAATGGTTAAATGAAAATTTTGAAAATAAGTGGATAGGTCGAAATAGCCCGCTAATTGAGTGGCCACCGAGATCCCCAGACCTAACACCCCTTGATTTCTTTCTTTGAAATTAAAATAATTGTTTAATAAATTTAAAAAAATAATAGTAACACTTACATATTTGTCGCATTGTAAAAAGTTGAGGGAGGATAGTAATAGGAAAAAAATACAGTCATCAGAAAAGTGTAGCGATAATTTTAGAAAATCATAAATAAAATAAAATGGTGATTGTTTAGTAAACGGTTCTTCCCTTAGGCTTAAAAAATATTTAGTTTGTTTTCTCTTGTTTGCAAAGGAAAATTCATATTGTTTATAAATAATAAAAAGTGCATGTGCAACGAATTTCAATACAATAAAATGTAAAATTACAATAAAATGTTGTAGTCATAAAATTCATGTAATAAGTACATTAATTATATGTATGTCAAAAGATGTCCATTTACATTATAGCAAACAAAATTTAAAACAAAAGCCGTATTAAATTGTAACGGCAACAAAAAAGTATGGCCGCAAAATTCCATTTTTGGTACACCAACTATAAAATTTTCACAAAAGGTAGGTAATGATTTGTCAAACCCAAGTAGGTACCTAGATTATATTTTTCAATATTGCTTTAATAAAAAGGTTGTCAAATTGTTATTAAATTATTAGTAATTAACTCATCGTTAAATTGGCAAAAATAGGGGAATTATTTTAATTTAACTGCAGAATTATTAATAATTAATATTTTTAAACGAAATTTGGTACAGAACTGTTTTGGGGGATGCCGAATGTAGGGGTGTACTCAAATTTTTTGAAAAAAATCGCTAATATGATTTTGCAAATTTTTCACCACAAAAACTTTATTAAGTAGGCCTTGTTTCTACAAATAATTTAATTAATAAATATATAATTTAAAAAACATAATAAATATGCAATTTAAAAAATAAACCTAAAATACATATAATTTAGAAATCTGCTATTTTTGAAAATGTGTAGATCAAAATATGATCTACAGAGAAGAGGTATATAATAATATACCTAACCATACTTATTTTTATTTACCGGTGAAAAGTTAAATTTGGATTTAAATGATACACTCTCTTGTACACAATACATGGATGCACAATATTTTCAAATTAATGTCCACAGAAGTCCACAAAATAACGCAATAATACTGCAAATAAAGAATACGGAGCTTGATCGGCGGCATAGCAACATCGCAACAGGAGAATCTAGGAATTTTCATTCATCCTCGAAATCTGTTGTACTACGCCGGCATATTTCTAAAACTGACGTTGCCGAACTGCTTTTTATTATTAAAAGAAACACGATCATGATATTTTCATTCCATTATAAAATTTAAAATAGTTAAGCAGATAAGCATTAAATGAAAAAATTGACGTTAGCAAATTAATGTACTTGATATATTATAGAAATATAACAAAAGTATTTATTACTTAATAATTGGTTGTGGTATTTAATCGAATACTAATACCAATATACTGGTAAATCTGGCAAATGTTTTCGGTGTAAGAGAGATGCGAAAATAAGGATAGAATAATGGCCGATGAAGGAAAAAGGTAAACAATTGTATCTCTTGAGTTTAAATATCTTTGGCTAAAAATAACAAAAATATAACACTTTAAATTTGACCAAAAATTTCTCTATTGCCTTTTTTTTGTAGCTGAGTGTATTTTACGTAAACGGAAGGGAAACGGAAGGGTGCTGATACGGAAGGTATAGTGAGAATCAACCTTAAAAATATCATGCCTTTTACACGCTTTACTCAAGTAACCACTCTACGTCACTCAATGCTTTCAAAAACCACTTGATTTATTTTAGATTATAATCGCTTTCTACTTTAAAATATAATTATAAACTTACAACATTTTAACGACCCTGTCATTATAATTTTAATTAAATATTTTTAATAATATCTCGTTTGAACAACAACCCCACAACAAAAAATGTCTGTTTTCGAGCGATGTATAGACGTTGCACTCAACCCGTACATTAATTTAACGAACAAGTTAGTTACAAATTAATTAAATACACTAATAAAAACCGCTTTAAATTGAACATTGAAACGTCGAAAAGTCGGTTTGTCAAACTAAAACACGGCGAACGGCCATCGTCGAAAAGCAGAGAGAAAATCGGGAAGGGTTTAATCGAAAACAAAAACAAAACTTCCGGTTTGCGGTTTCGGCGCCCTCTATATTGAATGAAATGTATTAATTAAACGTCCCCAGCGACACCTTTCAGGATTTAAGTTGTAGTAATGACGGGTTTTGGAGATTTAGATACTTTTTTGGTATTTCGGACTTTTGTTCGAATAAAAAGTTGAGAAAGGAATAGAGTGTATATTACAGATCTATTGTGTCTCCCTTTATCAAACTCATCATAGAGTATAGAGTCTCAGGGCTTTGACAAAAGCCAGTCTTGAGTTCAGGTTCTTGTGTTCTGCTTTAAGTTTGTTTCTACTTGGGAAGCTTGAGAGTGTTTGCTGCTTTTCTAGCCAGATAGTCTGCCTTCTATCCCTTGGTGGGCTGGCACTAAGAATAGGAGGACTTTATTATCTTTGCCTAATTTGTTCAGCTTCTTTAAGCATTCTTTGACTAAATTCGAATTGATGCTTACTGAGTTGATCGGTTTTAATGCTGCTTGACTATCGAATGAGATAGCTATTGTTTCCGATAGTTCCTATCTAAGATAAGTTGTACGCATCTTTCGATATCGTAGATTTCTGCCTGAAGGATGCCATCGTGGCTCGGAGTATTTAATTTTGAATCTAAATACTCCTATCCCCGTTTTGGTTTTAGAGGCATCAGTATACCACGTTATGGTATGGTCTTTTACTCGCTGAGCAACTCTCTCCCAATCCTTTTTATTGCTCAATACTGCAGTGAGGTGTTTCTCAAAGTCATATATTCTTGCTTTGTCATCCACTGAGAGTTGGAGGAGTGGAATTTTCTTTTTGAGGATGTTCCAAGCGCTTGAGCTGACAATTCTCCCAGTACTGTTTCAATCAATGATCATTCTAATCATTTTCGCATTGGCATTTTTACCGATGACAATGTGCAGTGCTGTCAAGTCACACTCACACAAGTCACACGTTATTCTACGTTGCTCTAGTTTTGTGTACCAAGGTACTGCTCCATAAGTAATCATGGATCTTACTATCATGGCTTTCAAGTTTTTCAGACTTCGCTTTCTGATGTATGGTACTACCGTGGTTTTGTCTGAGTTGATGCTGATCTTTCTTTGAAATTTCAACGGATTATGTAGATTAACACAGGACAAAATGATCAAAATATCTAGGCTTGTAATAGCGACGAATGTTAACAGATGCATCTGACAAACGTAAGGTTATTAAATTAAACAGGTTGCTTTGTAACTTGACATTAACCGCCATATTGCGCGTCATCGTAGCAGGTCTAAGCTTGTTTACAAATAATTTTATATTGTTTTCCATGTATTAAGGACAGTTTCAGTGGATATACTATATTTATTTTAGTTTTGGTGTATTTAATGTATTATAAGTAATAAACTAGATATTTTTTTAAAATTTTCTATCAAATTTTTAACAAAATAAAAACACTAAATCACCACAATACACCAAAACACTTTTACTTTTACACTGGACGCGCGTTTCGCTAACCATGTTAGCATCATCAGCAGATGATTATAAACTAAAGTACAATCTACAAGTTGAGCGTTTATATACTCGCCCAGTGGGCACCGAGTGGGCGTGGCAAAAACTAGCCAACCGAGTCAGAGCCAACTGAGCGTAACAGTTAGATTTCCGCCACTAGAGTAGTAGGAAAAAGAACTTGAAGGAATTGGACCGTTGTCTCTGTTCATACTATCTTTACATTTATTAATTCTGATGCTTTCATATGCATCTAATTGCCTGTAATTTGAGACTTGTTTAATTAATTTTAAATTATTAAGATCTATACAATGTTCTTTATGAACAATATGTTCGGCAACGCAAGATTTATCCGGTTTACCATATCTTATCTGAGCTAAATGTTCTTTAAATCTAGTTAATATTGATTTTCTAGTTTGCCCAACATATTTCTGATTACAATCTTTACAAGAAATTTCATAAATACCCGACCTTTCCAGTGGAGGTGTTTTATCCTTTGGATTACCTAATAATTGTTGTAATTTATTATTAGCACTATACACAAGTTTATAATTGACATTCTTAAAAATTCCTTTTAGACCACGGGTTAACTCTCTATCAAACGGTATCGAAAAATATTTAGACGTATCTTTCTCCACTTGAAAAGTCGAATTTTCAGAAATCATTAACAATTGCTACTTCTCAAAATTTCCCATTAAAAAATAGACCATATATACCATATAAAATAAAATAATTGAAAGATCGGGCTACGGAAAATCACACAAATTTTCGGAAAAATTTTGACACCTGCACACGCACACAATCGTCAATTAAAAAAAACTACTATTTTAGTATTTTAAATATTTTAATAAACGCAAAAATAGCACGGTATTTATAAGGTGAAGTTATAAAAATTTGGAAGAACTAATAATGCACTGACGCACACAAAAATCAAACGAATACTAAATTTCATTTATCAAAAGCATTCGATAGTCGTAACTCAACGATAACCATTTAGTCGCACGGCGAGGTTGTCACATATGCTTTAGTATACAAATGAATGAATGATTTTATTCGAATAAAACCATTCGATAGTTGAAATCATTCATTTAGTAACCATTCGATAGTCTAATTCATTCGATAGTTCCCATCGCTATTACAACTGAAAACTCTAAAGTTGCGTTACTAACTGCTATTACCGACAACTGTAAATAAGTAAAAAAATAAAAACGGAGGTAAAAAAAAAAGTCTTTGTTTTGTTTGGGACACGATCCTGGGACCTCTCATTCCCGAAGCGACGGCCTTACCAATGGATCCACAGCTGTTCTTGCAAAATTGGCTATAGCTAGGCGTTAGTTTCTGCCGTTCTTAAAACCGTTCATAAAATTAAAAACAATTAATACCCAACAATGTTAATTAATAATTAACATTGTTGGTATGCGAGTTAGGTAGTGGGAAGCGTCTGAAAGTAACCGCGCAACGATACAGGTGTTGCCAACTAAAGAAAATTCAAAACTAGGCCAGGGTTGGATCAGAAATAAAGAACTCTAGCAATCATTTAGATCATATTAAAAATTAATTTAGACTAACGGATTTTAAAAACTTTGCAATATGACTTGGCAATTGCACGGCAGCATATTCTTTAAAATATTTTTACTTAATTACACTGTTTAGTTTTATTTAATAATAAAAAAATCAGCGCTAGTCATTATAATTATTATAAAAATAAATAATTCGTTAGATAGGTAATTCATTAGATAACCATTTATAACAAAGTTGTTGAATAGGTGATTTCTCCTAAAGTTATGTACCTCAAAGGTATTAAACCACGCTCATCTACTGTTCTCTTACTATTTTAATAGTAAAATTCATTAATATTTTCTCTGACTACCCGAAAGGTCGAATAATAAACCGAGAAGGGCAACTAAAACATCCAATCCGGTCATTATTACAAGTTAAGACCCGAAAGGTGGCACTGGGGAATGTTTAATTAATACATTTAATTAAATATAGAGGGCGCCGGAATCACAAAACCCGTAGTTTTGTTTTTGTTTTTGATTAAATTCCCTCCCCGGTTTAATTTTCTATTTACTCTGCGACTTTCTCAATATTTTAGTTTGACAAACCGACTTTTCAACGTCTCTATGTTCGAATTTAAGCGGATTTTCTCGTTTTGTGTATGTGTTTAATAAATTTACGATAAACTTACTTGTTTAAATTGACGAACAGATATTTAAATTTAGCTGTTTATAATTATACAGGGTGAGTCTTAGGTTGGTAGATCTCGATAAAAGAAAAAAAAACGGTTTTCGGTTTTCAAAAAAATCCAAAATAATCGAGTTATTTTACTTTGAAAATTTCCAATAAAAAATATTGTTTACTTAAATTTTGAAAACCACTTAACATTTTCTAGGTTTTCTGTCTTGTAAATTTAATCTGCTATTCATGTTTCCATATTATCAAGAAATTAGGTATTTTAAACTAAAACTAAACAAAAATTTTTCTTTTGTGAAGCCCAGCAAGGTTTTTTTGGACTAGGATTTTTTAAGACCAGGATTGTTTCCACCAGGATTTTTCTGGCTTGCTTTTTATGGCAGGCTTTTTGCAGTACGTTTCTCTGGTGATTTCCCTCTACAGCACTCAGCTTGGCAAATACGTCGCTGGATCAGATCGGAAGCAGAGACAAGTAAAGGTTACTGAAAATTTTATCTTCCCCTATTTGTTTTTTCTTCCTTTTCTTACTTACCTTTTTTTTATCTTATATTGATTCAAGGTTCAAGAGTTAAAGGTACATACGGTTCGGTTTTCAATTTTTAATTAAATTTAGTATATATAACGTCATCAAATTTGGTTCATTTTTTTTATTTAATATCATTATACAATACTCTATTAATTTATCTTAGTGTTTTATTCATCCCTTAATGTTTTATCTTTCTAATATTTTTTTATAACAAGTCTTGTTAGATTCCAAGAATATCTTGAGGGTTTTCTGGCTTATCCTGTGCAAAGCCAGTGGCGCTTAAAACCCACCCGATCTCCTCTTCGGCAGAGCTAGGGCCTATTTGCACGCACATTCCACAGTTTAATAAGACCTTGTTTTTTTTTATTTATTTTTATTTTTTTATCCGTGCTCTATAAATTGTTAATTTCATAATTTTTCTCGTCAATTTAATAATTTTAAAATTTAATAATTTAACATTTTTTTTTAAACCAATTTCCTGCAAAGGAAACGCGTGGCAGTTACATGTCCTTGTATTCTTTAGTCATTGATAATAACCTTGGACAAACGACAATCCAACGTTGCCAATTATTGTCCCTTTATTTCGCAGCTCTGCACGCGCATAAACGATAATCGGTCGGGTATTTCTCATGCAATCTAAACAAAAAAATAACTTAGCCCAAAGACTAACCAACGCAATGGCGTATTTTGATTGCTATATTTGCGTTACTAACTGAAAACTCTAAAGTTGCGTTACTAACTGCTATTACCGACAACTGTAAATAAGTAAAAAAATAAAAACAGATATAAAAAAAATAAGAAAGTCTTTGTTTTGTTTGGGACACGATCCTAGGACCTCTCGTTTCCGAAGCGACGGCCTTACCAATGGCTGTTCTTGCAAAATTGGCTATAGCTAGGCGTTAGTTTCTGCCGTTCTTAAAACCGTTCATAAAATTAAAAACAATTAATACCCAACAATGTTAATTAATAATTAACATTGTTGGTATGCGAGTTAGGTAGTGGGAAGCGTCTTAAAGTAACCACGCAACGATATAGGTGTTGCCAACCAAGAAAATTCAAAACTAGGCCAGGGTTGGATCAGAAATAAAGAACTCTAGCAATCATATATAAAATACCTTAGATCATATTAAAAATTAAGGACTAACGAATTTTAAAAACTTTGCAATATGACTTGGCAATTGCACGGCAGCATATTCTTTAAAATATTTTTACTTAATTACACTGTTTAGTTTTATTTAATAATAAAAAAATCAGGGCTAGTCATTATAATTATTATAAAAATAAATAATTCGTTAGATAGGTAATTCATTAGATAACCATTTATAACAAAGTTCTTGAATAGGTGATTTCTCCTAAAGTTATGTACCTCAAAGGTATTAAACCACGCTCATCTACTGTTCTCTTACTATTTTAATAGTAAAATTCATTAATATTTTCTCTGACTACCCGAAAGGTCGAATAATAAACCGAGATGGGCAACTAAGACCCGAAAGGTGGCACTGGGGAATGTTTAATTAATACATTTAATTAAATATAGAGGGCGCCGGAATCACAAAACCCGTAGTTTTGTTTTTGTTTTTGATTAAATTCCCTCCCCGGTTTAATTTTCTATTTACTCTGCGACTTTCTCAATATTTTAGTTTGACAAACCGACTTTTCAACGTCTCTATGTTCGAATTTAAGCGGATTTTCTCGTTTTGTGTATGTGTTTAATAAATTTACGATAAACTTACTGGTTTAAATTGACGAACAGATATTTAAATTTAGCTGTTTATAATTATACAGGGTGAGTCTTAGGTTGGTAGATCTCGATAAAAGAAAAAAAAACGGTTTTCGGTTTTCAAAAAAATCCAAAATAATCGAGTTATTTTACTTTGAAAATTTCCAATAAAAAATATTGTTTACTTAAATTTTGAAAACCACTTAACATTTTCTAGGTTTTCTGTCTTGTAAATTTAATCTGCTATTCATGTTTCCATATTATCAAGAAATTAGGTATTTTAACTAAAAACTAAACAAAGTTTTTCGCGAAAAAAAAACTCATAATCGTGTTCCTGGGTTCGAAATATACTACCCCTAAAATATTTGCACATCTTTAAGAGTCACCCTGTATATTCTTGTCTATATTTTCTACATATAAAGTAGATATAAATATGTTTTTTTTTATGTTAATGTATTAAATTTGTTGACTTGATTTTTGGTATTAATTTCTAATCTAAATAATACTTATTTTTCTGTTCTATTTCCAGTTCAAAAATTTCGAAATATTATCGTATACGATTGAACGTACCGTTATCGTTTCAATGGTTTTAAACGAATCTGCTAGTAACAGAAATTCCATTAAAAACTCTTTGAAAGCAGCAAAACTGAATTACTTTGGCAGGAAAATGTCCCGCTTTTGCTCTACAATTTTGTCAAAGTATCAGTATTTTTAGTTAAGGATATATTTTGTTAGCGATTTCTTGGATTCGGTCCATAACTATAATTGGTATTAGATCGACTAAAGTATATTTTTCAATTTGCTGGAAAAGTTTAATTTAAATCGTTTTCCAGTTTGTGCACATCAGAATTACGTATTTTACTATAAAACAAATTGTTACTACTAAGTATAGTATGAATTTGTAAAGTAATAAAATTAAAATGTAAATAAAAAAATTGGCGCCGAGACTTTTAGTTTCAAAATAAAGGATTTTTTCAATTTTTTTTATCTCAAAACCTGCGACTTTGACTGATTTTCATGTTATTACAAGTTTTGTTGCAAATATTATTCCTAATCTTAAATTGAAAACCGCTTTTCGCTAGCTACTGTAATTTTGGAGTTACGATTTTTTAAAATTTTTAACCCCCTCCCATACCCCCTTATCAACCTCCCACCCCCACCAAAAACTAATAGCCAGATTCTGGGGTGCCACAGTATTTTTGTCCCAAATTTGGTTAAAATCGGTTTAGCGGTTTTTGAGTTATCAAAAGAGCATTTTTATTTTCCAAATGAGCATTTTTATTTTCCAAATGCTACTTTGTTTTATTGTATCGATATTCTTTTCACATTTCTACAACACAAAATTTCGGAACGCTCTCTATCGAAAATATTGGATCGTACCCTGGTGTATCGACAAGACGGGAAACGTCAAAATCGTCACCTCGGATTTGGCCGTTACCGAGGTCAGTGTGCCATTTTGAGAATTAAATTTATTTGGCTGGTATTTTTCACAATATGGGAAAAATATTGTGATTTTGTTATCCTATAGATGGTTGATGGTCCCATATAGCTTTTGATTATTGAGATTTTAAGGGATCTATAGTTTTGGTAAGATTTTCTTTGACATTCTTTAGAAAACAAACAAACAAAAAGGTTCATGAATCTTCGTAATAAGTCAATTGAAATTTAGATATTCAATATTCGAATAAAACCAAGACCGTCTCTAAAAGTATTCTTTTTATATTATAATTGTTTGAATAATATCTGAAAAGACATAATTTGATTTTAAACAAGTTTTAAGATAGAGTTTCTTAAATATAATTCTTGTATATTAATGTACATAACTGCTGTGCCGAATAGGTACCGAATATTTCTAACAAGTAATAAATCTTATTTTTTTGGGTATTTGAATTGTTTCATTGGTTGATCCAGTTTCTCAAAATATTTAATATCTATACTAATTTTAGTTTCTATTCAATTAATACACTTGTACAAATTTTCTTATTTCAGTTTGTACTATCCTTTGTAAGTATTAGCATCTTTTTGAAATAAGTGACGCCCTTTGGTATGCAGTGTAAGGTATAGGTGGGTATCATTTTTTAGTCAAGTGCAGAAGCAAAAGCTTGTTCCCACCGCCTCCGATATAAGAGTAGCCGTTCGCAATATTTTGACTTAAATTTTCAATAAAAGGAAAGTTTTTGTCACAATATTTTGTATTTAAGTCATTCATGACCCAAATAACTCATTTTGAGTGAAATTAAAAACTTTTTTTTGCCGAACTTAATAGCCCACCATACCTAGTATATTAAACAAAACTTATAAATTATTTTTTTAATTCGATTATTTAATTTTGATGGCAAAGAAGAAAACGTCTTCCTTTTTAGCCTCTATAAAATAGAAACTAAAAAGTATCGAGAAACAAGCTAAAATAGAAAAGTTGCTTTCTATTAAATCAAACTGGGAAACTTTTAATGAAAAACTAATGAAGAAATACGATGGGAATTGTGCCGATTTGAGGTTATCCGGCGATGGCAAAAGTCTGTTCGTTTCTTTGTCGATAACGCCGTAACCTCGTGAGGTTTTGGATTTTCTCTGTTTTTAATCGCGCGGAATCACCACCGGCTACGCTTGTTTCCGATGTCGGAAAATATCGACTAATTGGAATCGGGAAAAGTTCTGTTTTCTTTTACTCCAGTTCCGATTGAAAAGCTACAACCGAAGTAATTGTAGTGGATTTATTTATTTACTCGATATTTTAAAGAAACAATCTTACAGTTGGATATTTATATTTATTTGGTTATTTAAAAAAGTACCTTCTTTACTTTCTTAACATATTATTCTTCTCTTGATGTCCCTTGTTGCGGAATTCGCACAATTGGCGCCCAACGTTGGGCCCAAATTTATAAAGGGTTTGATACTAAGGGTAGGCATTTCTGGTCTTGGGTGCCGATTTGCATGTGTGCGAAGAGTACGGTTTACTTTTACTTGTTTAATATCAATATTCATAGAATTTTACATAGAATTTAAGTATGTAATAAAAAATAGGGACACCTATTTAAAATAAGAAAGTTGCTGTCAACTTCCGGTATTTCCGGAAGTGCCACCATATTGAAAATATTTTTAATCGATAGATCTCGTTGTAAAACAATGACGTGCAAAAAATCTCCCTTCTAGATATTGTGGTTCTCTAGAAACTTCTAATGCACGCTCAGCCTGGGACACCCTGTATAACGACGTTCTTCTTTAAAAAATATTCTAAAAATCGTTGTTTTGAGCTCTATAAAATATTAATCAACAGTGACTTGAGTCTCTGTTTGATCGAGCTCGAAACAACAATGTAGCAATTATTTTTGGTATTTTTTTAAAAAAGAACGTCATTAGATGTATATTTATGTATTTTAATATTTTATAAAGGAAATTTCCTTGTATTTCCAATGTCCTATGATGTTTAAAGCTTTATTGTACAGAGGACGTTGTTTTGTTAATTGACTCATTCACACTGTCCTGATTGTTGAATTGAAATCGAAGTTGTTTTATTTTATTAGCCTTTGTGGTGATTATTGACTGCATCCTCACTTAAATTTTGATTTTTTTTATATTCAAATTCAAATTCAAATTTCTTTCTTAGACCCCATTAAGTTTTACAGAATAATATTAGTATTAATAAATGTGTGTCTAAAGGGATCGCACCGCGATTAAAAAACAAATACAATGGCACAAAGTGCCAGAGTGGTGTGACCCCAAATACAAAATAGAAATAAATTAAATTATAAAAATAAACAAAATTAAAAAAATTAAAATTATATAAAAAAAGTGAAAATATAATTTTATCAGGGATGAGCGGAGATAAGCAGAGAGACATAATGAAACAGTGTAAAAACCGGAACATCAACCAATGACGGGCATATCAGAAGAACAAGATCTCACAAATCAGTCGAAGAAATTATAATATTTACGAATATAGTAAATGATTTTTATTTGTTTTTATAATCTGTAAAGGATTGAAATTTAAAGTTATTAGAAATATTATTCCACAAATGTGGCGCCATGAAACTGAAAGATTTTTGGAAGTTAGCTGTTCGGTGTTGAGGAATTTTAAAATAATGCACTTGTCTAGTCGAATGATCATGGTCAACGTAGTGAAACAATGAGAACAAATAGGGAGGCTGCTCTGTTGTTAAAATTCGATAAATGAATGTCATTAAATGAAATTGTCGTCTGTTAGTCATGGATTAAATAGATAAATTTTTAAGATGTGGCGTTATATGATCTCTAAAAGGAATGTTAAAAGAAAACCGTAGACACGAGTTTTGAAGTATTTGGATTTTTCTAGAGAATCTAGCGTTTATGGATGTACCATACACAACATCGCCGTAATCAAATAAAGATAAAATAAGTGTGTCACATTATTGATACTTAGTCTTTGATGGTATATATTTCTTAAGAGACGAAAAATTCTTCAACCGTATATAAGCAGCCTTTAATTTAGTAGTTATATGTGCCTGAAAAGAAAGCTTCGCATCACAATAGACTCCAAGATTTTTAGTCTCTGTAACAATGGGTATCGCAACATTATCTATATGGATATTCGTTACCAGCCGTATTTGTAATTTTGTTTATATCAGTACCAAATACTATAACACAAGATTTACCGGCATTTAATTTCAAATTATGATCCAGTGCATATTTATTAATTTTATTAAGATCGTCGTTAAAATTTAACTGAAATTGTGCCAAATTATTAGTATCTATCTTGCAATAAATTTGAGAATCATCTGCATATTGCTGCAATTTAGAAAACTGTAATTCCTTATCCATATCAGCTACATATAACGAAAATAAAGTGGCCCCAGAATAGATCCCTGAGGAACCCCAGAAATCATAGGTGTGTTATTTTAAGAAATAATATTTTATTTGAATCTCTAATTGACTTTTCTCGACCGCATGTATAAAATGTCGTTTCCTAGACGATGCGGTTTGCATTGTTGATGATTATTTTGACTGACGTGGACATTTATCAAAAAATATTAAATTCAGATTATAATTGTGTGGAAAATATTTCTGGGACTGAATAGAAGGAATGAAGTATTATACAGGTGAGTGTATTTTGTTCACTCACGGGCATTACTGGGATTTGTATGAGAGTAGTTTAATATTATTTGGTTAACAGATGTTGAGCTTTAGTAGTAGATAGAGAAGGGTATTTTAGTATTACTTTTGTGTGTGTGTGTGTTTTATAGTAGACAAGTATTTATCAAAGGGCATTTTAATATAGTTTAGTTGAAAGATAGATGTTTATCAAAGAGTGTTTTAGTGTTATTTATTATAGATACGTAATGGACAGCTATTTATCAAAGAGTATTTTAGTAATATATTGGGTATAATATTTATTGGGTGTGATTTATAATACCTGGCAAATTATCAAATGGTGTTTAGTATTATTATTTTGGAGTGTTTTATATTTTTACGTATGACCCAAATTGTTTAACAACAACATTATGCTATGTCGCTTTGTGGCCATCCCTTTTGTGCGTGGGAAAGACGCCTTGTCGCTTAGCTGCGGAACAACAATATTATGCTATGTCGCTTTGTGGCCATCCCTTTTGTGCGTGGGAAAGACGCCTTGTCGCTTAGCTGCGGAACAACAATGTTATGCTATGTCGCTTTGTGGCCATCCCTTTTGTGCGTGGGAAAGACGTCTTGTCGCTTAGCTGCGGAACAACATTATTATGCTATGTCGCTTTGTGGCCATCCCTTTTGTGCGTGGGAAAGACGCCTTGTCGCTTAGCTGCGGAACAACACTATTATGCTATGTCGCTTTGTGGCCATCCCTTTTGTGCGTGAGAAAGACGCCTTGTCGCTTAGCTGCGGAACAACAATATTATGCTATGTCGCTTTGTGGCCATCCCTTTTGTGCGTGGGAAAGACGCCTTGTCGCTTAACTGCGGAACAACAATATTATGCTATGTCGCTTTGTGGCCATCCCTTTTGTGCGTGGGAAAGACGCCTTGTCGCTTAGCTGCGGAACAACAATATTAAGCTATGACGCTTTGTGGCCATCCCTTTTGTGCGTGGGAAAGACGCCTTGTCGCTTAGCTGCGGAACAACAATATTAAGCTATGTCGCTTTGTGGCCATCCCTTTTGTGCGTGGGAAAGACGCCTTGTCGCTTAGCTACGAAACAATATTAAAAATATTTAACTATTTTATATACTCGATTATGGTGATGTGATCATGTGCGTTTTCCAGTGATGCTCAAGTATATTTTATTTTTATAGATTGCAAATTGCGTGATCATAGAGTGAGAGCATTACACAAGTGTTCCGGCATCTAAGGTGAGTTTAGCTTCTTTTGTTCATGTTGTTTGAATATTAAATTGATATTAACACCATTCATATATTATGTTATATAAACAAAAAAAAAATATTATATTTTTCTTACGCGCTCTTACAATTATAATGAAAATAAAAGAAGCCCCCCAGAATAGATCCCTGAGGAACCCCAGAAATCATAGGAATATAACTAGATTTTTGTTTTAAACTTCCCCGTTTCATGACAACACAATGTGATCTATCTTTTAAAAGGTTTTTTATCAATTCTAAAGAGCCGTCTGAAAATCCAAAATACTGTAATTTTGCTAGGAGCAATGAATGGTATATATAAAGATATATAGTTCATATCAAATAAACGTTACGCGATTAAGCTTGACCAGCACAGCGTTGTCCACTTTTACATATTTTCTTTTAATCAAAATATTTTGGGAAACAAAAAGAAATTAATTATAAATATTATTTTATTTACATCAACAAAACTCGCGTTCTTACCAGCACTTAAGGGACATAAAGGGCCATTACTACCGCTTTCTCGTTCAAAATACTCTAATAAAGTTGCGAAGATTTTTTTACGGCTATTAAGCTAAGCTTATACACTTCACACTAAAAGAAGTTCTAAAAAGAACAAGGGTTGTCATAAAGTTGTTAGAGCCCATTGGAGGATAGATCTGTCAAAGAAATGTTGAAATACTGAATAAAACTGATTTTTTAAAAAAAATGCGACATGACACCTTATCAACTCATGTCTTCAATTGATAAGAGGCTGGATTGTGGACAAGAGGCTAGTGTGCTTTTCATTAGCTTATAGAATTTAGAGAAACTAAACTATAACCAGTACGGAGTGAGAGGAATGGACTGAAACGTGGCGACCGACGTGAAGGAAAGTCGACAATGACAAATGGCGTTGTCGGCTCGCGGAAGACCGGAAATGACGGTAATTAAAACAAACGACTGTGCGCGCGTCCCGCTTCCGCAACAGCGTGCAACATTATTTACGACCGCTTAGTTTGGTATGCGGGGGCAGAAATAATAATAATAATTGTTGGAGTACGTCACTGGAACGGGCAGGTTTACGAGGAATTTTTGCTAACGCTGTTTTAAAACTTTAAACGTTGGCGAATGTGAATCTGTATGCCACGGCGGAAGCGGAAATGCCAGGA
Source organism: Sitophilus oryzae (assembly GCF_002938485.1). Lineage (NCBI taxonomy): Eukaryota > Metazoa > Arthropoda > Insecta > Coleoptera > Curculionidae > Sitophilus > Sitophilus oryzae. Next base: position 590,297 of record NW_022145817.1, read on the forward strand.
TATAGGAATACCTTTGCAGAACTACAATTATTTATAAATCCTTTACTTTGCGGAGCTTTTTACAGTATCTAATATGTCATTAATTTAATGACGTATATTATATACAGAATAATGGCAATGGCAGGAAATAGATGTGTTAGCGCACTACAGAAAATTATTAAGTGTAAGAACTAAGAACATCTCTAGAAGCTTAAAAATCACAATGTAACAAACAATGATGCGACCAGTAGTGCTGTATGCATGTGAAACGTGGACGTTCAATGCAACGAAAAGTTCGAGGCTAGAGATTTGAGAATGAAAAATACTGAGGAAGATTTTTGGAGGAAAGAAGATAGACAGTATATAGATCAGAAGAACAAATGAAGAATTAAAGCAACTATATCGGGCACCGAGTATAACGGGAGTAGCAAGAGAAAGAATGGCTGAAGCAAGAATTCCTAGTATGATAATGAAACGTGAAATAGGTGATAAACCAGTTGAAAACTGGATGTTGAAGAGGACTTGAAAAGGATAAGAGTGGATGGGGGGAGAATAAAGGCGAAAGACAGAAACAAATGGAGAAATATAACCAAGTCATGAGCTTTCGCTATTAGAGTTATTATATATATTATACAGGGTATACGGGTGTTTCTTAAATAAGTACGAGTATAGTCTGTCCAACAATAAAATCCTGGACAGTGATAGATGTGTCTGTCTTTTAGATATAGCAACGAAGGTGCGAATTTAAACAATATGCATATCCGTCAAAAAAATTCTTAAACTTTCCAGAAAAATCCAACAAAAATATATTTAATGTATATATTAATAACCTTCTACAATAATTTTTCATACAGAAAATCGATAATATGACACTAAACTTGTAAATCTATTGCTAATATACAGGGTGAGTTTCCTACGATGTTCTCTATGGGTATCTCGGAAACTACTGGAGATAGAGAGTCGGTTAAATGGGGAAAGAATTGCAGTTTTGTGGGATCATAAATATGCGCCTTTCAGATTTTTGAAAAAGTTCATGGCTTACTAGATACTTCGAAAAAAACAAATTTCGGCTATTTTAAAAATTGTCCCTAATTCCATTATAAGCTATTTTAGACAAAAAGTTTTCAGATAAAAGTTGTAGATAGTCACATCCTTAATGAGACTGTGTCCTCCGTTTTTTTCTAAAGTCTGTCATTTTTGACATATGACACAAACATAGGTTTTTTTTAAATGGAAACCATAGTTGGCCATGACTTCATAAAAAGCGCCATTTTTTAAGCTTTTTAGTGATATAAGCTATAATATCTTTTCTTCGAAAAATTACTGAGTTATTCCCAATTCTTATCATTTTTAAACAAATTCATTTAGGAATGGAAACAAGTTCAATCGCCGTTGCTCTTACGGTTCTTTACAATTTACATTACACAAACTAAAACTTAAAAAAATAATATCACTACATACACTTTAAGTTATTTTAGAAAATGTTCAAAAAATCCGCCATTGTTTTGAGTCGCATCTTTGTAAAACTGAATTACTACATTCTCATAGAAGGAGCGGTCGACTTAATTAAACTTTTCTCGTACCACCAGTTCTAGTGCCTCTCTTAATTCATAAGTTCTTTTGTAAACCTTATTGTTAACTATACCGCATAAAAAATTCTAAAATGGCTAGGTCAGGTGATCGGGGAGGCCCATGCAATTAGTCCACCTCTTCCTATCCCTGCGTTTGTATAATTATGATATAAATAATTTTTAACATTTCTCTCATTATGGGGGGCGGGGGGTGGTGTGTCATAATGGAAGTCACGTTGAAACCACTCTATTGATGCGCGAGTATCTACACGCTTTTCTTCATTTGAAAAATTCATATTTACAATTTTTGTTTATTTTAATTTACAAAGTTTGGATGTGACAGCTTCACATTTCTGAGAGCAACGGCGATTGAACTTGTTTCCATGGCTAACTAAGTGAATTTGTTTAAAAATCATAAGAATTGGCTATAACTCAGTAATTTTTCGAAAGAAAAGATATTATATCTTATATCACTAAAAAGCTTAAAAAATGGCGCTTTTCATGAAGCAATGGCCAACTATGGTTTCCATTTAAAAAAACCTATGTTTTTGTCATATGTCAAAAATGACAGGCTTTAGGAAAAAACTGAGGACACAGTCTCATTAAGGATGTGATTATCTACAACTTTTATCTGAAAACTTTTTGTCTAAAATAGCTTATAATGGAATTAGGGACAATTTTTAAAATAGCCGAAATTCGTTTTTTTCGAAATATCTAGTAAGCCATGAACTTTTTCAAAAATCTGAAAGGCGCATATTTATGACCCCACAAAACTGCAATTCTTTCCCCATTTAACCGACTCTCTATCTCCAGTAGTTTCCGAGATACCCATAGAGAACATCGTAGGAAACTCACCCTGTATAACTAAGCCATATTACAGAATAAAAAATAAGGAAATAAAACAAATTTTTCCGTTTCTCTATGTAACATAGTTTCTTTAAAAAAAAGCGACATAAAAATATGTCGCAGCGTTACGTCTCAACGGCACATCCCTAGGGAAATCTCACCTACCTTGCTGCCTTGACAGCCGCTGACAGCCTAATGACAGATTAGTCTCCGTGTCGTAAATAAATAAATAGGAAAAGGCATTTTTCTGGAAGAAACGGAATCGGATTTCGTGAAACCTGTTTACATTAAATGCATGTATTATATAGTCCAAAAATAGAAAAAAAAATATAATTTTTTATCATAATTCTGAAGTACCCGATTGATTTTTCTTTTTTTTATTGTGTCTTATTAATATTTACGAATCTACAACATAATAGTAAAAAATGTTTTTTACTTTTTTTAAAACAGATACGTCTACAAGAAACCGTTGACGTTAAATTAATATTTTAACATATTTTAATTTTTTTTATTATTTTTTTTAAATTAATATTTTAACAGAACGTCAACGGTTTCTTGTAGACGTATCTGTTTTAAAAAAAGTAAAGTGTTCTCGAATAGTTGAATTTAAATATTTTAAATAGTTTTTTTTTCTTTATTCTTTGTATTTTTTTGCTTCCGACGACGGAAAGAGATAACTTTCCGAAACGTTAACCATTTTTTTTATTTGTTAAGCAAATTTGTATTACCGTAAACATAACTTCTGACAAGCAACGTCCGTTTAGGTTTAACGCAGAAGTTTTTACAAAAAATAATTATTTTCTAGATTTTCTTGCAGCAGTGGCGAAATACCCATACAGGATTTTTTTGGAAACATAATAGTGCTTTAATTAATATAACTTTAGTACGAACACAATTTATATCATGAGGAATAACATCTTAAAAATCAACATAATTTTTGATCTATTGATGATCTGTTGATAATATAATGATGATCTGTTGATGATCTATTGATATTGACCAAGACCTATTAATGTTGACCAACCATTGACAGTTTAGGGACAGAAAATCACAAATTCTTTGACAAGTGTAAAAGGTAACGTGATGTGAATAAATTGACGATGAAATTAATCTATACTTTCATCAAATTATTTTTAACAAAATTGAATATGTGTGAAATTATGAAAATATTGAATGGAGTGTCCCGCAAAAAAGTTACACATCAAAGTTGTGTTTTTTAATGGAACATCCTATATATTAATAAATTTTCGGATTCTAGGAAAAAAATAAAGGTGAATTTTATTAAAGAAGCATATACCTAAAATCTAAGGATTTTGACATAGGTATTTCACATTTTGTGACAATGAAGAGTAAATTTTAAATTTCGATTACAGCTACCTAAATCTTAGTTGACCTTGTGTAGCCTGATATTTAATTACAGTAACTATTGTATATTATTAATTATTAACCAAACCAAATTGAAATTTGACCCGAAAGGTTACACAGGATGAGACAAAATTAATATGGAACATTAGTCACTTTTAAAAGCAAGTTACTCCTTTATTTTAAATAGAACACACAGTATATTATTCCGGTGTTCAATGGGGAATTCATATATCTTCAAAATATTATTAAGGTTGCTTACTCCTCAGAAAAAGATTTTCGTAGACATTTTTAATTTTTAAGTAGATCTTTATAATTTGAAAAAATGTAGGGTGGCTGTGATATACCTTTTGTAAATTTAACAAAAATTAAAGATACCATAGAGTAAATACTCAACGGTAATAAAAAGATACACGTTTAAAACATATTTTAATTATTACAGAATTAAAACTAGATATAAACCTATAATTATGTGACAAAAATTAGCTAGATGAAATCGAATGCTCAAAATGCCTCCTTTCCTGTGAACTGCATAAAATGATTGTCTTTTCAAAAGGATCCTTTCATTTTAAAAGGTATATGTGGAGTTCTACCTCGAAAAGCAGCTACAATAATTTCTCTCATATTGTTTCTTTCAGTTTTGTAAACACTGTCTTTAACATAAAAAAAACAGACTAAATAAAATTAGGAGCATTTAAGTATTCTATTAATTGGTGAATGCACACTGCATTCACCAATTAATAGAAACATCCAGTTCTCTCTGATGTAGGATAAGTTTGCATTTTCGGCAAATTTCTGAGAATTTTTTTTGTTTTAACTGACACAAAATGATAACTAGTTATTAAAGTTGGACTAATTAGACAGCTATTTTGAAGTGACGTCAGACCATATCACAGCCACCTAGATTTTATCAAATAATAAAGATCTACTGAGATGAAATCATGTAAATGAAAATATCCAGGAAAAACTTTGTTTGAGGGGTAGATAACCTGAATAATATTTTGAAGAGACATAAATTCTCCATTGAATATCGGAATAATATACTGGGTGTTCCATTTAAAATATAAGAGTAACATGCTTTTAAAGGTGACCAATGTTCAGTAATAATTTTGTCTCACCCTGCATAACTTTTTGGATCAAGTTTTAATTTGATTTAAAGTACAATCGGTATTTTAACTAAATATTGGGCGATATCGGGTAAATTCGAATTTAGGTAGCTTTTATTGAAATTTAAAAATTGATCTTCATTTTTAGAAAATGTTAAGTATGTCAAAAAGCTTACATTTTAGTCATATACTTCTCTAATAAAACTCACCTTTATTTTTCAGCTAGAATCCGAAAATTACAGTTGGGTGTTGGAACCTTTGGTGTTATACAGCAAAATAAAACACTAAATCACCAGAATACACCAAAACACTTTTACTTTCACACTGGACGCGCGTTTCGCTAACCATGTTAGCATCATCAGTATATGATTAAAATTGGTTTAACAGTGTAAAAGTAAAAGTGTTTTGGTGTATTTTGGTGATTTAGCGTTTTATTTTGCTAGAATCCGAAAAACAATTAATACATAGAGTGTTACATAACAAAAAAACAAAACTTTGATGTGTAACTTTTTTTGGGACATCCTGAAGAACTCTCTATATTTTTAAAAAATGGTCTACATTAACCTACATATGCGCACAAAATTTAATTTCGATACAAACAGTCGTTCTCCTTGGAGCCTCCGCGGCGTATGAGAGGCACCACCTACGTATTACGTATCATTTTTATTATGTGATAAATCTCAACAAAACGTTTTGTAAAACTTCAAAAATGTCTTCATAATGTCAGACCAAGAAGACATTTTATTTCATAATTCGCATCATTGTCTACCGCTTTCAAATAATCCGATTATGTTTGGAATGAGAAAATTGCAGTCTCCGTAATTCAGATTAACGCTTGCCAACTGTATAACAGTTTCTCTTGATCGGTTTAAATCTAAGCACGAGTTTCCCGAACTGATTCCAAGATATTAAGGTAGAGCGAGAGAGGGGGAAGTTCCGTCTAATAATTTGCATAGTTACGAGACCACGCGGTTGTTGCAGTCGTACTTAAACTATTGAATAAGGAATGGAGCGCATTTTAGGGCCATTACGACAACGTCGGTTAACGTATCTTGCCGCGACAATATTACCAGATTTCGGAATTTACAAGATATGCCGACACCGATTACAATCTATTAAACGTGCCGTACTTTGGATTATAAACGGATTAATATGGTATTAGTATTAATGTTAACGTCGCCTTTTTGCTTCTCTTCTTTCTAGTGATGGGCATTACGATTCTTTTTAGTGAATCGAATCGTACGATTCAATTTCTCATATTGAATCGACTCCTACGATTCGTTCATTTGAACGAACCACGTGCACAATTTACGTTTCATAAAAACAAGAATCGTCCTTAATACCAATTTAATATTTTTAGACAATATTGTAGCATTTTTTATAACAACTACCACTGCGAACGGCAGCTTTTCATCGGAGAGCAGTCATGGATAAGGTATTTCGCTAGAGAGAAAACTAATCAATAACAATAAACAAAAAAATGTAGATATTGGGCGCCAGGCATGTACAGAGAAAGAAAACACATACACCGTATATTACTTAAAACTAATGGCTATATTTATTCATGATGAATTCTGATGGTAAATAGCATTGTACAATTTTAGTAATTATTATATTGGTTAAATACTATTACATGGCGCAATGTAATGAAACCTAAGATCTAAATCATATTGTAACTACTAAATCGACATAAATGTTCTTAATAATCTAACCACTAAATATAGTCTGTACGATATTACTTAAGATGTACATTATTGTTTAAGACTGAAAATGTTTTAGATGTTAAATGTAAAACTAGAACTTAAATCTACACTTAGCTGTTCTTTATGTAACCTTGCTTCAAACAGTAGCAGCGTGAGGTGGTCCCGCATCTCTGTACTGTCTGTCGGCGATCCTGTTGGCCAAAACAACAAAAGGGGCCAGAATGAGGACACCATGAATCACTACAGCCGTAGCTACTGACTAGGCTTAGAAATGGGAGCGAAGCAGCATGGGGCTTACGCTGTATCCATACTGTGACAATATGGGGACACTACCCGTACCTTGAAACACTACTAGGACCTTGGATAATGTCCGTAACTTGGACCATAACCTTGAACACAGTCCGTCCATAAGATAACGGTACAGGGGAACACTACCCGTACCTTGGATAATGCCCGTACTTTGTAAATAGTCCGTACCTTGGACCCTAAAAATACGAAACTCTTGTTTAAAATCAAACAAGGTCTAATAAACAAAATGAACCTACCTCGAATTACTTCCGAGAGCTCACTAAATAATAAAGAACATGTCCTTTCTTCCATGTGACATTCTGGAGGACAAAAGAAAAGGGACGCCAACGTGCCAGCAAAATACAAATACAAGTTAGGTTGGGACATCCAAAACTCTACCCTAAAAATACGCAGTAATAATAACGAATCAAAAAAGATAATATCTCATTTTTACCTGTAACTTCGAAATAGCAGCTGATTCAAATTATAAAGCAGGATTTTTATAATTGCAGTTTCTCGAAGCAAGGATTTCTTGACGGTGACGGTCAAAGCCAAGTAAAGTTAAGCACGGAGAGAGTTGACAGAAGCGATTTTGACAGCGCCTCCACAGAACAGTGAAACGATAGCAGGGTTGCCGACTAGAGAACGTAAAAATTACGCGTCAAATAAACTATCCGGCCTGAACGAGAGGGAATCCGGTGATGATAGGCCAGACATCATATATTATATATAAAAAAGACATGTAACGAACTAAAAACGTTACACTATTCTAATTCATATATAATATTTATCTAAAAAGCGAGAAAAACTGTCATCTTCAAATCATCTTTCTTAGCCGCATATGGCACAGATCGTTACCCAGTGTTCCCACAAGCTTATTTTTCATCGGTATGATAATTTATCCCGATGAAAAATAAGCTTGTAGCAACACTGGGTACGAGATAACGGGGTTAAATTGTTTTACAAAGGGGTAGATCTACCTCAAATGGGATATCTGTGGCAACACTGCCGCTATCACTTTTCATCTTGCTAGATCGCGCGTCACGGCCGTCTCGCATGCGTCACAGCCGTCTCGCGGCCATCATTCAAGGCCGTGTGCCACGAGTATTATTATTTTATTTTATTTCATTTAACCAGATAATTTTGCTCTCCATCGTGTTTTCTTAATAAAGTTCGTTGAAAATAAACTTGTGCAACATTTAGCTAACATTTTTTTTAAGACAGGTATTTTAAAAAAAGCTATTTTTATATTTTATTGTCATTTCTTACCCATAAGACATACCCATTATGTATTTATTTTTAATATTATTAAAAAAAATATTATCTGAAAAATAATCACAAAGAACAATATTTGTCATAAGATTAATCAATAGTTAAACTTTTTATTAGACAAATTATTCAAAAAATCTACAATAACTCACTTAAAAAGTAATATTCTAAGTAAGTTGTCTTTCTTGTCATACTTTGTCCTTATCCCTTCCAAACACTACCAATCCCAGCATTACGACGGCAAGCCGTTAAAGGTAAACACCCAAACAACAACAGCCGGGATAACCTGGTCCTTTCTCGAAGCACTAAGGCCGGTTGTACCTGAAGAGGCCCTTTGTAAGCGAAAATTGGCAGTTTATCGATTTCCGGATTAGCCCGAAAGGGCGCAAGCAAAAGAGCAAAGGGCTTGTACGTGAAGGGGGCAGTATGTTGTTGTAAAAGACGAGCTTAAACTGAAAAAATAACAGTATAATTTGTTCCATTTTCGCCTGTCCTTGCCGGATATCTTCGTTGTTGAATATGAATAAGTTCGGTTTTTGAGAAGTAGCCTTTAAATATTGCATGCTACTGCTATTTTTTAGTTCATGAAATCAAAAAACCTGATACGACGGCCCAACTACATCGAAACACGTGTACCTGATAGATCACTGACGCATGACGTTTAAATTTAGTAATTTTAAATTTTTCGTCATACTATATTGTTATATTATTATAACATAAGCAAAATCAGAATGCAAAAGATGCATATAACGTCCGCCGGACGTTATCATAACGGCCGGCGGCCGTTAAGTTTCTAAGGCATTGTTTATGTCACCTGCAACAATGACAAAATTTCTGTCAGGTTCAAACGTCGCAAAATTGGGAAAATAGAAAATAGCGATAATGACGAGAAATTCCGTTTTCAATACAGGAGGAAGAAACTGCGGCTACTCAAAATTTAGTCCGACTATAACCAGAGAGAGATATCGAGACCACCTACACAATTTTTGAAGTGGCGGCAAGAAAAACATGTTGAAACAGCACAAATGAAGCGGTATTGCTAGCCTATTTGCTAAAAAGAATATCACTATGTATTCTCCTACATCTCTGTGGACAAATATATCGATGCTGAAGCACCTTGTTTACCTGAACATGAAAACATCGACATAGCAAATTACAAACCTTATTTCATCGATATTTAAATACTCATCTAAATTATATTCGCGTTCAATAAAGATTTGGTACTACTGTTCGTCGTTTCTGACCGCAAAAACGAAGGTTATTTGCACCTAAAAGCCAAAGTTCAGATTCGGTCGCCTCGACATAAATAATTTTCTAATAGATGCCGATGATTACACCTGGTTACCAACGTCATATTATTGGTGCTTGGTAGTCTTGGAGCTTGTAGGCGCAGCGAGCTTTGGTCACTCACAGTTGATGATTTCGAAGACCAAGGATACAAAAAAACCTAACCAAATTACCTAATTACAAATAAGATTCATAGGAACTCCTCGAATATAACTATAAGTGCCTTCCGTTTGATGCATATTATAATTATACAAAAATACATTAATCACATGCGTTTCGTCAACTTTGACAGTCCAACTTTTGATATATCTGGTTAAAATACTCCGGAAGGCAAGTGCGCCTTCAAAATTACGTCGGTATATGAACCATCGGGATCGTAAAAAGAAACTGCAAAATTTTTTTTTTTTTTATTTTCTAGCTGGTTTAATCATAAAACTTGTACAGGGCATTCATTTCGTAGATCATCAGCAACCATGCTCGCCGAAAATGGTGGTGATTTACTATCGCGCTAAAGGAGCTAGGAGGATGGGAGTCTTCAACAGTGGCAGAAACTTTTCAAAAAACGATTTTCCAAAAGAATGACAATCGGATCAACTTGTTAAGAATAGCTCCAATTTCTGTGTGTCTTAGTGGATGAACTACCAATATACCATTCTTCCGACCGGGCATCATCATTAGTCGTCTCACATCCGTAAATCGTCAAACCGGACGACCGATTTCAAGAATATTATGACGTATAAATTCCATGTTCATTACGTCATGAAAAATGAATTTGCGTATAAGACATTTGTGTATTTTTTAACTATATTTTGTGTTATTTTTCTTTAAAAAATTTGTTATTAAATAGTAGTATTTACAAACTTTAAAAGAATTGGAACCAGTACCTCACATGTGGGAGGAGGATGGGGTCTGCTGGTTTCCCTAAGCTAAATGAAATTAAGATGCACCAGTGTAATGCAGCATCTCTTCCGGATAAAAAACATTTGTGGGTGGAGGCAAGATATCACTACTACTATTATTATTTTAAAACCCTCGACCTCTTGCTGTAAAATGTAGATGAATGTTTAAATGCCTTATTAGTGTTTTTAAGCATAATAAAAAAAATTAATTTAAACACTTTTTATTAGGTTCTGTTCATCTGTTCATTAGGCATTGCAAATGCATTACTTAATGACAAAGTTACGGAGGTAAATAACGTCTACGTAAATTTCCTACAAAATTTTGAACATAAAATAAATGAAATATAATTGACGAGTTTAGGGATTATCAAGTGAGCTGAAACTATCCCATTCACGTTAGTGCCCGAGAAGTCGAAAAACTTATTCAGACCACCTACAACAATACGTTTTGAAGCCTGGGTCAAAGAAAAACACGTTGAGAAAATAATAGAAATTGTACGTTGTTATTTTGTACGTTTCCTGAAGTTATCCACTACCTTAAAGCCGTCAACTCTGTGGAGTAAATATTCGATGCTCCGCACCTTGATTTACCTGAACAGAAACGTAGATATTAGCAAATTCACAAACCTTATTGCATTTTTAAAAAGAAAAGCTTCCGGATATCAGTCAAAGAAATCACAAGTATTTACAAAACTGGAAATAGAACGCTTTATGAAAGAAGCCGATGACAAAGGATTCCTGTTAGCTAAAGTTGTCTTAATCGTTGGAGTATTTGGAGCATGTAGCAGGGAAGAAATCACGTTTTTGACCGTAGATGCCATTAAAGATTGTCGTCATTTATTATTGTGAAGATTCCGAATACAAAAACTCATTTTCCAAGAGTGTTTACGATTACTGAGAGGTCAATAGATGGTATCAATTTCTTAGATGTATTTCGTAAGTACGCAAAACTTCGACCACTCAATCTGACACATCAGCGATTTTTCTTGACGTATCGAAAAAATCAATGCTGTACCATGCTAGTTGGAATCAATACAATTGCGGGTATGCCAAAAAAGAAGTCATTGTTCCCGGCGCAGCTCTGCAACAATGCTGGCTGATCCAGGAGCGGACATAACAGTTTTAAAGCGATATGGAGGTTGGCGATCAAGCTCGGTTGCTGAAGGTTACATTGAAAATTCAATTGAACAGAAAACCGAAATAGCAAAAAGAATCATGAATCAAATAAGAAATTAAAAGCAGCTTACGTAGAAGCAGAAGCTACCGGCATTGCCGGTACAAGAAATTTACTTATTCCGACTCCTACAACTTGCATTTCTCTTAGAGACCACAAGTTGGATGCCTCTTGTATTCGCTTTAATAATTTGAATAATTGTATCTTTAAGATTTATAATAAATAAATATTCTGACTACGTTTCCAACGTTTCATTTTTTTTACTTTTAGGCACTAGTGTCAAAACAAGTGTCAGTTTTAGATACCAGTGCCTCAAAGAATTGTCATTTCGAATCTCAAATAAATATCAAAAACTGTCAATTTCGAAACGCTTTCCGAAAAAGTATAAAGTGTAGTTGAAACCACAAATTTATACCACTAATTGCGAGGTCCTGAATGAAGCTTTAACTTTTAACTTCTGCCACTTTATATAACCAACTAATACTTAAGTATTATTAACCACCAATACTTCAAAACTTGCGAGTAATGCCCTTTTGACCTTTGATTGTCATCTGTCAAGGCAAATATTAGGACTGAAAAGTTTATTGTTTTATAAACTAATTATTAGGCCCTCTTTATAGATATAACTGACTACCGCAAGCTGTTGCTGAGATATTCTATTAATTTCAATTGATTTTTTTTACATATTGTGAATAATCGTAAATTCTTAAGTAAAAAGTATAATTGCAACTACTAATTTATTCTACTGTAGTGTAGCGTTTTTTATAAAACATTACCACTGCAAACGGCAGCTTTTCATCGGAGAGCAGTCGTGGATAAGGTATTTCACTAGAGAGAAAACCAATCAATAACAATAAACAAAAAATACAGATATTGGGCGCCAGGCATGTACAGAGAAAGAAAACACAGTTGTATATTACTTAAAACTAATGACTATATTTCATGATGTTCTTTGCTGGTACATGACATTGTAGAATTCTAATAAATATATAGTGGTTATATGTCAAAAAAAAAAAATGTTAAGAGTTGTACTAAATATCTATGAAAGTAATACCATTACAAGACGTAATGTAATGAAACCTAAGATCTAAATTGTTCATGTTCATCATGTTCTTAACAATCTAACTACTAAACATAGTCTGTACGATATTACTTAAGATGTACGTTATTGTTTAAGACTGAAAATGTTTTAGATGTTAAAATCTTAAACTAGAACTTAAATCTACACTTAGCTGTTCTTTATGTAATCTTGCTTCAAACAGTAACAGCGTGAGGTGGTCTCGCATCTCTGTACTCGGCCATCCAATATAACAAAAGGGGCCAGAATGAGGACACCATGAATTGATACAGCCGTAACTACTAACTAAGTTATAGATGGGAACGAAGCAGCATGGGGCTCAAGCTACATCCACGCTGGGGCACTTCATATGTAAGAAAAATCACTCCTACTGTAGACACTCGTCCACAGGACATCCGTATATAGGATAATGGTACAAGGGAACACTACCCGTACCTTGGACCATAACCTAGGACTATAACCTTGGACACAGTCCGTCCATAAGACCCTAAAAATACGAAACTCTTGCTTAAAAAACCAAACAAGGTCTAATAAACAAAACAAACCCACCTCGAAACACCTCCGAGGGTTCAAAAATAAACAAAAGAACTGTCCTTTCTTCCATTTAACATTCTGGAGGACAACAGCAAAAGTACACCAACGTGTCAGCAAAATACAAATACGAATTAAGGTGGGTCAATCCAAAACTCTAGCCTAAAAATATTCAATAATAATATCGAATCTATAAAAGATAATAACTCATCTTTACGTGTAGCTTCGAAATGGCAGCTGATTCAGATTTTGCAGCAAGATTTAAATTGCCATTTCTAAAAGCAGGATTTACAACCGTGCCGCAAACCGGCCAAAAACAAAGTGAGGTTAAAACGCAGAGAGGCGCCTTGACATATAACAAGGATCTTGACAGCGCGCGCCTCCACAGAACAGTGAAACGATAGCAGGGTTGACGACTAGGGAACGTAAAAATTACGCCAAGCGTGCCAAATAAATTATCAGGCCTGAACGATACGGAATCCGGTGATGATAGGCCAGACATCATATATTATATATAAAAAAGACATGTAACGAACTAAAAACGTTACAGTAGTTTAATTTTAAAATATATCATAGATAGCCTAAAAATCGAGATGTACTATACTAGTATTCAAGTTTATACGATATAGTTTTATCTGTCCTATTTCAGTTTGTAATTACACTTAACGTAGATGGAATGAAAAAACAACAGAGCAAAACACCGCTCAATGCAAATTACCTAATGTGCATGGACATCGTCGGAATTGAATCTCCCAAACGCATCCAATCAGCGCTTTACGATTAAATTAACAGTCTCTCATCATACCACTTCCGCCACCCTTCAATCCACTCCGATAGACCCCCTAGGGGAGGGTTGTGCAATACCGCCCTAATTTAAGGCTAATTTTATATATCTTATCAATTATTAACAATTCTATCAATTAGAATATTGGCTATTGCGCATCGATAAGTTTAAATTATGTGAAACCTGTGTCTATAATTAGTATTAATTAGTATACAGGTAGAAAACAAATTTCTTGCAGTAGAGGTATATAATAAAATTATATAAGGATTCTTGCCACTTAACTGCTAATATAGAAATTTAATTCTACGCTGTGTTTGTCATAATGCGGATCAACCTGCTCTCACTACCGGTTTCGGAGCCCTACTCCATCATCAGGTGAGCTTGGGAGATCCACAAAATGACAACCACAGCGCAGAGATAGTTAATTCCGACTTGTCGGAAAGTATCGGTTAGATATTAAGTCCCGAACGGGAGATAGCGGCCTGCGTGCAATGGTAGTACTTTCGTACCACCGAGGCGCAACTATCGATAGTAAAAGGATGGTAAAAGGCTTTTTTTTTCAGGCAAACCAACTTATAAAAATAGAAAACAAATTTCTTGCAGTAGAGGTATATAATAAAATTATATAAGGATTCTTGCCACTTAACTGCTAATATAGAAATTTAATTCTATGCTGTGTTTGTCATAATGCGGATCAACCTGCTCTCACTACCGGTTTCGGAGCCCTACTCCATCATCAGGTGAGCTTGGGAGATCCACAAAATGACAACCACAGCGCAGAGATAGTTAATTCCGACTTGTCGGAAAGTATCGGTTAGATATTAATTATTTTATACCTCTACTGCAAGAAATTTGTTTTCTATTTTTATAAGTTGGCTTGCCTAAAAAAAAGCCTTTTACCATCCTTTTACTATCGATAGTTGCGCTTCGGTGGTACGAAAGTACTACCATTGCACGCAGGCCGCTATCTCCCGTTCGGGACTTAATATTTAACCGATACTTTCCGACAAGTCGGAATTAACTATCTCTGCGCTGTGGTTGTCATTTTGTGGATCTCCCAAGCTCACCTGATGATGGAGTAGGGCTCCGAAACCGGTAGTGAGAGCAGGTTGATCCGCATTATGACAAACACAGCGTAGAATTAAATTTCTATATTAGCAGTTAAGTGGCAAGAATCCTTATATAATTTTATTAGTAACTTAGTAGTAATTTCTATATTACAGGGTTTTCATTAGATTTCCCAATTTCATTAGATCAAATTATAATTTTAAAGAACACTATATTTAATTATTAAATTTTTTATTTTATTTCACAGTTTGAAATCGTAAATACGTTTATTTTTTCCCTACTATGCATACATAACTTTTTTAATTTTTGTTCTCGCTGCGAACTTCGGGGTCGTCTATACAATCATGGGAGACACGATCCGGACAAAGCATTGATTACTACTCAATAGTTTGATATTATTTTCATTTAAACCTCAATTTTTATCGATTTTACTGTTGACAATCGTCTCTTGCTCGCTGTTTAACGAACTGCACCATCATTGAACAAAAATTTGCTAGTACCGTAAGTACCGAAAAAAAAACTAGAAATCCCGGTTCCTTAGAGGTATACTACCGAAATTACCGGTTCCGAAAAACAGCTCCGGTTCCGGAAACGCTATAACGTACCATAACCGTGAATCACCCCTAGGGTGAGTCTTAAATAAGTGCAAACATTTTTAGGGTTAGTATATTTTGGCTCCAAAAATATGAGGATTTTTCTGTGCAATTTTTTTTTGAAAAAACATCTGGAATTTTTTTTAGTTTTTCTAAAAAACATAATTTCTTGATAATATGGTAACTAACGTTTAGAACCGGAAATTCCCGGTTATTTTGAGATTTCAAAGAACGGGACTCGAAATTATTAATTCCCAGTTCTTTCGGTACCTTCGGGACTCGGTAACAATAACTACAAAATTATTCTTTTATTACGTGAGAAAGTAGTGATGCTATTTCTCATTGTTCTTGCTTCTTTTCTCTTTTGAAGTTTCTGTAATGTTTATTAGCAATAATTATTGAAGTTTAAATATGTTATATTTTATTATTTATTAATTTTAAAGGTAATTAAAGGTATTTTCTTAGTTAACATTATGAGGTAGTGTATATTAAAAATGTGTATGTTTTGTAATAATATACTTAAAACTATTTTAATAGCCAAAGGAATAATTAATATAAGTGTATCTGACAAGAAAAGAAGAATAGAAAGAAACACATACTGCATTATACATAGTAAAAAGAATGGGATGCCAATTCAAGTCTTTTTGAATCTGGCAACTGTGCATATTTAGCCGAGCTACAAGGCAGTCGACGAGCCGTCGATCCAAAACCGAAAGTTCAAAATTTCTAATTATATTCTGATTATGACATTGTCGCGCCATCTAGTATTCTATTTGTACAATTTTAGCTCTTTTATTTCGAGTATTTTTCTGTTGCGTAGCTAGATATTCTGTGCTACTAGTTTCCATACTTGTATATTACTTATATTAGTCCTACAAAGGTCGTGATAATTCCCTTTGTCAAGCGAAAGATTCTGGTTGGACCAGGACCTTTAAGATTCTGCGGTAAAGAGATTCCGCTCTCTGTGGCGGTTAAGTACCTGGAAATCACACTAGCGGTAACCAGACGAATAATTTGAATCCTCAGACCACAAATAGTACAATACTGAGGTATAGTAAACGCCACGAATGTTTGGGAGTGATTTATCGGTCGCTGCCATGTGAACTAATCTGTTCAAGGTCACATAAAACTTAATTCCAGTGTCGTGGTGTTTCAAGTCATATGTATAATAATCAATAATCTGTTGGTTATGTTTTTGTGCATGCAATTTTAATTTGATTATTGTTGATGAATATTACAAAAATATTACAAAAATATTTATTTAAAATTACCGAGGGGTGTCTCACACGGGTAAAAAATATACACGTACTGCTAAAATATCCTTCCACTTCTAAGCGACTGCCAGTGACTATGAAGAACACTACCTATGACTGCCATGCAATTATTATAGGTGACTGCCATAAGACTGCCAGCGACTGCCAAGAAAATGTACATGTAATTCCAATAGTGAGACACCCCTCGCAAATTACTTAAAAAAGGATTTCAGCAAACTATCAAAGTCTTGTCAAAACATATATTTGGTTATAAATATAAACTGGAATACCTCTTTGGTCGCACTGCAAGCACACCAATGGACTGATGCACAAAAACGGATCAATCAAAGAAACGCGATATAGTATCGTCTGTGTCAATCACGCTAACATTTTAGAATAAGTAGGAGGAGCGCAGGCAGATGATTAGACGGGCCTTTAAAAACCTACGTCTGCGGTAAAAATTTACGCTTTTAATGTAAAAATGATTGCGCGCGTGTCGATTCTAACTTCATCAAGCGATGAATCACTCCCAAACATTCCTGGCGTTTACTATATAGTGAAGCCTCTAGTAACATAAAATTAGAAGTAATATTGACACCTATATCGAATTTCTCATATCAAAAAACACCCAAAGACCAATTTTCATCCAAATATCTATGTTGGTTCAGAAATTGAATTGAAAAAATCGAATTAAAATTGCTTTTTCAAAATGCCAACAACTTCAATTATTTCAAATAATAAATGCAATTTGAAAAAGCATTTAAAAGATAAAAAAACGCTGCTAAGACTATCAAAATGTTGATCTAATAACAATTTGACGTTTATACTATTACGGGTAAAACAACTTTTTTCCAAAGCCTACCATGACCTCACTGAATCATCGTTTCTTGTTCACTATTATTAATATCTTAATTATTAGATATTAATACAATTGGTATTATATGGTATTCTGGTATTTCGTCGATTTTAAAATAAACTAACTGTTTCTATCTTATTTTTTGTTAGAATGGGCCTAATCAAGAGGGCTACTGATACTGTATTGTAAAAATAAGGTAACTATATAAGGGCTTATTTTTTGGTATTTATTATAATTTTGCTAATATCTTCGGTTTGAAAGAAGATATCAAGATGCGGTTTTCGCTGACTTTTTAAGCTTTTACTACTCTTTACTATCAGCTAAAATAACACATACTATCGTATTTAATTTTTTTGAAAAAACGCGCTATGTTTGTTAAATTGTAAGAAAGCGCCCCCTAGCGTCTACGTTTAAAACCTTATTATTAATATTTTTACGGTATAATATAGAGTAAGAAACGCTCTTTTAAACGAGCCCTCGTTTGTTGGATTCTGATCATCCAGTCCGGAGTTATTAGCATTTAAATAAAGATAGATCTAACCTTCCCCCACCACTTTATTTTAGCAGATAGGGGAAATGGTTCTAACAAAAAATATCCAAAATTTACTGAAGATTGTGAAGCTATTATTTATAGTACCCATTATCTAGGCAAAATTCTGTAAAAAATCTATTTTCTTATTTTCCATAGCAGTTGCGCCACCTAGCGGCCGTTTTACAAACTTGAAAATAATTTCCAGCAATTTCTCATAGCCCCATTAATTATAAATATTTTTTTCCGTAAGCCCTACAGCTAATACTTTCCCAGATACAGCCGAGACATATTCTTAGTGGGACACCCGGTACAACAGCATTTATTCACTAACAATGGTCCAGTGACGTTTCTCTATTTTGTCACATAAAGCGCCTACTTATAATGATTAAAGTCCACCTGAGCACGATCCTGTCCGCTGACGACGAATAGACTGATTTTAATTAGTCAGCAATGTTTGCGAAACGCCATAGTCGAAAGGCTTTGTACGACTGACTGTCGGCGGCTTTTCCTCACCCTCCACTGACCACTTCAAAGAGAGCAGCGCTTTAAATTAGAGAGAGGACTCCCGTGGGCCGCCTTCCCCTACGACAACTAAAAGAAACTAGGGGAGGATCAGGTAAAATGGAACGTTACCTTTGAAGTTGGTAATTGGCGGTGTCTGATAAATCGGTTTGGTTGAAGGTGTGTATAAAGTACTAAATTTAAAGTATTGTCAATCAAGAACCTTTATATACAGGGTGGCGCCTCTCATACCACGCGGAGGCTTCAAGGAGAACGATAGTTTGTCTTGAAATTAAATTTTAGGAGTTTTACAGAGTGTCGCCAAAAAAATTACGCGTATATGTGGTTTTTATTAAAACATTCTATAACATTAATTAATTTTGGAATTGCAGGAAAAATAGAGTTTCGTTAAAAAAGTATATGACTAAAATGTAATGTTTTTGACATATTCTTTAAAAATGAAGAAGAAATTTTAAAGCTCAATAAAAACTACCTAAATTGGAATTTACACAGTATAGTCTAATGTGTGCTAAAAATAACGATTGTACAAGGTGTCCCATTTTGGTTGCAATCATACAGTATATCCGTTATTAGTGAAGATAGAAGGGTGCGGTTTGCACCAACCTGTCCCACTTTTTTGTCAAACGGATGCTGTAGACAAAATTTCGTTTCTGAGCTACTGGGTATTTTTGAAAATTTTGCAATTTGGGACACTCCCCATATCTCTGTTATTGTAAAAGGTATCCAGAAGGTAAAAACTGTTTATTGTAGAACTTTTTATGGTAGAATACAGTGACGTAGTATGTTATATATAGTATATTTGCAACAAAATTTGTAATAACATTAAAATCAGTCAAAGTAGCACGTATAGCCGCCCATACTAAAATGTAATAATATCGCAATTTGGGACACTCCCCATATATCTGTTATTGTAAAAGGTATCCAGAAGGTAAAAGCTGTTTATTGTAGAACTTTTTATGGTAGAATACAGTGACGTAGTATGTTATATATAGTATATTTGCAACAAAATTTGTAATAACATTAAAATCAGTCAAAGTAGCACGTATAGCCGCCCATACTAAAATATGTTAATATCTCGAAAACTGCGACTTTGACTGATTTTGATGTTATTACAAATTTTGTTGCAAATATTATTCCTAATCTTTATTTGAAAACCGCGTTTCGCTAGCTACTGTAATTTTGGAGTTACGATTTTTTAAAATTTTTAACCCCCTCCCATACCCCCTTACCAACCCCCCACCTCCACCAAAAACTAATGGCCAGATTCGCGGGTGCCACAGTATTTTTGTACCAAATTTGGTTAAAATCGGTTCAGCGGTTTTTGAGTTATCGTGTTACAGACGGACAGACAGACACCATGAAAATATTTTGTATTTAGGTCATTTATGACCCAAGTAACTCATTTTGAGTGAAATTAAAAAAACTTTTTTTGTCGATCCTAATAGCCTACCATACCTATTGGTATGGTCGGCTAAAAATGGAAAAATTCCTTTACTTTGAAACTAAAAGAACTGCCTACCAACTTTTTATTAACATATTTTAGTATGGGCGGCTATACGTGCCTCCCGGCGCCAATTTTTTTTTCTGGGATCGAAATATATTACACCTTAAAATATTTGCACTTATTTAAGACTCACCCTGTATAGTATTATTGCCAAATTCTATATTATTTTTACTGACGCCTTACGACTTTGAATAAATTGACCCTTATAGAGCCCCGCTATTTAAATAAAATTCGATACGTTTCCGGGGAAAGTGCTTTTATATTCTCGATTTCATTTCCATGTCGCAGATAAACTGAATTTTCCGTTTGAAACTTGAAACGTCACCGAACGGAAAACGGTGTCAGTTATTTTCCGTATTTTCCCCTCCACCGGTATGGCCCGTCGGAAAAAATATGCAAAAACAGAAATGTTTTGCTCGGTATTGTATTTCATTTCGATAAAACATTACTTTCGCTTATCGAGCCCCGTCTGATGGATTTATCGACAAAATGGTAACGGTTTGCAAATGTAATTGAAAGAGTTCAAAAACATTTTTCGGAAATGAGTAATGACGTAGTGTTTATAAAGTGTATACACTTTTAAATACTTGATTTCGGCCCGGGAAATAAGCTTTCAGGGTATTAAGTACGGTAATATTTTCTAAGGGACTAGGCCTAGAATTTTTTTTCTATTTTAAATATTACTGTTGAGGGTTGGGACCATTGGTGCTACAACAGGAAAATAAAACACTAATTCACCACAATACACGAAAACACTTTTACTTTTGTACTGAACGCGCATTTCGCTAAAAACTTACTTTATTAAATTAAAACTGGTTTTAATCACCTGCTGATGATGCTAACATGGTTAGAGAAACGCGCATCTAGTGCCAATGTAAAGTGTTTAATAAAAAAACTTTTTTTGTGGTGAATTAGTGTTTTGTTTTCCTATTCTAAATACTTATGTAAAAAAACTATGGTACTATTAATATGAAATAATAATATCCATAATAGAATTATGCTGTTGAATATACTAACTGTTTTCATTGGTTAATAGTCATTTTTTATACAAGACGGGAGACTTAAAATGCAATTTTATCGTCGTGTATAAAACAATACTATTTCTGCATAGCGAGTTACGTTTTAAAAAATATTCGGAAATTATTATTTCAAGGAATTTATTTGAAAAAATATTGTGCTGGGTTGGCGTTGGTTTCTGTATAATTTGACAAATAAATAAAGCTATCTCTTTAGTTGTCAGTTTTGAGTCAATATTTTTTAATTCTCTTTCGTGTCGATTGCTGATTGAATTGGAGCCAGGAATGGCTTAAAACGAGATAAGTAAATTGCCAACAGATATTCAGGCTGAGGCGACAAACGCCATATCCAAACTACTTCCATTTAAATCCCGAATAGCTTATGAAAAGGAATACAAAATTTTTCAAAAATGGAAGCAATTAAAAAACGTGCGAGAAGAAATAAAGTTTTTAACCTATCCTCGCTGTTAAAGTATCATTTAATCTACCCTTGCGGTTAAAGTACTAATTTATCTACTATTTTTGATAGATATAAGGCAATTTTAACAGTTGCTATGAGAAAAAAAAACAAAGTAAAAAATTCTTCTTCTACTTAATTAAGGCACTCGAATTAATATAATATTATAATATCATAATACTCCAAACTGGCGCTGATAGTTCCAATAGTAAGTTACGAGTGCACGGAAAAGATGTGCACAGCTGAATTAGTGATGGTCACCTAGACTTTCTGAATAAGGCGCATTAAATTGAGTTCACGTTAGAGGTGTGTAGTTCGTGAACGAACTAGTTCCAATGAACTATTCGACACCGGAATGAAAGAAACTAGTTCCCGTTTTCGCAAAGAACTAGATCCTCAGGACATATTCCGGGATCGAGACTGTGACCGATATAGAGTCAGAGTAGCAGCCGTATGTTATCGGATCCGGACCTAGAGGAACTAAATAAAAGACTAGTTTACGTACGGATTGGCCAGCGCGGTCGTAGCCTGATGCTAGGCAAGAGTGGAGAGTGCCAGCCGTATGTTGCCTGTCCTGGACCGAAAGGACTAAGCGGAACTAATTAAAATGCCACAGTGTTTGCCGGCGTAATTACCGCAGAAAATTGTCTTGGATACTGTTTTTGATTTTTAGTTTGTTCTTTGAATATATTATGGGATTGTTTCACTTTAGGTCCCTAAAATTAAGAAATATCTTATAAAACGAAGTAGATATTCTGAATTTTTAGACAAAAACAAAGGCTTGAAGCGAGGAAAAATGCAATTTTTCGTAAAAGTTTTGTATTATTTGCTACAATTGATTTGTAATATAGTGTTTTAAACTCTCATTTGAGTTTCCTTTTTAATTTTTTTTATCTGCAATACAACTTTCCTATATGTACAGATCATACTGTGAATAGTTCTGACTGACAACGAAACCCATTAGCAAGCAACGGAGATGTCAATGTTAGTCGGGAACTATTGTGAACTAAAGACCAAGTTTCAAGGAACTATTCCTCTAGTTTCTCCCAAGTAGTGATGGGTTGTTATTTAACTATCTGTTATTTTATAACAATTATTTAGAAATAACATGACGCAACCGTTACTACTTCTAAAAAATAACAGATATAAAATAACGACACGTAGAGATCGACCGTTCGTGAAACGAAGTCGGCGCTCTGCACCGCCACGAAATTCGATGCTGCTCGAAACAATTCCAAAAAACAACTAGTATGGATGAAAAACATATTATTTCGACAACCATCGATACAGGCGGCGAGATACAACGGACAACGGAGTGGGGAATGCGCTACGGCCGGCGCGGCGAACGTAGCTGCATCGGTCGATGGTCGTGTTGGTCTTGCTTGCAACAGCTTAAAAATAATAGGATAAAAAAGAAGCAGCTTTTTTGAATTTGAAACAGTTGCGGGCATAACGCCTGGCGGTCAAGATAACAGGAGTGGGGACTGAACGCTGCTGCGTCGGTCGATTGTCGATGGAGGTTCGAAACAGGTTGGAGAATAACGCATCAGTTGTTTTAGATACATTGTTTTTCAACCTGTTTCGAGCATAACGGGCGGAGGTCGAGATATTATGGAGCTGTATGTTTCAGTACTTAGTTATTAAGTTTCAATATTAAGTTATTTATTTATTCTGAAAAATTTTCAGAATAAATACCTAAATAGAAATTCTCCTTTGCAAATTTAAGTGTAAAATTAATTCGAACTCTGTGTAGTTGGTTTAATTATAAAGAATATACTACACATTTTCTTATATTGCTATTTTTTTACCGCAAATGGTAAAATCATAACTAAGAGCTCCTCGCCGGTCGAGTGAGATGCATCCTGTACACTGCTACGCAATTCAGGCGGATCAAGGAGCAGGGCGTAGGTAGATCGGAATGTATAGGTTACAGTTGAGGGTTGGAACCTTTGGTGTTACACAGCAAAATAAAATTACACTAAATCACCACAATACACCAAAACACTTTTACTTTTACACTGGACGCGCGTTTCGCTAACCATGTTAGCATCATCAGCAGATGATTATAAACTGAAGGTATAGACGAGTGGCGGCATTTTGTTTTTTTTATATCGCAATTTGTAAACGGCGCTTATTTGTAAGCAACCACCGTTTTTAGAGAGGTATTTTAGATAACAATCGATATTTAGAAATGTTTTGACACCCTGGAAATACTACCACCGAGCACGTCATTGTTGCAACTTGCAACTGCGTTAATACGCCTGGCAGTGACCGCCTCATACTCTTTCAGATATTTAGCAATAAAATAAAGAAACCTGTGATTTTTAAGCTGTTATTTTAAGCTGTTTTTTATAAATAACTATAACAGTTTCAACTGTTATCTAAAAATAACAGTTTTGCCCATCACTACTCCCAAGGAATTCCCACCTCCTAGTTCACGTACATACATATGCGCACTTATTAAGGAACCGCCAATAATTATCACGAAACATTTAGTCTTCGCTTTTTACTATTTTACAGTAGCCTAAAAATATACAACTAAGTTAATAAAAAATAGAATTTAAAGTGAACCGCGGGATGTAATATGACTCCAGAGACAATTTTTCCCGTACATCAACTCAACGCCGACGCCCTGTCCCCAGCAGCAGCGCGTTTATGTACATATATATGGCTCAGGTGAGACTCCTGTTACATAATTCGCCAAAAAAATAAAGGGGAAAAAGATCGTCCTGGAGGTGACATGCGAGCAACATCAATCTTGAAACAAAAAGCGCCCCGCCAAGCGAGAGAGTCTCATATTTTTCCCCTTCGCGCGTGTATTTTTTATTATTATCATTACCTAATACATATTCAGGGATGGCGGTTATATTTTCTAGCGTAATGGAGTGACGATATTCTGGAATGTATGTTAGAGAATTTTATATCGCACTAAAGGTTTATTAAAATTGAGTATAAAGTATACTAAAACAGTAGCATATACCGGGTGTTTCTCAAAAGTGGCTCACGCCTATAACTTTTTTATTTTTTTCAGATAAAAAAAACGAGATTTGGTGTGTTAGTATATGACATAAATTAGGATTGATTGACGTATTCAATTGTTTTCGGTCAACTTCTGTTTCATTGAAAATGACTAAAACTTTTGAGTTTTAAATGACACCCTCGGTATTTTTTTTAAATTTATTTCATACATTTTTTTTTTAAATTCATAAAAAAATGTCACTAGAATATGACAATGGAATGACAAATTATATGTCAACTTTTCACATTGCATTTTCCTTTGAATAAGAAGACTAAGGAAGGAGCATAATGCTATCCATGTATTCATGCATGGTGGGCGGAAAAGCCACCATAAAAGCTCTCTAGGGTGGGGATCTTTGACAGTTCTGTTTGACGATTCATTTGACACATTTGAATTTGATTTGAAATTTTGTGGATTTGTCAGTCTTTACGGAGCTTATTTTATGTTATTTATTATTTATTCTACTACTGATAGTTGTATAAAGGTAGTAAATCTAGATGGAAATTGTGGCAGAACTTAAATTAACAGTGACACTATCGCGATTTATCGAAAAAGTCTCTAAAATAGTTGGTTGTGTAGCGTGCGGTAGATCTCGGCAAAAATTGAGTGAAATAATGGAACAACTTTTCGCTAGTAAGTGACTATATAATATACATACGTGTAGTAAACCGATCATTTATGAAATTCACTTAAATTAGCTAAATTATATATTTTTCTTGCATTTTAGCTTTTATTTATTACTTGTCAAAGATTAGATGTCAAAGAATTTAGATACGTTAATTTGACTTACCTGCTTCAGTAGCGTATCAGATGTTTGTGTTAATAAATACTTATTATAACTTTTCTATTTTTATTAGAATTATATATTTTTATAACAATTTTAATAACTACCAACATTTATTCACAACGTAAAATAAAACAACAAATTATTGAGTCTACCCCACGTCTACCCTACATCATAGTTTTACATTTTTTAAATAAAATTCCGTAAATAAGTCGGCCATATTTGAGGCCCATCACGGTGTACCTAAGATTTTTGATATGCTCCTTCCTTAGTCTTTTTATTCAAAGTTAAAAAACAATGTGTGTACTATGTTCGCATGTTTGAAGTAAAACTTCTTACTAACAGCTATAAAATTGAAGGTTTTGTAGGATATATTTTTTTATGAATGCTTTAGAGTTAATATAAAACTGTTTACTATTCTTGCGTTATAATGTTTTTATTTTTTATTTTTATTAAAAAACGATAATTCTATCAACCGGCTGGATAACCCTGGTAGCTGTGGCCATTAAACCAAAATATTACTACATCTCTGACTATTACTAACCAACAATTTGTTTTGTGTAATATATTGCTCTAATTTCAAGGTTTTCTGAATGAAGCTTTATACATACATGATTTTTTGTTTCTTGGTTCTAAAATTTATTCCATATATTTTTCTTTCCACAGCTAAATATAATAATTATGTTATATTATTATATGTTATATTATATAACTATTTTTTACAGGAAAAGAAAATACCGCAATACCTTGTATCCATATCGGGAAAAGGGCAAAATCCGAATCAACATCAATATTGGAGCTTTGGACGTAGGAGTAATCCCCAACTAATGCCGGATTTGCCGCCATCGCAAACAGAGAGTATTTTCAAGGGAGGAGGTAAAATTATTATTTTCTACCAGGGACGGGTTTGACCTTTCAAATAAAATGTTCCTTAAATAAACCGTATCTTAACTAGCTACAGTTTAATCGGAACCTAAATAGAAAGCTGCCGACGCGAAGTCTTAAAAACAAAACAAGAGTTTTTGAAAATAGCAAAAACTTATTCATTAAAATTTAAATTTCAGTTACATTAAATTTGTATTTCCATATAAAATAAAAACAGATAAAGATTCTCCTGATTACAGACCTTTGTGCACTAGTTTAAACTTTTTTTTACCTAAATGTTTATTTTTGCGATGTGACAACACAAACAAGAACCAATTCAGAAATAAGACAGAAAAAGTAGTTTGGATTAAATAAAATTTACAAAAAAAATAGATAAAAAACACCAGTGCCAAAAGTTTTTCAAAAAAAAATAACCATACCAAATATGGAAATACTTCATTACTAATACTTTGTCACTTTTTGTTTTGACCTGTTAGCCAGTAAAGCCCAATAACTTTTGCCGATTTTTGAATTTCTCATTTATGCTTTCGAATTTGTGTAACAAAAAATTCCAAAATGTTGACTTGTCAGAAAGTGAAAATAACGAATACTAATAATTTTCACATTCGTATTCCACCAGAACTCAGAAGAAGTTGAAAAATAAGCAAAAGCAAAAGGAACGAGAAAATGTGGAAAATGAATGAGGGAAATGGAAAGATAAAGTAGTCACTAATCAGTAATAATAACATTCCATACATATGTGTTTCTTGAAGAATGCCTGAAAATTCAATGAAAAAAAATCTAAAAAATATATTTTTTTTGTAAAATACCACGGCGTTCTAAAATATCAGCGTTAAATTAAAATCAAACTTTAAATTAATAACTACCTAATCACACTTACCTAATGAGATAAGATCAAAAAGGTTAAAATTTCTGTATATGGAATATTTATTATTAATGTTTTATTTGGTTCCGTGCATCATACATAATTATATACATTATAACTACTATTAATCAAAGACATTATAAATATAGACCGAACATCTCATTCATAAATACTCGTTGGTAGTGTATCAAACATTCCAATGTGTCAAACAAGGACAGAAGAGACAGAGAAGTCTAAAATTTCCGACCCCGGCAACTAGGCGCATTTGGATTGTTCTAATGGCCAGTGGCGTATCGTTTTTTGGAACGAATTTAATTAGTAAAGTAAAAGTAAAGTAATTAGTAAAATGTTTACTCCATATTAATATACTACATTAACACTTTTTCGTCAGATGAGTTTTGTTATAAGGTCTAATATAATAATATAATTAATATCCCACATATACTTATGTTGAAACGTTAGTAGGTAGTTTTCGAAAATCGCTCCAACGTCGATTTTCAATTTAAACTTTCAGTTAATTCTATATAAACTTTCAGTTACTTTTGAATATTTACAGGGTGACTCAGGCTTCCGAAACAGTTCAATATTAGGTTTGCAGTTGGTGACTTTTCTTTCAATTTTTTTTTTAGAATATGGAGGCAATGGTAAAGCACATTTTAGACATTTTTGTAAACATAGGGGGCCAGGACATATTTTCAAACTAAAGTTGTAGATTTGCCATTAAATTTCCATTTCAGAAATACCTAGGGTTGCCACCTGTCCTTTTTTGAAAAGGACAGTTCTTTTTTGGAATAACTTGTCATTTTGACATTTTTTTACTTAAAAAGTGATTTTTATTTACGTATTTTCCCTGAGAAAATTACCTACAGCAAACAAAAATATTATTTTCGTCCAAATTTAATTAGACATGTTATAAAACTTATAAATAGATTTTTCTTGTTTAGAATAGGCAACATTATTTAGAACTTCCCGTTTAATCTCAAATGATAATTTAGGTTTTAGTTTTACCTTTTTTGATCTTAAAAAGAACTTTTTAAAATTAGTAATTAGTAACGATTTAGTTAGTTCGCAATCGATAGCTTCCTGTAAAGTACTATGTAATAGTTGTTTAATCTTGTATTATTAATAACTTCCTATACCTAAAATCAATATTTAATGAGAAAATTGTGTTTTTTTGAAAATATAAGACAAGATTTGACTTTCGGTCTTCTTCTTGTATTATGATGGCTCTGATACGAGGCAATTACCTCTTAGTCTCTCAATAGAAGGCATTTATCATTAAAAGTATCAAATCTGTGTGCTACAGTATGGGATTTCTGTCGCATAATAATGAATATTACGTTTATTTACAAATCCATTACTTTTAAAGGTAGCTTCATCAGACAATCAAATTTTAATTAAATGTCCCAATCTTCATGAACTGTATTAAGCATATGTATTGCGGTTTGAATCATCCCGAGAATCACCCTGTATGTTGACAAAAATATTTTGAAAATGTGCGTTACAATGGCCCCCATCTTATGTAAAAAATTGAAATAAAAATTACAAACCTAAAACGTAATAGGTAAAGAGCTTTTTTGGAGGCCTGGGTCACTCTGTATATAGGTATGTATAAAACTAGTAGCCTTAGAATTATTTACAGTTCGTCCCATTCTAAAAAAAAGGTAAACACACCGTACAAATAACTCTAGGAAGAGGTATTTGTACGGTGGTAAAAAATTGTTTAAACGAGGCCGAAGGGGCAGATATAATAATGCAATAAAATGTAAAAAGGGCGAGTAAACACCTTTGTTTATTTGTTGAGCAAAATTCCTTTAGAATATCGTATATAATGACCAAAATATGACGCAATTTTAAGAAAAAAAATGTCGCTTTCTGGCTTATAATAAAGTTTCAAATGCAACGTTTATATTCAAATTTGTTATGATCTACAACAGTTAAGTAGTAACTGAGACGAATTATAATTCAATTACCGGCTACTACGTTCTTGTTTTAATAGCTCAAAATTCAACAAATTTAATTAGAAATTATTTTAATTGTGAGAGGCTCCTTGTGGGACGCCTATGTACGGCGATTACGGCGCGGCGGAAACAATACCTACCTGTGAAAGACAAATTCGGGTAATTTGAGCTTATTTTTCCACACATTTGACACTGTCGTACCATATTGAAAATTCGCAGATTCAAAAGTACGTTAAACAAAAGCAAAACTACTGAAAACACTGAAAAGTTCACTTCGGACTTGATTCCGACTTCAAACACACCGTAAGCTAAACGTAGTACGCTATAACGGACCAAGGGCCGTCGCGAGGGGTGGTGAGACGGACGGCTCATTTCATTCTGGAAGACTAGCAGCGACGTTGCCAATAGTTCTAGACGTTTCAGCACATTAAACAGTAAACATGTCCTTTAATAGTAACGCATATATCCTCTGGTTAATAACCATATAATTACGCATGCTTCTTTAAAAATAAACTATTAATTTAATTACGAAATTGAGATTTATTGATATCCGGTGAAGGTTTTAAAGTCATCTTTTCTGCAAATCAAACTAAGTAGATAGGCGCAAATTTGAGACGTGGCAATGTCGCCTTCTCTATCTCAGTTGGTTTTTACAGTACGTAGTCAACCTCCGATTGTTTGATCGGGTTAAAATGCACAATGTGATATCTGTTCTTCCTAAATCTATGCTATTAATTCACCATTGGACCCAGAACCCCACATGCTTAACTACTATTTGTAAACTATTTTTTACACAAATCCTACATAATTAACCAATGTTCATTAGAGCTTTGATATTTTATCGTTAAATCGGAAATACAATTTTTTATTAAAATAAATACTAGTTTATAAATTTAATAAAACACTTACAGCAAGAAGTTTCTCATATACGCACAGTAAAGTTTTGATTGACAAAAGTTATTATGTGTAAATATTTTGTTTCTTAATATATTCAATCATGACATCAGATAATGTAAAAATAACGATTAAATCAGGTGATATGTATCCAGAATAATGATCACGCATACTTTTGTGATGTTTTCAGCAGTCGTTTTTTTAAAAATTATATAAATAAAAGTCTAATATAATTCTAATCATCAGAATTCAGTCAAAAAATATCGAAAATTCATTCTCAGCGAATCTATTTGTCAAGAGAAATATTTGATAATCTATAGGCAAAAGCTACGTAATATCATATTATATTTTATTTCATTACTTTTCTATTTCCATGGAATTCCAATATATCCCAAGCTTAAATTCAGGAAAATATTTCAGAGCCAGTGTCGTAGCATAGATTTATATATTTTTCCTTCTCTGAAATAAAAAATTCAAGCACTAGTATTGAATCAATATTAAATAAATTTATAGTTTAAAATTACAATCTCAATATTAAATATTTTATGCTTTAAAAAACTTTAAATTATAGACAATGTAAATATATTATTTTTCGAGTAGAATGTAATTTCACAGAAATTATGGATTAATTAAAGTAGGGCTTGTCTTTGACGCCGTTTTTTTTAACTGTGTAGTATGTTTGATTTGGTATTAAAAATACTACTAAAAAAGGTTTGAACCTGACGCGATCTTTTTAAATACCTACCCGCCTATTATGACATAAATTAGAAATTTAGGAGGCAAATACAGTATTGCCATTTTTAAATATTTCTAAGTAAAACATGAGTGCCTATGCCCCTTATCAATGGTACGCCACTGTCTGAGTCTCGGTTTCCAAAACATTACATACGGATGCGGTGAAACGGTCTTCATCCCTCCATGTTCGATCGAAAGCAAACAAGAGTTAAGGCGGCTTCAGATTCTACTCAACTTTTCAATATTCCACCGATGTGTATACAGAGTGTTTCCGAAAATATATTTAATCGAAAAATAAAACTAATGGCATTAAGTCAATGTTAAATATTAATATATGACACTATATACTGCACTATAACACTATACCTGACTATTATACACAATAACATGACATAAAAAAATCTTTTGGTGTTCAGTACTTCAAAAATGTATCAATTCCAATGCCATAAACAACCAAAACAAGTTACTTTTTTAAGGATCTAATCTAAATGTCCTGAGTCGATATACCATGCTGGCAACTGTTACTTTTGGGTCGGTACTTTCATGTGTGAAAGTAAATCGCATAGGGATCCTATTAAGTCGGAGTGAGAGTAATGCGACGGTGAGCTGTTGCGTCGTTGCCACATTTCTCTGGTACGCCTTTCCCTGTCAATTAAAGTAAAATCACGATTGCAAACCGATTATTTTTTTTTTCGGAAAGATTAGTTAAAATCATTAGATATGTTTCGAGCATCTGAAATGGAATTATAAGAATATCGTTAGGGGTACAGTTGAGGGTTGGAACCTTTGGTGTTACACAGCAAAATAAAATTACACGAAATCGCCACAATACACGTTTACTTTTACACTGGACGCGCGTTTCGCTAACCATGTTAGCATCATAAACAGATGATTATAAACTAAAGTACAATCTACAAGTTGAGCGTTTATATACTCGCCCAGTAGGCACCGAGTGGACGTGGCAAAATCTAGCCAACCGAGTCAGAGCCCACTGAGCGTAACAGTTAGATTTCCGCCACTAGAGTAGTAGGAACAAAGAACTTGAAGGAATTGGACCGTTGACTCTGTTCATACTATCTTTACATTTATTAATTCTGATGCTTTCATATGCATCTAATTGCCTCTAATTTGAGACTTGTTTAATTAATTTTAAATTACTAAGATCTATACAATGTTCTTTGTCAACAATATGTTCGGCAACGCAAGATTTATCCGGTCTACCATATCTTATCTGAGCTAAATGTTCTTTAAATCTAGTTAATATTGATCTTCTAGTTTGCCCAACATATTTCTGATTACAATCTTTACAAGAAATTTCATAAATAACCGACCTTTCCAGTGGAGGTGTTTTATCCTTTGGATTACCTAAGAATTGTTGTAATTTATTATTAGCACTATACACAAGTTTATAATTGACATTCTTGAAAATTCCTTTTAGACCACGGGATAACTCTCTATCAAACGGTATTGAAAAATATTTAGACGTATCTTTCTCCACTTGAAAAGTCGAATTTTCAGTAATCATTAACCTATACCTCCGTTTTCTAATTAATTTATCAACTAGTGAAGGAGAATATCCATTACACTCAGCTACATTCCTAATGTAATCTCTTTCTATTTCATATCTTTCGTTGGAAAGTGGGAAACTAAATAATCTATGAACTAAGAGATTTAAACTAGCCATTTTATGTTCAACGCTATGATGTGATTCATTAGGAATATATCTGCGCGATGGTATTTTTCCTATAGATATCAAATTCCGACCCAATGGTGTCCAATTTTTTATAACGATAAAACGTCAGTAATCGCGATAATTTAAAAACTTAACTTTTTAACACATAACACACCATAAATTAAGAACCACTTTAGATATTGGAACTTTTTTTATTTTGAAGATCGGATCTTTTACAATATGTTTAAATGAGTGAAATTCCCTAAGGTTGTTTTTTCTATTCAAAAATTTTAAACAACCCATCCATTTACTTTTAGTGCATAGCAATTTTCAGCAATCTGTCTGCGAAGAAAATATAGCAGAAATGTCTAAGAATGTTTCTGAAAAAACTACAATCAATTATTTTTAATAAATTTTGAAATATCGATTAATTTTGAATTCAGAGTTCTAATAGCGCGACCACTGTCGAACACCAACTCAATTCCAATTACCAAAAATGCAAGTGTTCAAGCTGTAGAGAAAATTACAACGACTCGTTAATAAATAAACAAATAAATTATCGCGAGACGTAATTAAGGGGGTCGACCGGTGGACTGCGACAAATTTACTATATCCCCTTCCACGTCTCTTAGCGATGTGCGCAGTTTCTCGGTTTATTTCGTACGTTTGGCAACGTTTTTACTGTTCTTTCTTTGTTCAGTACATTATAAACGCATTGTACTCTCCTTACATACGGAAATCTCGATCCAAGACTAACCTGTCAGAAATAGTTAAAAATAAATATAGAACTTTGTTCATGGAATATTGTCTAATATTGAATAATTCAAAAGATTGAATAGTATGGAATGTGGAAAAAATGTACTACTAAAAATATCAATCGACGGACATGTCGAAAGTTTGTGCAATGGTTTCGTCATCACCCTGTATAGATATAGAAATTCAAGGATACACAAAAGACGTTCAGCCACCGGAAATTCTAGAAAGGATTTTCTCTAACCACCCCTTTTGATGTTTTCCTCAGGTAATATCGAAAGAAGAACGATACGGTTTTCCGTAGGCGGTGGATATTGCCTCTTGTTTCAAGAGCTACGATATTATATTTCCAAAGCTATAACCCTTGCTATAACAAACTAAAGTCTTAAGATGTATCCTGTGAACCTACTTTGAAACAGATTTTTGAATGCTTATACAGGGTGTCCCACTATTCCGTGGACATAGAATTACTACGTATTTTTTGAATCAAAATTAGGACACAATTTACCTCTATACAAAAGTGCTTCGTTTGTCCGCTAGAGGACATGAAACTTTAAAAAAAATAAACACATTTTTTCTGATATTTTAAGAACCGTTATTCCGATATGAATGAGATTTTGAATGTCTGCTCTTTGAATGTTTCCCACACATACATACATTTTAGTGATAATATTTTCCAACTCCATCCACGACAGATTTTCTTTTCTTAAAATGGTCCCTCTAGTATTTACTACATTTTTTATCTCTTGTAAAAAACACATCGCATAGTTTTTGAGAAAAAAAAATTTGGAGAATATATTTTTCCAAAGCAGACCTACAAAATATACAGGAATTCCAATATTCCGTGGACATAGAAGAACTATATATTTTTTAAATCAAAATAAGTTAATTGTACATAATTTACCTTTATACAAAAGTGCTTCATTTGTGCGTTAGAGGACATCAATAAAAAATAAACCCAAATGTTAATTAATTTAAAATTTATTAATTTTTTAAGCTCTTTATAAAGCTTATTGTCAAACATAATTCGTGAGACTAACATAAAATCCTATATTTACTTTTTATAGATTTTTAGAGCATACTTAATTGCACCTCCATAGCTTGATGTGACAAACAACATCTTTTGGAAATCCGCTTCTGAAAAATATTTGTTTTCCTCAAAAAGTATGCTCGGTGGCGTTTTTTTTTACAAAAAAGAGAAAAAAAAGAAGAGAGAAAAAAAAAGAGAATTTTTAAGAGACAAAAACTGTAATATGTACTACAGGGACCATTTTACGAAAAGAAAATCTGTCGAAGAAAAGTTTGATGCCTTCTAACGAACCAAGCACTTTTGTATAGAGATACCAAAAATACGTGGAATATTGGGACAGACTGTATAGTTTTAGAGGAAATTAAAAAACATGAAAAAACGATTGAATTTTTAAGTCATAAAAAATTAAAGGGCGTTTCTATGGCAATAGCATTTCGATTCCATCCTTTGATAGATGGCTATTATTCATTTTGATCAAAGAATATACCTAGCTAGAAAAAGAATGGACTCTGCCATACTGAAAAATGGTCCTACAGAAGTGGCGCCATCTTAAGACAAGCCCTACTCAATGGGCTTGACTTAAATGGATCGAAGCGCGGGCTTTTTAAATGAGCGATTTTGTTGAATTTTACTCTAAAATAATTAAATTTGATTATTAAATCTTATTTTTTACACAAATTCAACAATACTAATAACAAGTATTGTTGTGATGTGTAAAAAATAAGATTTAACAGTATAATTTATACAATTATTAAATAAAATTAAAGCCAAACATGTGAAATATTATTTATTATTTAAAGTTCTTATTTATAAGTCAAATATTTAAGCATAGTTTATTATAATAAAACAAGACCAACGTAATACGCCCAAAGTTTTGTAAATGGAGTAAATATAAATAGGTACTTAAATGATGGCAAATATTAAAGACTTACATTATATTTTTAGGGCCACAAACAAAAGGAATTGTCTAATTAAAACACATATAACAAATTATAGTTTGAAAAACGTTTTGATAATCATTTATTTGATAATATTATGATTGGCGACAATATTTTTTGAGAATTTGACAATAATATGACAATGGCCGTTGGAAACTATGGAAACTACAAAAAAAATTCTGATTTAACGCCATCTGACAATAACTAGTAGCAACTTCTTAACCTAAAAATTAATTGCACTACCACCTAGTGGCTAGGGCTGGAACTATTTTATTTGAGATTTCCGTGGAAACGGTGGAACCGCTTTTGCTATTTCACTTTCCCGCTCCTGATTTTGATTAACGTCATATTTTTTGCTGTTACATTTTCCGATAACTATTATTACACTTTCCGTTGCATTAAACTAAATAAATTTTGTGTCTTCTTTTACATTTTAAAACAGCAAAAAATATGGCGTTAATTAAAATTATATCAATAACAATATATCAAAGAATGAAAACGACATTCTATTTCCATCGGCAGAAACGCCTTTTTTAGGACTCTAATTTTCTCTAAAACGGTATAGAAATTTCGAAAAGTATAAACGGGATTTGCCATTTTAAAACAAGCAAAAATTTTAATGAAACAATAACAAAAAAGTTTTTCCTCTTGTAAAGACAATCCGGGGACATATTGTAGAATAGTTCTATAATTCTAGCAAAATATTGAAATTATTTAAGAAGGAGAAACCATTGTGTCAATGCCAGAAATATTCAGAATTTAATGTTTTTGATAGTTTAAAACAAAATGCCTGGCTAATTGCCTACCCCCTCTTTTTTACCACTCCACGAACTTTTTTAGGGACAATGGGGAACGTAATGCTTTTTTTTTCAAGCCCGACGAAAAATCTAATAAAAATACGCTTTGTCTTTGTCGGCCATTTGATTTATCACCCTTTCGCAGGCGAACCGTTTAAGTTTTGTATCATTGGAGTGGCCGAGAGTCGTTTTTTAATCTACGAAAATAGGCGGATTTTTTCATCTCCCTCCTCTAAATCCTCACTCGTTTCCTCACTGTTTTGTTTCATTTCCGCTTAACGGACTATTTACCCTTATCTCGCTTGAAACAAATTTAGATTCTTTTTTTATTTTGTTCGGAGGGAAGGAAGGATGGAGGGAGAAACAGCCCTGCTACGTCGAAATAGTGATGGGAATATCAGTTCCATATTAGTCGCGTTTCAATAGCGACCGTTCCAGAGAAATACCGTGATTTTGTAACCGAACCACTTCCAAAGTGTCGCTGTATTTCTGGTCACTGCACTACCTACTCCTCTCCCTGGCCGTTATCTCTGTGTCCGTGCAAAAATTCATAAACAATAACAATTATTAATGAACCCCCAAATTTGTAAATAATAAACAACATGCAGATGGCTAGAAGAATATAGTTATGTTAGCTTTTAATTTTGAAAATAAATATATTAAATAAAAAGTATAAAATAACATAATTTATTGGTATTCAATACTTTTTATTTTTTAATATATTTTTATTCCCTCTTTTCTTCAGACCGAAGAGTAGTTTTTTATAAGTTTTATATTTTTGCCAATAATATTTAGATTTATATTTTTCTGACACACATAGAGATCATCTGCTGATGAACTGAACATGGTTAGCGAAACGCGCGTCCAGTGTAAAAGTAAAAGTGTTTTGGTGTATTGTGGTGATTTAGTGTTTTTATTTTTTTCTGATACACCGTTATAACCGTTAGAATTTAAATTAAAATACATACATTTGTAGGATGATTATATTTTTCTATCTTTTTTCTTAAAATCTGTTTACTTTAGAAATAGTTTAGCTTGAACAATAAAAAGTAACATACTTTAAATCATTATTCGAGATACCTACGCCATATCGTCAGTGATGCGTAATAACCTGCTAACTCCATTTTTGATTTTAAATAAATAATACTTTTAATACATTATTTTTACGTAAAAATTTTAACGAAATATTGATTTTTATTGCTCCCCAACAAATATTATTCTTATCTCTTTATCATATTAACGCATGAATATACTTGCTACATGTGTACATATTTTTTGTGCCGATTCTTTTCTCTCCTCTAAAATTATGAATAATGGAGTTAGCAGTTTATCACATTTCATCGACGATATGCTAAATTTCTTTATCTACGTGTATGTTTTTATCTACGTATATTCCTTACTGGTGGAAAAGTTAGAAGTAAAACGTTCATGTCAGATAATCAAAGTAAAATCAGTCTTACTTGATTCCCGTATGTTAGTAAAATGTAATTCTCTTTCTTTGCAGACTATATAACTCTAATTTAGCTTATATTTTTAATCAATTGAATGTAGATTT
Source organism: Sitophilus oryzae (assembly GCF_002938485.1). Classification (NCBI taxonomy): domain Eukaryota; kingdom Metazoa; phylum Arthropoda; class Insecta; order Coleoptera; family Curculionidae; genus Sitophilus; species Sitophilus oryzae. Next base: position 627,863 of record NW_022145817.1, read on the forward strand.
ACAAATTTCCTTTTTTTTTCTTATTTTTGTAAATGTGTTTATTTGTAACTATCTAATGTACCTAACATGTATTTATTAACAGTCAAAAATGCCTAGTACCTAGACCAGTAGTTCCCAAACTTATTTTTCTCGTGGACCACTTTCAAAATTTTACTGGTTTCGGTGGACCCCCTGCTGCTACATTTCTACCACATTCTTAAAGTCGCCAAAAAATAAAAATTGTGTCACTTCTGAGTTCTGTCCCTATATTCCGATATGTAAAATAAAAACGAAAAATGGTACATTTTATATCACTTTATTTATTAAAAGAATAGAATTACAAGAAAAAATATTAAGGTAATATAGGTTCAGGTCATAATTTTTATTAATGGGAAGGATGTATCTGATGGAGTGTCAGCAAACGATCAATGTTTGGCTTTATTTTTGTGAGCAATAACCGCAAATCCCCCCGCTCTGTGATGTTTAATTTGCTCCTTTTTTTGTTAAGAGGTTTGTAACGGCACTAAAACTCCTTTCGACAAGGTATGACGAGGGAAAAGCTATTAAAAATTTCCTTGCGATTTCCCACAGTCCAGGATATTTTTCGGGTATTTCTGCTTGCAGCCAAAATGTTGGGTAGCCTTTTCTAAATTTCACCTTCAGCTCCTCATTAGTGCTTAGCTCGAGCAGCTCCTCTTGTAATACAACATTGGCCACTTCCGTTTCATCAAATGGATTTATGATCCATGGTGGTATATCCATCGTCAGTATATCTTCAAACCTGGTTTTGAAGTCATCATGCAGAGCACTTAAATGTTGACTGTAGGTATGGATATCCTCATCAATACATTCTACCTGCGACAAGTTTGGAAATTGAGAGAATTCGCGCCGACTAATGTTTTGCTTCATAAATTTCAATTTCCCAAGAAAAGCCGAAATTATCCCCTTTGTTTTTATTAAATTCAGGCTGTCCCCTTGTAACTGCAAGTTAATATCATTAAATTTTTTAAACAAATCTGTCAAATACGCAATGTCTGCTTTGAATTTGATCAAGTTTTCTTTTAAATCTGGATCTCTACTTTCTAAGAACTCTAATATGGAATCGAAAACAGAGTAAAATCTCGTTAAGCATGCACCTTTCGACAACCAGCGTACTTCAGTATGTAAGAGCAGTCGTTGGAAGTCTTCATCATTTTCGTCGCACAATTGAGCAAATAAACGCGTATTCAATGCATTGCTTCTGATTTTGTTGACAGCTTTTATTACAAAATGAAGAGATTGGTTCAACCTGTCACTTAAATGTTTTGCCACAAGATGTTGTCGGTGGATTACGCAATGAATAGCTGTAAGTCCTGGTATAATTCTTTTGAGATGACTTATAAACCCACGATATCGCCCGACCATTGCAGGAGCTCCGTCTGTTGCCACTGAAATAATGTTTGTAAATGGGATCGATTTTTCCGTAAAAAAATTACTCAGGACATTAAATATTGATTCGCCTTTAGTGTCAGTCTCCAAAGTTCTGGCAAATAGCAATTCTTCGTGAATTTCTTCCTCAACAATAAATCGGACATATGCCAATAGTAATGCTTCATTACTGGGTAACGTTGACTCGTCCAGTTGTATAGAAAAATGAGTTTTTTGCAGATGATTGCACAAAAAGCTTTCGATATCAGAGCTCATTTCATCAATGCGTCTTTGTACAGTATTGTTACTTAATGGAATTCTTTTTAGTACGTCAAATGGAGATTTGTGCAAAACAGTTTTTAAAACCTCTTCAACAGCGGGTAAAATTAATTGTTCTCCGATAGTGTGCGGTTTTCCAGATTTTGCTATAAGTAATGAGATATTGTAAGATGCCCGCAAGCCATCATCGTTACTTTGAGATGTTGAAGCGAACATACTGTGCATGGTGGGTCTCTTTCCATATTTTTCTTTCAATGTTTGAAAATATTTTAAATCTTTACCTATTTTATCAGTATGACACCTTTTTAGATGATCTTCGAGCTTTGATGGTTTCATAGAGTCATTGCTCAAAACTTTGTTGCATAATAGGCACATGGGCAATTGTTTGTCTGCCTCTGATGGAACAAAACCATATTTCAAATAATCGATACTATATTGTCGACATTTTTTCTTTGCTGTAGCCATGTTTCGTGTCAGTTACCTTACCTGTAAAAAAATGTTTTAGTAACCAAGTTTTTTTCTGAATATAGGTATCACACCGCAGCCTTTGTCAGCACGCGGAAATAGAATTACGGCTTGTAAAGGGACCAACTAATAAACCGCTGAGACAAATACAGACGTTTTCACAAAACGGTATCAATTTTAAAGTACATAATTTACCACTAATTTTTAATAGTATAAATAAAAATTGGTGTACTCAGTATCGAATACTGATCATATTTGTGTAGGAAAAAATAAAAGTCGAAATCCCAAAATTGTCCATAAAAACGATAACTAACATTTTATTAAATCAATGAGTTCACGCGCTCCGTGTATTTGCGTATTTTTTGTCTGCGGCTTCATTGTTAAAACGTGACAAACTGGCATCGAAGTCCAAGCCCCGCCCTTTTCCGTCGCCCGCGCACCGCTCGCTCTTTCCGAAAAGGAATAGTTTTGATAAAATAGTTACTTCAAAACCAATTTAAAATGATTATGAAATTACTGTTTTATAAAATTAGTAGTTATTTGCAAGAAAAATTACAAAATTAATTGCTCTGCAATATTGCTTATTCGGCCTTTTAGAGAGGCAGTGTTTCTCTCGGAAAAAACAATTGAATAAAACGTGCTGTGTTTGTCTTCAAATCGAAAGAGGACAATTAAAATATCTGTAAGTTACTAAGTTACCTATCTATACAGGCCGTTGTGATCAACCGACTAGTACACGTAAACAAAATACTTAAGTACTATAACAAAAAAAAGGTAGGTTACTTACTTTTCTCCGGCACTAGCAAACACAGATATAAATTTTCTCACAACTTTTTTTCCAAATTCCGCCTTTTTTCGAAATTCCGGAAACAAATGAATGCGTTTGCCTTTGGCATCAAGTATTTATAGTGGTGATCAAGTTCATGTCTGAACAAGCATTAAGCATTGTCGGGCGGATAGCGCTTTGCAAGTCTGTACACGAAATTGTACGTAATATCGAATACGCAAGTTTGGACAAGTAACAGTCGCTTGCCTTATTAAAATATTATCTGCTTAGATAGGTACTTAAAACAATGTAGGTAGGCCCTTATAAAAACTATGCTTACATTTTTGCTCTTTACTATCAAAAGCAGATAAATTTTCGTGGACCCCCATTAACATCTTATGGACCCCCATTTTTTGTTCACGCCTACGTAGACCCCCAGCAAGTCTCCCGTGGACCCCTGGGGGTCCACCTGGACCACTTTGGGAATCACTGACCTAGACCTACCAAAAAACGCGATGTCGAAAGTATCGTAACGACTGTAACTAGAGCATTAGCGACAGCGACCAACGCCAACAGCGACCGACCAAAGCGCGACGCTACGAACTTACCAGTTCCAGTTACTACTGTTCGCGACCGACGAAAACTCGACCCTACGCTCCAGCAGACGCGCGACCACTGGCTCTGGAGCGAAGTACGTCGCGGTATACGTACCAGTTCCAGTTGCTACTGTTCGCGACCCTAGGAGCGCGACGGCTGGAGCGAAACACGGCGCTATTCGGTTACTGCGGTTCGAGCTAACTCCAAGAGCGATTATAAATAATTTATTTGCAAATTATAAATAATTTTTTTTTTCATTATTATGATCGTCGTTCTTCAGTAATAAGTTCCTAATTCGTTGAGGAGCGCAACACGACGTTACAAAAAAATACTGCTCCAAAATCGCGTTACTCAAATACCGACACATCACTAGTTGACACACACTGCTCATTCACGCCGCGCCGGTTCATTGCCGTTTGAGATCGGATATATCGTGAGTAAGAATCGATTTAGATACTCGCCAAGTCGGTAGACCATTATCAATGACATGAATCCCTCCCCTCTTCATTCCTTCATGCAATTTATTTGTGAATAATTTATTAATTATTTCATTATATTTTTCTTACAGAAACAAGGCTATCCAGAATTGTAGTCAGAAGATTTATTTACCTCAACACATAGTCATCAGGGTAAACATGGGATCAACATGGAACGAAGCAGAAACAACTGTCAGAAATAGAACCCGATGAAGAGTTTTGACTGAAGCCCTTTGCTCCGCTTAGGAAATGTAGGACCAATATATAATATGTATAGTCATCAGGATGTGCATCAACACCTTGGATTTTAATATGCTTTTTATATTACTATTGTTAATAATAAAGAATATGTCAATAAACAATAATTAATATTAAATGAGTTTTATTGTACCAAAATATATTAGAAATACTGTCTAATCATGAACAAATAGAAAAAGCTACATAATTATCAAGGAAAATAATATAATCTTATACTCAGAACTTAACAAGTTGTTCAGAAATAGACAGTATTTTATATAAAATACCTACCATTACCTCCTTGCTCTTATGTACTGATACAAATACCTGATATTTTATCTTTCATTAAAAATTTCACAAAAAAATGTAAATATGTACCTCCAAACCTATGTACTCCTGATACAAATCCGAGATTTTTCAGCATTTAACAAAAATTGAACAAAAAGTTTTAATCCTAATCCAAAATCACCGATTTCTATCAGGAACACACATAACAGTGAAGAGATAAGGTGCAAAATTAACTACCACATGTAAATATAGCATTGATCAACGATATTTCTGTTGACTCTAGCATTTCGAACTCGATTCAAAAATTAAAGCCCAAATATTTCGAAAACCATATTTAAGAGATATTAAGGAACAGGATAGGGCATCATAGGGAATTCAACCCTCTATAAGGGTGCAAAATAAAGACGCGATCGGAGACAAACAACATTTTTGACGAAAAATGAGTGAAGGCTAACCTTCCTTCATTTTTGGCGATAATTTTTTTTTCGGTCCGATTGCGCCTTTATAGAGGGTGAATTCCCTATCGAATGCCCTATTCCGTTCCTCGATATCTCTCATAGTTTTCTCGTAATTGGCATTTTTCGAAAAAAATCTAGCAATTCTAACTCGTTGGTCGGGTACTCCATTATTTCCTAGGTTGAAATTATTTCAAACAGCTTTTATTAAAATTGAGGTACCAGGAACATAGCAGAGCGAGGAGGTATTTTTCGATACCAGGAGTAAGCAGTTACCTTCACCATTTAGTTGAAAAAAAATTGTTGATCTAAATATCTGAACATTTACCAAGTCGAATATGTCTTGACATTATCTACTTTTTATATGATAATTGCTTTATAAATATACAGGAAATTTAAAAAATATATATATTAGATTTTCTATTCAAGATGTACAGGGTGGTTAAAATATATTTTTACATTAAAACTTTACTTTTTGTAAATGAAGGGTCCAGGGGAAAAACTTGATAAGCGTCAATTTCTTAATTCTAGGATTTTACATTATCATAGTAGGTCTAACTGGTCCCTACAAAATGTATAAACTCTGCAGGGCCAATAAGCTGTTAAATCCTTTGATATATCCCTAGTAAAAATGTAGAATACAACGCAAGAACCTGATAACTACCAGCCGTGCAGTGCTCTCCTGTCAAATCAGTGAAATGGCGTTTATTATGTTTTCCCCTGGACCCTTCAAATGGGATACTGTAAATTTTTCTCACTGAATTTATCATATTTCATCATCTACAAGTTGCACATGCGTATCTATGAGCAAGTGACAATAGACGTCTCAAGGTCAGCCACTTAAAACACATCATTACAGTTCAAGGATTCACTTAGATAAAGTTTGTCCAACGAGAAGATTGTGAAAACTGTGGCAGCTGTATGTCATTTAATTCACAAGTAAATTGTATTATGTCATTTTTAGATGTGGTCTGTCGAAATCTTCTCTGACTCGTTGAATAGACTTTACACTCATCTAGGGTTACTGAAATAAAACACCAAAAATTCAATTTTATCGAAAATATTTATTACATGGTCGGGGAAAAAATAGGTAATGTACAAAACACCGACACGACAACAATATATAGAGTAGGAGAATAATATTACAAATTGTGTGTGTATTTTTGTTTTTAGTAAAAAAGCCCTTTACAAATATCGGTTAAAAGCATATATCAAGTCGCTGAGGGGTCACAGGAAAGTTAAGGCATTACGTGTTTATAATAATTTTAAAAAATCAGGGCGCCCATTCTTATGCATATTTAGAATATCCGTTAGAATATGGGATAATATAATCTAGTATACAATCGAAATTACATGAAAAATTAATTCAAATTTAATTGAAAATCAGACCTATTTAATTTACTATACTGTATTGGACGCTTTATTTCCGTGGTCTGTAATTTAAAGCATACGACAAAGATAAATATATATGAATAGTGGACAGAGAGAGAGAGACAAAATAAATAGAGGCTTAGAGTGTTCAGAAAATACCTACTTGGGCGGTTTGAAATTTTGATGAAAAATCCGACAATATCGCATACAAGAAATGTATCAACCTATTTTTTCTCTCTTTTTAATACATTTTATTTTTCATTAGGCTGTGTCCATCACTGTCTTACGTGTTAAAGTCCAGACGACGGGTCTAGAGTGACCAATATGTATAGGGTGATTCACGACGATAGTAGATTGGATGTTTATAGAGCACCGTTGATAGGACCTTATTTAAAATTTTAATATTTTTTGTCATAAACCAGTCTATCTAATTTTTGAGCGCTACAGTGTTGCTGGTTCATTTGAAATGTAGTAGCATCTTTAATATTTTTAAATGGTTTACAAAATGTGTTACACTCTGGAATAAAGCTTGAAATAAATATGTCCTAAAGTAAAAAAGGTTCATTATAGCCCTGTATATATAATTCCTAAATAGTCTTATATTACTTTTTATTTGGAAAACTATTGGCGATAAGAAAGATAAAATAAAAATAAAAGTAGTTTCCAAAAATGTACCGATTAAATGTAAGATTATGCTACTTTTTAAATAAAGAGGCAACATTGTAACGCTGAAAATAATTTAGGTAGATGGGGCAGGTGCCTTTATCTAAAAATCCTATGAACGGATCTGCATAAACGCCAAAACTAATATCATCCTGTATACAGGGTGGTCCGAATTGTGTTCCGGAAGCTTTGGCAGCATATTCTGCAAATAAAAATAAGTAAAAAAGTACGAACTTTTTCCAATACTAAGCATTTTAGAACATACATTTATACGAATAAATGTATGTTCTAAAATGCTTAGTATTGGAGATACAGGGTGTAGTTTCATTTTTATTTCGATTTTTTCCAAATAATTTCTAAAGTAACGAAAATATTTCGATGAAAATTGGTGTCTGGGGGTTTTTTGGCATGAGAAATTTGATTTTGATGTCAACAGGATTCCTATTTGTAGGGGGCGCCACCTACATGTTTTTTAACTGTTTTGAAGAGTAATAACTTTTTGTCCGTACCTGTATAAAACTACTTAGTGAAAAATGTACATTTCCGTGATTTTTTACGTAAAAAATGTCTCTTGGTAAAATTCGCTACGAGCAACCGTTCACAAGATATTTACAATGGAAATAGTCAATACATGTCATTATTGACTAAAAATAAACATGTTGAGTATAGTTAAGTAGGCATTTGACTAAAATGAGAAATTCGGGAACTTTTATTTTTTTAAACTGATCATAATCTTCGAAAAATTGATGATAAAACAGTTTCTATATATAATATATATAATAACTATTTAGTCAACATGTTCAATTTATGTCAATGATGACAGGTATTGATAATTTCGATTCAAAATATCTCGAGAAACATTACTCGTAGCGATTTTTACCAAGAGACCTTTTTTACGTAAAAAACGTCGTAAATGTATATTTTTAACTAGCTAGTTTTATACAGGTACGGACGAAAAGTTATTACTCTTCAAACCAGTTAAAAAATACGTAGGTGGCGCCCTCTACAAGTAGGAGCCATATTGACAACGAAATCCCAAATTTATCCTATCAAAAAATTTCCAGACACCAATTTTCAACCAGATATTGACGTTACTTCAGAAATTATTTAGAAAAAATCGAAATAAAAATGAAACTTCTACACCCTGTATCTCCGAAACTAAGCATTTTAGGACATACATATATAAGAACTTTTTTACCTATTTTTAACTGCAGAATATGTTGCCGAAGTTTCCGGAATACAGTTCGGACCACCCTGTATATCTTGAAATTAACAGATATTTAAAAAGTATTAAATGTTATTAAGTCCACAAAATATAAACATATACTCCTAAATGGTTTACAAAATGTGTTACTCTCTGGAATAAAGCTTGAGTAAATCTGTCCTAAAGTAAAAAAAGGTTCAATATAGCCCTGTATATATAATAATTCCTAAATAGTCTTATATTACGTTTTAAAATATTTATATAAAAAGTATTTTACTCGGGACGCCCTGTATACCTACGGTCTTATAAACGTTAAAGAGGAGGTTCGAAAAATAGATTCTCGTTAAAAAAATTTCGTAGAGCTAAACTAAAAAAGACTAATACAAACCCCCCTGTCATGAAGTACCACCGATTACACGATTAGTAGAAAAAACAGCGTTAAAAAATGTCATCTATTTCCATACGACTATTTATATCATTTTTACAACCTATCAGAATACAGTGCCTGCGTCTCGATTTATTTTCAGTTCCTTTCCGAGAACATCGAGAATCATTTAAATATAAAAAAGGACTAGAAACACATAAAATCAATCGACAAGGCACCATCTTCTTTATATTAAAATATATACAAAACAATTCACTAGTATTAACTAATAATAATAAAAAAGAACAGTAGAGATAATACGACTTGCGACAAGGTTAATGAATTTAATGTAGTTTCCTTGGAAATATGTATTATTCTTTATACTTTTTATTAAATGACTATTAATGAGCAAAAATAATTTAAAAAATATAGAGATAGAAAAAATGGCAATATCAAGTATCAGTGTATTGGATGCAATGCAATTATAAAATATTAAAATATCAAACTTTTTTAATTTAGTTTCTCAAAAAAGACAGAAAATTTCAATCAGCATCTAGTAAATCTAAAAAATGAGGATAAATAAAGGAATTCCTTCAAAAAAGAGCGTAATATTCTTCGAGATATCGCGAAAAAAGTTTATAAACATAATTTCAGATTGTAATCTAAAATTTTCATCGCCAGTTAATGGAATTCGAAGTCTTTTACAAAAGTTTTTCAGAAAAGTTTAAGTTCGCTCTCTTTCAGACTCTTTTTATCTGGATACTTTGAGTTTTCTAAATTTTTCAGGTCATTGTCAACTCTTGTAATTATTAAATAAACGGCAGGATGAAGCAAGACTTTGCAAATCTTTTGCTTGACTGATCTTCAACATTCAATTGTTTTGTTAATTTTGAAAAATCTATTATAGCATTAAAAACACCTCATATTTGTTTGAAGTAAATACAGAAACAAAAAAATTAGCAACCAGTTATAATTGATAATAAGAATTGTATGAAAAAAAATATTACAGTTCCTTTCCTTTAAAATGATATTCGTATATTTCAAGATTAACAGATATCATAAATACACTAGTAACGAGTTAAAAAGCAAAACGGAAATAAAAATAAACAAATACTAAATCATTAAAAAAATTAAAATTTATAAAATCGCCAGTTAATGGAATTCGAAGTCTTTTACAAAAGTTTTTCAGAAAAGTTTGGGTTCACTCTCTTTCAGACTCTTTTTAACTGGATACTTTGAGTTTTCTAAATTTTTCAGGTCATTGTCAACTCTTGTAATTATTAAATAAATGGCAGGATGAAGCAAGACTTTGCAAATCTTTTGCTTGACTGATCTTTAACATTCAATTGTTTTGTTAATTTTGAAAAATCTATTATAGCCTTAAAAACACCTCATATTTGTTTGAAGTAAATACAGAAACAAAAAAATTAGCAACCAGTTATAATTGATAATAAGAATTGTATGAAAAAAAATATTACAGTTCCTTTCCTTTAAAATGATATTCATATATTTCAAGATTAACAGTTATCATAAATACACTAGTAACGAGTTAAAAAGCAAAACGGAAATAAAAATAAACAAATACTAAATCATTAAAAAAATTAAAATTTATAAAATACTAAAAAACCTGATAGTATTAAGTATACTTTACTTACTGATATTGCCAGTTATATAATTTTTTTCTTTAATAGTAAAGTTATAAAAGACAGTATAAAAAGGTTTATAAATCTCATTTATTAAGTGTATTTCCAACTTTTCTATTAAATTTAATATAACAGAACATTCGGAGTTCAAACTATTAATAATGTTTTCATAGATAGACGTCAACAAGATCTATAAAGTTCTAGTAAGGTATTTAATAACAAAAACTTAAAATAAAAGCAAATAATAGTTTATATACACTATAATATAATTTAATATAATAACTTTGATTGTTTCAAAAACTTATTAAGCCAATCATGATGTGGGATTTATTATGCATATTTTATTAAATAGAAAATTTATGAAGATCAGAGAGATAACAAAAATTATAACAGTAGTATAATTTTGCAACTTATGTCCTTATCATAAATTTAATATGCTATAATTAAGAGATAATACTGCAGAATACCTACCCAATTTACTTTCTGATCAAGTATTAGCATCACTAATCATTTTTTCTGATATTCATTGAATAATAAATCAAGCATATTGTGACGAAATAAAAGTTGGTAATCATAGACAGTGAAATTATAAAAAGATAATAAAGTGATTTTTCTTTAAATAAACCATTACTAAAAAGCATTTTATAAAAAACTGCAGAAATCGTAAAATATTTCTTGTTGCTAAAATATCCATCAAAAAGAAACTCTTAGTAATATCTACAAGGTGATGCAATTTTCATGAACCTATATAAAGACATAAAAATCCTTGGATATAAAATCACTCAGTAAATCAACAGGACAAAAATATTTTAAGTATTAAATACAATACGATGAAAACAAGGGCGTCAGAATTGACGTGGAAATGACGATCGACACTTCCAAGCCAACTTGACGGCATTTTTTTTTCATATGGTATAGAACATAATATATTTGCATATAACATATATTTGCCTAGCTTTCAAATTATATCGATCTATTTCAATGATTATTGAAATAGATCGTTGTTATAAATGAAACAGTAATATATTTTTTTAAACCAAAACTCAAACAGAAACTATATAGTATCAGTTTCTATAACAAGTAATAATTTTGATTGTTTCAAAAACTCATTAAGCCAAGTCTGATGTAAGATTGCCTCTCTAACTTTTCCTAAAGGGTAAAATTATGAAACTCAAAGTACAAAAATTAAACATAATAACACAAATAAAGATTATAAACCTTTTCAACTAAATTTTACAATCTAGAACACAGTGTCATCAGTCAATGATTCATATTTCTGTCATTGTGGGAAAATTAAAACAAATGTTTAAATATTTTCAAATATCATACTTGAAATTTAAAAGTTTTTAGGTTATGTTTAAGATGATGTTTATTTCAGACTTTCTTGTGCCAATTTACTTTTTAATTAAATATAAAAATCACAGATTATTATTTCAGGAATTGAATAAAAAATTCATTAATTATAATGTGATAAAGTAGAAGTTGGTTACCGAAGTTAAAAAGAATGTTTTAATCTGTAAGGACCAGAAGATCTGATCATATTTCTTTTTGATAAAAAGATCATCAAAGAAACGCAAACAAAATTGTTAGGGTTTACAGTATATTAGAGAGACTAGTAATATTTTAAAACCAAAACATAAAAAAAATTGTTTATATATAAAAATTAAAAATTTGATTGTTTCGAAAATTCAATAAGCTAATAATTGTGATGTAGGATTTTTTGTATAATTTTTCTTAAGAAGGAGAATTATCAAAATAAAACAAAACAAAAAATACAAACATATAACTCCTATAACAATAAATTTTATCATCTTTTCAATTAACTTTTATAAAATAGACATTGAGATCAAGATGAAAATAATATTTTCAACTCACTTTCGTCGCTCGTTTATTCATATTTCTGACAAAAATTAGATGCGATAAAATTAATACTGCTGTTTGAAATAATTTAGAAGTAACCAATTTTATTAAATTTAAACAGAAAATTTAAACTTATGCAATAATAATTATACTGGGATGCTATTTATTTCAGATGTACTTGCACACTTTTATTTTTCGATGAAATATAATAATAACTGATAGATATTTTCTGGTGTTAAATAAATAAGGAATCAAGTAAAGTAGAAGTTGTGAATCGTAGCCAAAAAAATTATGAAAATCGAATAAAAAAACTATTTTTAAAAATAAAATTAATTCTGTAGAGCCCAATAAAAGTTCTGAATTGAATTTTAGGTTAAAATATCAATTAGATACTTTTAGTAATGTAATTATGTTTGGAATTCACAGGGACAAATCTTAAAGTAATATGAAAAATGCAATAATTAAGTATACTAGATTATATTTATTTTAGATTTACTTGTGCAATTTATTTTTCGATGAAATATTAAAATAAATGATTGATTTTTCTTATATTAAGTAAATAATATATATATATATATATATATATATATATATATATATATATATATATATATATATATATATATATATATATATATATATATATAATAAATAAATAAGAATCAATTATAATTTTATGAGGTAGAAGATGTGAATCGTAGACAATAAAATTATAATTATGAAAAGCGAGATAAAAACTTTGTATTTTTTAATAAACCTTAACTAAAAACCTTCAAATTATTCTATAGAAGTCAATAGGAGTCCTGAATTGTATTTTACTGTGACAAATATTTATATTCAGTGACGGATATCTCAGTATCTGCGTGTATCTCAGTGTTTCTGTTAAAAATTCTATACAAATAATAATACACTGTAAAATTTGTGTGTGCTTATATATTATATAAAGTTTTTTTTATTATAAAACATTCTATTTGTTTATTCTAAAAAGATGCTCATATTTAAAAGCACAAAATACATTTGTCGAAAGTCGCATTATCCTACTTCTAAAAAACTTAATCACAGTTAATATTTTTTTTTCTATAAATTAAAATAAATGAGAAATTATCACAAAACAACGGTTTTTTTTTATAAGAAAAGACATTTACATTTAAAAGGAAGACGTCGAAAACGCGTCATGTTACTCTGAGTATATTCGTTTGAATCGATCGAAACAAAAACAATATTTCTATTTCTTTTAAGTACGTTTGCTAGGTTAAAATGGCAGTTTTCTCGTCCTGTAATACTTCCTGAGAGAGCTACTTCACACCAAGCCACTTGTGTGCGATACCAGTGTCCGCCAACAAATCAAAACACATAATGAAATCGAGAAAATCCTGTAGATATATGATGTATTTTAAAGTTTAATATATTTTGTTCTTGTGGACCGATTTTGATGATTTTTTAAACGATTTGCAGCTAAATTACTTGACTTTTTAGTGTCTCTTTCTAAATTAAAAATCAAAATTTCAATCTGTGAATTATACGGAGGAAAACAAAATGTTGATATTTTGGTGAAAGTTTGAAACACCCTGTGGAATATGTTAACGAAGCAAGGAATTTAAAAATAATGTTATCGTCTAGGTACGTTTTTTCCCGATAGTTTGTTTTTTTATTCATCTCAATAGCTTTATTTTTATTGGAGATATTCGCTTTTGAATAAGACAGTAACCATTTACACCAATTTTAGCATTGATTTTGGGTCCTCACTTATAAACACACTTATAAAATAGTGTTTATTGTTTTTCTAATGTCATTGTCATTGAAAAGTCATATTATTATTGTTCATTGACGTTTACTCTAGTAGAGATGGTTTTAAGTTCTGTACGATCAGCTATTGCTGCTTATCACAAAACATCCCCCTTTAGAACTTTTTCTTTAATGGCCATAAGTGGGAGTAAAAGACCAACCGCCCGAACAAACACTAGAGGCGCCACCGGTCATCAAATGGTGTAAAAATTGCGAAAATTTAATCATCTAATTTTGACACAAGGGGTCCCGCTTAACTTTTTTAATTTTTTTTCAATATTCATTGTTTTCAAACTATATATTAGACTTTGTTGTATTTTGTGAATGTATAAATGTTTTCTTGGTATAAAGTTGCATTATATTAATTTAAATTATATTACATACATAATTAAAATTCAAATATTATTTAAAATGTCATCTTGATAACAAAAAGTTAGTTACTGTCAGAAATAGTAAAAAATCATGTTAAAATATTAAAATTTACAAGTTATAATTAGATATTTTCATAAATGGTACAGCGTAATGTTGATATGCAGGTCCAAAACAAAAGTGCAGTTATATTTTTCAGTTTTCGTTGTCAGCCGCGGAAGTTTCAGTGATTTTAGTGTTGTCGGATATTTTTATTTGTGAAATAGAAATATTGCATTTGGATTGCAAAACTAAAAGTGGAAGTTTTATTGCAATGTAAGTAAGCGTTTGTCCATTTTATATTTTACTTTTTTCATACCTACAACAAATATACATATTATATTGAAATTTAACAATTCGTTTTATTTAAAAAATGTTAGAAAACAAGCCTGTAATCCTGTAATTGACATAATTGAAATGTAATATATTCAATTTAAATGTAATATATTACTTGACAATTAAAAAAAATTAAATTTAAAAAATATATTAAAAATATATACAGGCATTAATTGAAATTTTTAGTATGCGAACAAACACGAGAGGCGCTTTATTATTTACTTTCATATCTTAACATGAGAGATGAAGTTCTAAAGGGGGATGTTTTGTGCTGCTTATATCAACTTTAGGACTTAAAACCATATCTACTAAAGAAACTAAATGATCTTTCCCAGACAGTGACATTACATAAATCATAAACACTATTTCATAGGTCTGTTGACTAGGACCAAAAGCAAAGGCATGGCTTTAATGTAAAAAAAATCGAAAACATGGTAGTGTCTTCTTCAAAAGCGAATATCTCCAAAATATATAAAGCTATTAAGATGAATCAAAAAACAAACTATCGAGAAAAGATACACCTAAATGATAAAATGATTTTTAAATTCCTTGCATTGTTTACGTACTCCACAGGGTGTTTCAAACTTTCACGAAAATATCAACAGTTTGTTTTTCCTCGTATAATCGACAACTGACAACTTTCCTTTTTAATTTAGATGGAGATATTAAAAAGTTAAATAATTCAGCTACAAATTACTTTAAATTCATCAAAATCGGTCCATTAGAACACAATATACAGGGTGTCCCACTTAAGAGGGATACAAGCCAATATCTTGATTGTTTGTTGAGCGATCTTTTTCATTTTTGGCAGGAGGCTGTATGGCTATAACACGTACATTTTGCCCAGGGTAAGAAATGCGATACCTCATAGACGTACAGATTTGATATTTTTCGAGTCAAGAGTAAATTACCTTTAGGGCAGTATTTATTTCAAATCTGATAAATTATATTGAATCCTCCTTACCTAAGATATTTAAGTTCTAATTTTTATAAATATTGATACAGGGTGTGTCATTAAAATTAAACATTTTTATGTTTATTATTTTTTTTAAGTACTTACGACGCCACTGGATAAACAACTGGTTTATTATCAATAACCAATTATAACCAATTGTCAATTAATAATCGATTTAAGTTTTCAGATAGCTTCCATAATAATTAACTTTCAATTTATTTTGTTTATAATATATATTTTAAAAAATTGTTTTTTAAGTTTGCTAATACAAATGAATAAAATGAGTTACAAAATAATTTTAAAACCCAGTTTTCAATGGAATCCGAAATATGATTTTTATTCGTTTTATTGAGGAATATTTTAAAAAATCCAAATAGTTGGATATTTAAAACAATCACTATTAACTTTCAAAAATATGCTCTAAACAAAGTTTTTTTGTATCGTATCTTAATTATTATGCAAGCTATCTGAAAACTTAAATCGATTATTAATTGATTATTGGTTATAATTGGTTATTGATAATAAACCAGTTGTTTATCCAGTGGCGTCGTAAATACTTAAAAAAATAGTAAAAATTAGAACTTAAGTATCTTAGGTAAAAAGGATTCAATATAATTTATCAGATTTGAAATAAATACTGTCCTAAGGGTAGTTTACTCTTGACTCGATAAATATCAAACCCCATTAAAACGTACGTCTATGAGGTATCGCATTTCTTACCCTAGGCAAAATGTACGTCTTAGAGCCATACAGCCTTCTGCCAAAAATGAAAAATATCGCTCAACAAACAACCAAGATATTGGCTTGTATCCATCTTAAGTGGGACACCCTGTATAAAACTTTAAAATACATGAAAATTTTAAGATGCCCATTTTTCGTGCCTGTGAGTATAGTTTAAAAATATGAAGAAATATTATACTGACTGTATTATTAATAATTCAACGGCCACGAAGGAGAGAATTATTGATACACCTGTTATTATCTGAGAGATACCAAAAAGGTCTATTTTTAATTTTGTTACTATAACCTTACTGTCCCAAATAGTTGGTTCTCCTTCAATGACCTTCTTCTCAAGGTTCTCCCTCCATATTAGAATCAAGACTTCTTTCCATAATTAATTCAAACTAAAGACACGGCACAAAATGTGCCTGCTAAAACAGCGTCCGTTGGTTGGGCCTGTTGTGAGGACAAGACACTAGACAGCGACAGCTATTCCATTAAAAGCAACGTGGTTCATGTATATACGCAGATTTTAAATAACACTTTACTAAATCTGAACACCGGCGTCAGACACCAGTACCTTCGTGTGAAACAGCTCTAAATTTGATAGAGAAATAACTTAAAAAATCGTTTTTTTTTTATCTTACGAAGTGTGTGATATGTCTATTTGAAGCACAACAACCCGAATAAAAAATTTAACAGCGGTCAAAAAAGACCTTTATCCTTTTTCAAGGCTGTTTTCTTCCACGACGGAAGCTGTTCGAACTCGTCCTTGGTCATGAGTAAGAGTTCTTTGAAATCGTCGTCGGACAGGTAGATTTCTAGTTGGGTTGGGTCGACACCTTCCGGTAGAGGTCGCTGGAGTATCTCGGCGAGAGGGTAGGTGGTTCTGGTGAGAAGAGCCAGCTCTGTTCTAAGAGGAATTTTGTCGTCTTCTTTTTTACCGTCCTAAAAAGAAAAATATAAATATAAAATTTAACAGTATTTCTCTATACAGACCGGACCACCATAGTAGTAACATAGGCAGAACCGGACGAATTAGCGTATACCCGTCCGCCAGATAAAAAGCAGGCGAAAAAATGTGATAAAATAAAAATAGGTAGATATGTGATAAGAATGTTTCAGAATTTGTATTTATTCGTGTTTTAATAGCCAAAACGAATCCACAGATTCTCGCGACAGTTCTCGTGTAAAATTTATTTTTTAAGTAAAATAATGGATGTTTACGAAGTTCGTGAGAAAATTCAAATTGTAAAATGATATTTCCAAAATAGGTCTTATCGGGATATATAAACAATTTTTCCACAAACTTTTGTAAACAGACCAATTCCATCTTTACCTACTACATCAAGAGTTATTAATAATTTTGAAACACATGGGTGCGTGTCCCCACAAAAACACAAAAAGCCTGATCTGTTGATTAATGAAGAACAGAAGTTAAAGCAAGTATTCATTTGTGGTACCGCGGATCAAAATCCCACGTTTTCAAATAATCATATTGCTGAGGTAACAGATTCTTCACCTAGCACGGTTAAGAGTCCTATGGATACCGATCGTATAAAGCGCGCAAAACTCAAGAAATTTTCCATGAAGACTAATTTACGGCGTATGGCGTTTTGTGAATCTGTAATGGAAAACGCCAATTTAGATGAAAACTTTATTCGGTGTATAGTTTTCACCGACGAATCAAGTTTTCCTTTATTGAGTCGTCATAACCCTACACAAGTACGATATTGGTCTCGGGAAAATTTGCACAAATATTTTGAGGTACGCACGCAATATCCTCAAAAGCTAAATGTTTGGGGTGGTTTTGTAGGGGAGCATATGATTGGTCCATTTTTTATAGAGGGTAATTTAACTGTTGCAAAGTATTTGGAATTGTTACAGCAGCAGATTGTCCCTAGAATTCGTGAGTTATTGGGAGAAATATTCCACAATGCCTGGTTTCAACAAAATGGTTGCCCTGCTCACAATGCCCGTATTGTTCAAGAATATTTGAACAATACTTTTCCCAACCGTTTAATTAGTGGATATGGAACTATTTTGTTTTGTTGGCCCGCTAGATCACCAGATCTTTCTCCCAATGATTTGTTTTTGTGGGGTTATGTAAAATCCAAGGTGTATGGTCATAATAGGGCTAATAATCTGGACGAGCTTCAAGTAAAAATACGAGAGGCTTTCCAAACTATTAGCCCTAATATGTCAGCCAACAATAGGCTCAACTACAAAGAGAGTACGTGAGGGAGGCTATACTATGGTAGAAATGGTTGAATAAGCTGAAAATGATGATGATGATGATGATACCAAAACAGTTTCACTTTTGCACTAGACAATCAGCAAATGATTAAAGCTGTTTATTTGAGTTTTAATCATCTGTTGATGATGTAGAGTGTAGAATGTTTAGAAGGAAGGTTAATCACCTCGACCTTACGGATCTCTTGTGTGTCCCTCTCTCTTGAGTTATAACTCATCATACAGTCTCAGAGCTTTGACAAAAGCCAGTATCTGAGACGGCTCCACAGATGCCAGCTCTCCAACCTCGACATCAGCCGTACCAAAGTTTATGAGACTCAGTGATAATGTGTTCTGGTATTTTCCCATTTTCCCCACAGAATCTGCTGATGATGCTAACATGGTTAGCGAAACGCGCGTCCAGTGCAAAAGTTAAGTGTTTTAGTGTATTGTGTGAATTAGTGTTTTATTTTAACACCCATTTTCTGTATGTTTAAGGATACACTGATGTCAAACCTTGAAGAAATAACTGCAAAGAAATAAAATTAAGTTAACATACCCGAAGATTTAGTTCCCTAACATCTTGCCTCACTTCCCACGTGGCAAACAGATTCCTAAACTCTAAAGGTTCTAATCCTGCCCACACCAAATAAGCCTCGATCGGTTCGTGGTCATCCTGGTCAGCGTGGATCTTCTTCCAGTAATTCATAGCCGTTTGCATGGCCGCTCGACGCTCCGCTTGCAATCTGACAGCTCCAGATCCGGTCTGATCGGCCGTCAGTTCGCAGTCTTCCTTTTCGGGCCACCAGCCCTGCCACAACCACAACTCGTGGTGATTATCGAAAAGGAACAGCGCTAGAAAGATATAATAAATATTAATATCATATAAAATGGGGCATTAGACGAAGAAAAAAAAAATATATTTGCACAAGCTTAAAATTAACTTCTCACTGAAGACACTTGCATCCTTAGCTATACAAAAGCGGTCGATTAAAGAGTAATTAATACAATTTTTAAAATAAAAAACGTCAAAAACAAGCGTCGTTATACAATGAAAATAAGATTATGACATATGATTATGACAATATGATGACAATACGTAAGTATATATGATCTAGGATATGACGTGACGTTGAACGATGAATTTAGATCAGTTTAGAGAAGTATTAACTTCACTATTAACAAAATAACCAAAAGAGTAATATTTATTTTCTCGTTGTTACTTTCAAATACTAAAATAATTTCAAAAACGTATCTTAAAAAATATATCAAAAATACACTAACCTGGCTGACTAGATTGGTAAAGATCTGACTGTACAAAAGGATAAGGCGTGATATGTTCGCTCCTGTGCGGACACGGTACCTCCGTAGCAGCAAAACTACCCGTAATACTCGACATCTTAAAAAGCCTAGGCGTATAATCGAAATCCTTATCACTGTCCAACAGGGATGAGTACGACTTCCTGTCGTTTCCAATAGTATCCAAAAAGTCTTC
Organism: Sitophilus oryzae; assembly: GCF_002938485.1. Classification (NCBI taxonomy): domain Eukaryota; kingdom Metazoa; phylum Arthropoda; class Insecta; order Coleoptera; family Curculionidae; genus Sitophilus; species Sitophilus oryzae. The sequence continues at coordinate 647,848 of NW_022145817.1, forward strand.
ACTCTCACTACCCTCAACAATCTCAACTATTTTCAATGAGCTTTCATCATCATCATCCAACAACAGCTCGCTTGATTTCTTCTCTAGAATCCTTTCTAGGGAAGATTTGGTAACTTTTCTTTTCAGTTCGCTGGATTTGGAACCGTGCCAGATAATAACCTGTCCTCCTTGGACATCTAACAGTACCAAAGAAGATCGGCTTCTTAAGCTAGCCATTTCTACAGGAACTTCCATAAAATAGATTTCTTCTTCCACTTCACCGCGTACAACAAACAGTCTAGATTTTGGTTCTTTATCCACTTCATTTCTCTTGCCTTTATGTATCACCATCGTACCTTTGAAAAGCCTTAGAAAAGCTGCTGGTTCGGAACCTTGCACTACCCGTACTTGAGGAGCATTCTGCTTATCCAGTTCAACAGTTAGGAATGCAGCGGTACATTTCTCGTTAACAGAAGATTTATTTCCATGCCAACAAAAGAATATCGTCATATCACGACCGACTTGCGCATGTTTTGATGGTTTACCATTTAATTCTCTTCCTTTGACAGTTTGCCGAAATTTCCAGGAGTATATATAACTGTCGCCGTCGTAAAATTGACCTATTGACCGTTCTTTAAGTTCTTCATGACTGTTTTCTTGGATTCTCCAAGCTTTTATTTGGATGGTGTCGTACTGAAATAGTCGGCGAGTTTCTTCATCAAAATATTCGTCTCCTCTACCCAAGTGGGTGTTACCAATCTGGAGATCCGGAAGGTTTGTTTTGTTTTTAACCATTTCCTCGGCGTTACAAGGTTTGATTTCAATGGATCCTTTGCCTCGTTTGATACCGTCTTCTCCTCTAACTCGAATGACCCTGGAAAAATCAGGCCAGTCCAGAAACTTTTCTTTAAATAAGACTGTTTCTCGATGCTGTGTAATTTTGGCAAACATCGCCCAAGAAGGTCTCTTGTCTCCCTTCAACGGTAACTCTTTAGAATCTCTTTCCCCCAAAACATGAGCTATGTTTAGAGGATTTATACTGCAATCGCTGTAATCGAAACCTTCGTCCCACATATCTTTAGCCAGCTTCATCGCTAGGTTCTTTTTCTCGGGAGATGCGTTCTTTCCACTCCAAATGTACATTTCTGATCCAAAATCAAACACTATAACGTTAGTTTCGGTGAGCATCTCGATTTTAGGAATAGTGCCCCAATAAGCATCCATAGGAACTAATTCTCTGTCTTCTATAGTATATATCATGTTGGTTTGTAAGATATTGGATTCAAAAGTTTCATCCTCGCTGGGATGTCCAGCATTAATCGTTTCAGGAACCGTCTCAGCTCCTAAATGCTTCCAAAATGCTTCTAAGTTCCTCTTAACGATGTCTTTACTCGAGACATTCATGATTTTACTAGTTTTACACCCCAGATCGTTGGTTTTCTGTATGTGACTGGCAACATCAGCGGCTCTGGATTGTTCAATCACATTGGAGTAAAGTCCTATGTAAGTATAAACTGCTGAACTTGTTACTAAAACGTAACAGTCCCCTTCGTTGACGCTGGAAGCAACGGGTTCAACCAGACGGGTTTGAACGTGTCTTCGACCTTTAACTTGGAGGAGCATCAGGCTCTTCCAAGGCGAATAGGAGGATAAGACGGAACCCTTCTTCAGGGCTACGGATGTGAAGTCTTCTTTACTAGCAAGACCTGCCAAGGCTTCCAAGGCTTTGTTGGAGTTTTGGGCAACTAAAAACATTAAACAAATCATTATAAATGGATAGTGTTTGATAGTTGTAAATCGACTTACGTTTTTCAATATTCAGTCTCTTTTTTTCTCTCTCGGCTACACCGGTTATGACTTCAGTATATTCATTAGTGATGTCAGTTCTTTCAGCTAAAGCTTTGATTGGGTTTCTTGTGGGCTTCCTTCTTCGAATCTATCAAAAAATATTACCATAATACGATAAATTCAATTATTCCATATTCATTTAAATCAATCAGTTGATTTTTTAACTTAAAGCATGTTACTTTATGTCTAAAAAAATGTTTAAGAACAAAGATTAGGTGTAGAACCCCGTAACAAGAACGTCGAAAACCATTCAATATGGTTGCTACTTTCTATGTGGTTCTAACTTCTATTCCAAAAGTAAAAACATAAACTAACCTGTACGTTTTTCTTGTAAATTAACAAAGATTGGCGCTCTATGGCATCAAAATCTTCAGGTTTTATATCCAGTTGATCACCTTGGACATTGGCACGTTCAACACTTTCAAAGAAGGCGGTGAAAGTGAAATCATCAGGCTTGACTACGCTGACGACTCGACTTTTGGTATCTGACTCTGTAAAAATTAAGAAGTTTAAAAACAACTATAAAGTGAAATTATATATTATACGGGATATCAATTTGTCTACTAAATAAATATAATTTAAAACTTGAATTCAAAAAGTAGCATTTCCATACATATTTTGTTCTAGTTTTTTATTGATTTTTAAAGCAGCTAAATTATTTAACTTTTTAGCTTCTCTTAGAATTAAATTTTTAAATATCCATGTGTCTATTATATGAGGAAAAAACAAAATATTGCTATTTTAGCAAAATTTTGAAACATCCTGTTGAAACATTCTGTGGTGAATCACTATGTAAGATGTCGATGACATAAGCTAAAGGGGGGCTGGAAGATTTCAAGGTACTCTACAATACAGTCTACATACTTTTAATGACTTAAGTCTTTTCTAAAAAGACTTAAATCTTTTTCTATTTAGGAATAAAGATTTAAATCACAACTCATTTTGAAAAAAAAACTTAAATCTTAAGTCAGCAATAAAAATATAAAGCTATTGTGATGAACTAAAAAGTAAAATATCGAGAAAAAATGTACCTTGATAATAAGATATTTTTTAAATTCCTTATTTTGTTAAACGATTCCACAGGATGTTTAAAAACTTTCCTCTAAATATCAACCCAATTGTTTTCCCTTGTATAAAACCAATGGAAAAAAGAATTTTTAATTTAGGAAGTGTGTTAAAAAGTCAAATAGTTCAGCTACAAATCACTTCAAAAATCATCAAATTCAGAACAAAATATATTTAATTTTAAAATACTTGAAAATTTTAAGCTGTCCGTTTTTCGTGCCTATCACTCTTATTCATAGATATAGGGATAACATAGAATATACCTTTATCACCCTTGAGGGCACCTGGTGTTAATTCAGATGTACTTCTGCAGAGATTAAACATGGTATTCTTTTCGGGTGATGATGGTGTAGATGAGGCATCTAAAAAATAACCACGTAATCACACTCACTAACCTATTTTAGCGTTGATTGAAGAAATAAGAAGATGCGTAACCTTATGGGCGGTTTCGTGGCACAAAACCTGTCCGCTGGGCTCTAAACGACTTCAGCTCTGCGTCGATGCGCGCTTATGTCGTTTACAGCGCAGCGGATAAAGAATACTGTACCGTAGTTCTGCTTTCAGTCGACAGAGTGAGTGGGTGCCGGAGACAGTGTTGCCATAACTACAGATTAATTCGTAGATTTACGGATTTTGGGTACAGTACGTTAATAATACGGATTTTTTTAATATTAAACAATTTAATATAATATTATATGATTAAAGAAAGAACGGCGCAAGAGTTGCCTTGGAAATGAAGATGGCTGTTATTTAATATGTAAAATATTATGGTAAATGTCAATAGTAGTCATTTCCAAGCCAACTAAACGACTTTTTTCGACCATACGAAATATTCAGTACCTATAAAAGAATTTTTATTTTTGTTGTTTACTGTATGTTTAACACTAATAAATTTTGAATACATCAACGCGAATTGATTTTTCATCAAAAAAGATATTTTCGTCAAACGTTATTACAGATACTTATTACACATTTTAATATGGCAACACTATCTCTTTGAGTTTCACACCATCTTCGTTATGCCTTCGCTAGTCAAATTAGAGAAAATGAGTGTTTTATGCGTTGGTCGCAGAACGTGTAAAGGCTCCACCGTATAGCACTTGACACTTAATGGGAAATCAAATCAACCTTGTCACGAATTTACCCATTAGGTTGCGTATCTTCCCAATTCTTTCAATCAACGATTTTAGTCTAGAAAAACCAAAAATTACCGTTCTTTCCTTTGTATCTTTTGGCCTGAGGTGTTTTCTTCTCCTTTTCCACTGAAGGGATATTAATTGTGGGTATTTTGTCCATTTTGCCGGCGACTGAGAATTTTTCCGCGTCGCTTTTCTCCACGCGGTGTTTCCATTGGGTTGATGCCGCGTCCAGCTGGTCCTTTCTGGAAGCCAGAAACGATTTTTCCGATAGCTCATCCTGAAACAGATAATTTTGATAATTAAATTTCATACAGTTTATAGAATTTATTAATAATAATAGAATTATTTATAGTAATAGCACAGATTATAAAGTTTGTTTTTTCTTTATTGTTTTTCGTGGTTCCAATTTTCGGAATCGGGTACTAGTTAGGTTACTAGTTTGCGCACATAGAACGCCCACTTATGGCCGGTAAAATTGTGCACAGCGCCTGACCGGCACAGTTATTAGGGAGATATCGGAAAACCGAAGAGCGTCATGCAGTATTTGCGCGTACCTTATCATGGTTACGATATGCGCGAGTCAATTTTTAACGCAATACCCGCTAATAACGTTACCGCCTGACGTAATTTGCGGATCAATTACACCAAGCGCTATTTCTAAATAACGTTTAAAAATTGCTTAAATGGGCATGTGCGGGTATTTGACAACCGGGGCCGGCCGGCGAGATCTTTTATTTTAGGTTATGTTGAATTGTTTTGAATTATTACTTTAGTTTTATTAGGTAATTTGATATTTAAGTAGCTGGGATTAGTTTTCATTAAATAAATATGGCCCAAAATATGGATTCTAACCTCTTCCAATATTAAAGAACCTATAGAGGCTTAGGTTTACAGCAGATGACGACTTAGCCCTTCTAAGAGAATTTGTTGCTTGTTGCCCTAAACCCACTGGCAGACGTTGAACAATAAAGCACTGGAAATAAGCACTTTGGCCCTTTAGTTTTAAAATACCTAGTAAACAAAACAATTTCAAAGTTTTAAATTCAAAGTTAGGTTAATTAAATAGCGGACGCGACGCGAACAGAATTCTTTCCGATCCGATAACTATAAATGAAGAGAGTTAATACCACCTCACGTAAAGGAAATAACACCTGGCCTTATTAACGTCCATGCACGCTATTCGGTTTAGCGATATCTCTCTATTACGCTGTTTATTGTTATTTTACGCGAGTTTATTTTTGCGCACAGGAAATTTTACATCGTCAAAAAAAACAATTTTCATACCACGAATTAGAGACAAGATTTTTATCTGTATACTTATGGGATACCTAATCTGTGGTAATAGTTTATCTCTATGCTTTTCCAAATTTGAAAAATTATGCACCTTATATAATGTACTAAACAATGATCAATGATACGACCAATAGTACTATCAGCATGTGAAACATCGGAAAATTCGAGGCTAGAGATTTGAGAAAGGAAAATTCTGAGGAAGATTTTTGGAGGAAAGAAGATAGACAACATATGAGCCAGAAGTACAAACGAAGAAATAAAGCAACTATATCGTGCAGCGAGTATAACGGAAGTGCAAGAGCACAAAGACTGAGATTACTAGGACATATTGAAAGAATTGCTGAAACAAGAGTTCCTGAAATGATAATGTGACATGAAATAGGTGGAAAGAGAATGAGGGGTAGACCGAAAACCAGACTTATTTAAAATGGAACACCCTGCATATTATTGTATTTTTGACTTCCTTTACAGATTTTTAGATTAGACCACTTTACATATTCCTAGAATATGAGTAAATATGTTTTGATAGTTTCAGAGATAATATTATAAATAAATAAATAAAAAATATATATCTTTCAGCCTTTTTTAAAAAAATTATTAAAAATACAAGAACTGTCTGAACTACAAGAACTTTAGATGGCCTGTACTTACTTTGCTATAAATATCGTAATCTTAAATCATACAGGATGTTCAAAATTCTGGGCCAAACTTTCTGAAATATGAAATAATTTTTCTTCGTTTCTTTAAATCGAACGCCCAGTTTTTTATAGCCCAAATTTTTTAATAGATTTAGAATTAAGAAATGAACATTTTTATATTATTTAAAGTATTTCAAAATTTTTAAGTTTTGCAGATATTCGCGATTTTATATTTCATATGACAGTTTCCACAGTAAATTTTTATCAAAGCCACCCAACAATTTTTCACCGCTGAAAGAGTCATATGAGATAATACCGCGAGTATCTGCGAAACCGTTAAAAATTTAAAAAAACATGATATAAAAAAAGGTTCATTCAAAAACTTAATGCAGACTGTATACTGACTGTATAGAAAGAAATCAACTAAAAAAAGAAACTATAAAGCTAAGTTTTTTACACCCATATATAGTTATTTCTTAGCTTCAGATGAAGGATTTTTACTTACAATCTCCATACAGGGTAGTAAAATGGTTACCATAGATACAAACAAAGTTTATAAACCAGTAATAAAACGATTTTTATGGAAATATCTGAAACCGAAAATCACAAAAAGTCTTCACAGTTTTCTATAGAATTCTAAAGTTATTGTCACAGTATCCGAAACACTTTCTGACGACTGATATAATAATAGAAAAATTATTATCAATTGCAATAAAAATAGCGATACGAACAGATAATATTTTGCTAAGAAAACATCATGGTGTTAAAGTATTTAAGATTATTTGTCAAAATCTCCAGATAGATAACAAATCATTCCTAACACAACAATATTGAAATGTATTATTTTTAAAGTAATAAATAATATATTGTTTTATTAGAAGTAAAAATGGCACTTTTTGGGCCGAGGCTGCACGTTGACATACAGCCGAGGCACAAAAAGGCATTTTTACTCCGAATAAAACATGCTATTTTTTTTCAAACGCCACAAATAAGTTTTTAAACAATTTCAAACCAGTTTAATAATATATTTTCGTACTTTTATGCCTAGGCGTTAAAATGACTTTTTTATATTGTCAATCACGTCGCAAAAATTAATACTTTTGTGACGTTTGAAAAAAAATTAATATATTTACTGATAAATTGCATATGTAAAGATTATATCGTTATACGGGGGCTGATAAACTAAGTAGAATAACAAACTAAAAATACCTAAATAACTAATCTTTACTGATAATTATGACTAAGAAAGGTACTTAATTCTTTATGCAGATAAAATTAATCCAAAAACTCCAAAATGCGTTGAATAATGAATATGCTAATTTTACTGCAATCAAAAAAGGGTAAAATTTAGTTTAGCAGAATATCAAATCATGTTGTGTGCTAAGAAAATAATCCTTTACAGTCCTCTTAAAAAATAATAAGAGAACTTTTTAAAAATTACCGTGGACCATACTTTTATTGTCATTGGGTCAATCAATAATTTTCCCAATCAGCTCGATATATTTTGATGGTGTTACCAGTATTGCTCATCAAGCAATTCTGCTGTTATACATGTATTAATCAATTAAGACCGTAAACAATCGTAACATATACAATGTTATATACTAATTCATTATAATAAAATTAAATAATAAAAATATTGTAATTATATTCCTGCAGATCAAATGAAAAGTTTTTTTTTAAATATCTACTATACATATTATAAACGTGTGTTCAAATATTGATCTTGTGGAATATACAGAGAGTATAATATATAATATCGTCGTTGTTGTCGAAGATATGGAAAAATGTTTTATATACATGTTGCATGGTCTAATGGTCTAGCAAATTAAAAGTAATTAATAGCAAAGTTAAATACATACTAGTTTTTAACCACTTTTCGGATATAGTGTTTTAACCAAAGTTTCAGTAAATATGAAATAGGATGACAACACCGCATAGTGCTGGAAAGAAAAATAGCGTACCATATGCAGAATTTTATGCCGAATCCAAATCTGTAGAGAAAAATGGGAGATGCAATTTAAAAAAACTTAAAACTTTATCATAACTTTTTTTGGGATACCCTGTATACAACAAATTATTTTTAGGATGTGACCCATGTAAACCATGCAGCGTCTGTATAAAACTTTTTTTCATATCTTCAACAATGACGACGATATTGCACTTGCTCGCACTAATGGGCCACCCTGTATATCAACAAAAACGAGATGTAATTAAAGAAATGTCATCGTAACAACAGATATTTTAGAAACGTCTAGGTTTACGTATTTCACTGAGATTTATGAAAAAAAAAGTCCTTTGTCTCGGGTATAGAAACCGAAACGTCGTGGAAGTGACTCGAGACAAAACGAAATTGAACGAAACAAAAGGAGACAAGCGAAAGTCGCCAAAAAAATACCCCACGCCCATCTTCGCCATTTTAACGAGTAGTTTCAAGGCGCTTTTAAGAAATGAAAGGCCAAAACAAACGGAAACAAGCCGAGACGACCGGAGATAAGCCGACACAGGACAGAGGTAGGCGAGGAAACACGACCTTGACCTACTTCGGACTGTTTCCGGCATAGTGTAGAGTTAGTATTAGGTCTCTGAAGATATCAAACCTAGTTTTTTAGCCGACCATACCAATAGGTATGGTAGGCTATTAAGATCGGCAAAAAAAGTCTTTTTAATTTCACTCAAAATGAGTTATTTGGTCATAAATGACCTAAATACAAAATATTTTCATGGTGTCTGTCTGTCTGTCCGTCTATCCGTCTGTAACACGATAAGTCAAAAACCGCTAAACCGATTTTTACCAAATTTGGCACAAAAATACTGTCTGTGGCACCCGAGAATCTGGCCATTAGTTTTTGGTGGGGGTGGGGAGTTGGTAAGGGGGTATGGAAGGGGGTTAAAAATTTTAAAAAATCGTAACTCCAAAATTACAGTAGCTGGCGAAACGCGGTTTTCAATTTAAGATTAGGAATAACATTTACAACAAAATTTGTAATAACATCAAAATCAGTCAAAAGTCGCAGTTTTTGAGATAATTTAAACTAAAAGAACTGCCTACCAACCAGGGGCGGCTTGTCCTATGAGGCAGATGAGGCAGTGCCTCACCAATACATTTGAAAAATTACGTATTAATCTTTCAAATGTATTAATCATACATAAAACGTATTAATCGATACATCTTTAATCACAATTTTATATTTTTTCCCTATTTGCATCAATAATAATTGTATTTTTTAACCGTCATTCTACAATAAATTACGATGGTATTCCTTTAAACGCGCTCCCTTTCCCATATGCGACAAACTGGACGATGTATATCCATCTCATTTGTTCTTTAAGAAGTATATGTGCAAAGGTTTGCCTCTCGCCTTTCCTTGTCTAGCGTATTGTGGTATATCGCACTCCCGGAGCGACAGCGTTCACTGGAATCTTAACTCTATAGAATGAAAAGAAAAAGCATAGGCAAAACCTTTAGTTGAAGAGAGATAAAATGTATGGAGTAGTAGCGCGTAAAAAGACCGTATTGAGGCGAGCCTCAAATGTAAATTTGAACCTTAAAAGCCGTTCGTTAAAAATATGTATCACTTCCCGATCAGCCCGAGATATTTTAGGCGACAGGGGAATTTGGCTTAGTTTGAATCAGAGTTTGAATTAATTCTGCCGGTAATTACACTGTTTTGTCTCTAATTGATTAATATCTACGTTTTTTAATGTGAATTGCATGTTTAATTACTCTTTTTACTGATTATTGTACATATTAAGTAAATACCTAAAAAGTGGACAGTGACTTATTGTTGATTGATATGATGATTTAGAGGGGCCATGCATCATCAGAGGACTTCCCCAGGTAAAGTTTTTCGAATCATTTCTAGATAAATTGTGTATAGTCAAAAAGTAAAGCGACCTGTTACAGATTTCGTTTTGTTTTATTTTTATAGGACGGGTAGAAAAAACAAAATTTTACCATACAGAGTAAAATATAAGAGAAAATATCCTGAGGTCGCTTTGATAAAAATTTACTGTTGCAATAGCCCTATGTAATAGGTATAATACTGCGAATTATATTACATAAGGCTATTTCCGCAACTGCTAAAAATGTAGAAATATTTTAAATATAAAAATGTGCGATTTTTAAGTCTGTAGGTATCTAAAATACTAAAAATAATATACAGTGTGTATTGCGTTTAAAAAAAACTGAGATATAGCATTATAATATTGCAATGTTGGCCGCGCCATAAAAAAATCCCTGTGAATGTGAATTTTTCTCGGATTTCTTTTTTTATCCTACATACCTCGCTATATTATACGTACTTAAGCAATAATATATCAATAAGTTAAATTCTCTCCAGGTTTTTACCACTTTTTAAAAGATGAAATTTTTCAAATATGAATTATCATGGAAATCCCGCATATATAGTGCTTCAAATAAATCAATAGTGTGATGTATGCTGAATTTTATGCTGAACCCAATTCTGTACAGAAAAATAGTAATGCGATTGCAATTTTAAAGAAAATATTTTTTTAGAATATGTACTTTTTAGTCGACCATACCAATAGGTATGGTAGGCTAGGTATCGGCAAAAAAAAGTTTTTTTAATTTGACTCAAAATGAGTTATTTGGGTCATAAATGACCTAAATACAAAATATTTTCGTGGTGTCTGTCTGTCTGTCTGTCTGTCCGTCCGTCTGTTCGTCTGTATCACGATAACTCAAAAACCGCTGAACCGATTTTAACCAAATTTGGCACAAAAATACTGTGGCACCCGAGAATCTGGCCATTAGTTTTTGGTGGGGGTGGGGGGTTGGTAAGGGGTATAGGAGGGGGTTAAAAATTAAAAAAAATCGTAACTCCAAAATTACAGTAACTAGCGAAACGCGGTTTTCAAATTAAGATTAGGAATAATATTTGCAACAAAATTTGTAATAACATCAAAATCAGTCAAAGTCGCAGTTTTCGAGATATTAACATATTTTAGTATGGGCGGTTATACGTGCCTCTCGGCGCCAATTTTTTTATATAGAACTTCCTCGTACTAATGGCCACCTTATATACATACTAATAAAAATTCTCTTCTAATGTGCCTCACCATCTTCCAGTGCTACTAGCCGCCCCTGCTACCAACTTTTTATTAACATATTTTAGTATGGGCGGCTATACGTGCCTCCCAGCGCGGCGCCAATTTTTTAAGGTGGAAGAGATAAAATAGTTGAAATGTTTTAATTTAATTAGCCATTATTTTAGCGTTTCTTTTTATTGTCAAAGTTTATATAAAATGAAAATAGAAATTACTAATATATTTATTTAAACTGCATAGAAATACCAACTCTCCTTGCACAAACATACTGCAATATCTTACTTTCGATCTGGCATTTCCTCGATTTAACCAGCAAACCACTAAAAACGCGATAGCAACAAAGATAAGCCACATATTCTCCAACTTTATTCGCGCACTTTTAACTAAAACTATTTGCAATTGTTCTAGACGCTTCGGTAATATCACCAGCCAAATAACTGTTATTCATAACATCATTATGCGACTACTGAACTACATTTATTTCAGATTAATAAGGCTGCGTCGATATGGTTTTTGCCAAATTGATAAAACTGTATTATTTTTATAGATAGAGCGAAGTATATTTAACTAACGAACTTGGCATGTAAGATAATTATTGATAAAGCTTTTGATTCGCGAGTTTTGTAAATAAATAAAGAAAATATGATTCACCTAATGACACTTATAAAAGTACATATATCCTTCAGATTTCCGTAAAAAAAATAAATTATTAATATACAGGGTCGCCCAGTAAGTAGGTTTACCCAGGTAACTATTCGTTTTTAAATGGTACCCTCGGTATTTTTTACTTTATTTGATAGAAAATGATATTCTGAATAGAATGACATATCCTAGGTTAACTCACAGATAAAGAAAACAAGTTTTTTTTTTAGATTAAAATGCTCGGCTTGCCGCCAAAACTTATATAATTGTTTTGGAGCGCATACGTTGTAGGGCGCTGCTATAGCGGTTGCTAAGAACAACCGCCAAACAAGAACAGAAATAATATTCTCTTGTCAAAGTCAGAACCTTCAAAAATTATAAAATCTTTCAAAATTTAAACCGCCCTCATTGAAAAAATACCGAAAAGTGTTTAAAGGATCAATTTTCAAAGTAATTGCTTAGAATGGGCACTTTCCAATCTAAACTTGTTTGTTTTATCTATGGGTCAACTTTTGACGTTTTCTTTTAAAAAAAATAATTTTAAAAAATTGTATGTTTAAGTAACTGTTTTCTCAATGTAGAGTTAATAAATTGGGATATTGTTTCGTAATTATTATTGTAAGAGTTTAAGAAATAAAATATTTTTTTCTTAATTTAATAAAAACAAAAAACAGCGTAAAAATAGTTAAGGTATAATTAGGTGAGTATACGAAGAGCATGCTGGAATCATTATGGTCGCCACATTTCTCTCATATATATATTAATTAAGTTGGTTAATTAAAACTCGACCCACGCGACACTCATTTGTTTATCTCTCAAGGACGCCACTTTGCTAATAGCAAAACCGAAAACAACTTACTTCAAAATAGCAGTGAGAAAACAACATAGCAGATACTTACTGTATCTATTATTAGTATCTCATTATTGATCTGTGTAATTTAAAAAATTACTTGCTAAAAATATATACGCCCTCTATTAGTAAAATTAGGAAGCATTGATTAAAGCGAGACAGATTTCAGAATCGGTTACGACTTACTGAATTATATTATTTTATTTTATCATTCTAATTATCTCTAGTGTGCATTTAAATTAAGCTGACGATTTATGTATGCCATACGGAAATCAACGGAGAGTCACAATGTTGCAAAAAAACGTTACACTTGGACATTCTCTAGCATAGTTATTTTCTTGAGTCTATACCTATGTGGCGGATTCATCTCTCCAAAAAAATCCTTTATGGGTATTCCGCCACTGCACTGCAAGAAAATCTACAAAATAAAATAGTTATTTTTTGTAAACACTTCTGCTTTAAACCTAAACGGACACTGCTTGTCAGAAGTTAGGTTTACAGTTATACAAATTTGCCTAACAAAGAAAAAAATGCTTAATGTTTTGGAAAGTTTATCTCTTTCAGTCGTGGGAAGCAAAAAAAATACAAAGAATAAAGAAAAAAACTATTTAAAATATTTAAATTCAACTATTCGAGAACGCTTTAATTTTTTAAAACAGATATAGTTCAGTCATTGGGGATTTTTGTTTGGAAAAAAGTCCGGAAGTTTTGCAACTTTGCAGGTTTATAGGTTTTGGGGTCCCTAACTAAAATCCATAAAATGCACATTTCCAGACTTTCTTGCCAAGATGGCGCCCAAAATCGGTATTTTGTGAATATCTCGAAAACTATGCGTTTTTCGCGAAAATTTGAAGAGAGCAAAATTAAAGAGAATAAAATTTCCTATAAAAAAGGTTTTATGAAAATTTTTGCTAAAGTCAACCGTTTAGGCACAAAATCCCTGGAAATTTTACAATTTTGCGTAAAATATGATATATTATGTATAGTCGATTTTCCGAAATCAAATGTCGATTAGGGTTCACTAAAACTAGTTTTAGTTTAGTTTTTTCAATTTTGTCATGAAACAGTGGCGTGTCATTAATTCGCTCATTAATTTATGAATAATTAATTTTAATTATTGAAAATGTGTACTTGTTTCCACACCACCCAAGGTAAAGTACATGGCGCGTTTATTTTAACGTGGTCTCCCCGGAGGCCTACTGCACTAGGTAAATTAAAAACTTTAACTTATCTGCGCAAACCCGACGGATCTGGCTCATTGATGTCAAAGTCGATTGTGTCTGCTGTGCTGGGCTCATCAGGGTGGTCTCTCAATACGTCCAACTCTTCATCTTCAGCCGCCAGAGGGATATCTACAGGCAAGTCCAACTCCTCTTCATCGGACTCATCGAATGACACTTCAGTGACGTTGTCACAGGATTTCCCATTGCAGTATGCACAAATCATTGAACATTTTAATCCTGCTTTTCTGCATCCGCAGGCTTTACCACAGTTGTTGGTTTTGCATTTACAGGATAAAAATGCCAATAGGGATTTTGGAGCTGGATCTTTCAGCGTTGTGACTGGAGTAATGCCTGTTTTTGTTTTCTTCCAACCCCATTGTTCGGCATCTTTGGTACAACCAGACCAATGCTGAACCTGGTGGTAAGTTCGCAATGAATGCAGTCCAGCACGACAATTAATTATTCATAAATTAATGAGCGAATTAATGATACGCCACTGTTTCATGACAAAATTGAAGAAACTAAACTAAAACTAGTTTTAGTGAACACTAATTGATATTTGATTTCGGAAAATCGACTATATATACATCATATACAGTATTGGCCAAAAGTGGATGAACCAATACCAATAATTGCGAAGAAAATCAGATTTGAGGTGTTAAATATCAAAATTATTTTATGTACCTTTGCATGTTAAAAGTTTAATACATTCTCACCAAAATACTACAAACAAATATAAATTCTTCTGTTAGTCTTATCATTTATAGATAAGAATTGGCAAATATTGCTTTTTTGTCTTGGACAAAAGTAGATGAACCAAATATTTTTAAAAATCGTTAGTTTCATTTATTCTGCTTTTATGAACAATTGCGATTTAAAAACATTTGAGCTCTTGTGATATATCATGCCATGTGGAATTAACTTGTCTGCAGATCTTAAGTTGCGAGTAGTGAATGATTTTAAGGATGGTTTGAAGCAATCGGAAATCGCTAAGCAATTACGCCTTGGAAAATCAGCGGTACATTATATTTTAAAGAGATATAATGAAAGAGGAGTTGTCTCTATAAAAAGAAAACCAGGACGACCTAAAAAAGTTGGTCCCAATATGATAAAAGCCATAAAACGAATTTCTTTACAAGATCCATTTTTGCCGTCAACGAAGATAAAAGCAAAACTTGAAGAAATGGGCTATCTACCAGTGAGTACAAGGACGATCCGACGTAAATTAGTTGACCAGAAGTTGTTTTCCCGAAGACCCGCCAAGAAACCACTGCTATCAAAAAAAAAAAAAATTTGAAGGCCCGATTAGCATTTGCCAAGGAATATCAAAACTGGACTGTGGCACAATGGAAAAAGTTTGTTTTAGTGATGAATCAAAGTTTAATTTGGTGTCATCAGATGGAATTCAACATGTAAGAAGACCTCCCAACACACGATTGCTACCAAAGTACACGCGACCCACTGTAAAACATGGTGGGGGCTCAATCATGGTATGGGGGTGTTTTTCTGGGTATGGATTGGGCCTTTCCATAAAATTGAGGCATAATGGACCGGTTTGGCTACAGAGACATTTTACAAAAACTTTTAGTGCCTTATTTTGAGGAAAAAATGCCAGTTGTACACTACTTCCAACATGATAACGACCCGAAACATGCCTCACAATTGGTTAAAAGGTTTTTGGAAGATGAAATGGTGACTGTTCTCAAATGGCCATCGCAATCCCCAGACCTGAATCCAATAGAAAATTTTGGGATCAACACATTAGGACCAAATTCTACAAAAATAAGCAAGAATTATTTGCAGCTTTGGAAGAGTCTTGGAAAAAATATCGATTTTTCTATAATTGAAAATCTTCTGGGATCCATGCCTAAGCGATGTCTGAAAGTAATTAAGAATAAGGGTTATTACACTAAGTATTAGGAAATTATAAGTTAATTTTTCAGTTTTTGTTAACATAAGATTTTTTTATTAAATATATATTTTGTTCATCTACTTTTGTCCAATAGTTTTTTCAATTTAAATTTTTTGCTACCTTATTAAAGCACATTTTAAAAAAACAATGCTATTTATTTTTATAGCACTGACACTAGACTTCAAGTAAATATAGTTCAAATTTTAATTTTAAACATATTAGGAAAAACCCATTATTTTAACAAAGTTCATCCACTTATGGCCAATACTGTATATACTTTACACAAAATTGTAAAATTTCCAGGGATTTTGTTCGTAAACGGTTGACTTTAGCGAAAATTTTCATATAACCTTTTTATAGGAAATTTTATTCTCTTTAATTTTGCTCTCTTCCAATTTTTGCAAAAAACGCATAGTTTTCGAGATATTTACAAAATACCGATTTTGAACGCCATCTTGGCAAGATGGCGGCGCCGGCGGCAAGTCTGGGAATGTGCATTTTATGGATTTTAGTTAGGGACCCCAAAACCTATAAACCTGCAAAGCTTCAAAACTTCCGGACTTTTTTCCAAGCAAGCCTCTTTTTTGATCCCCAATGACTGAACCAATACGTCTAGAAGAAACCGTTGACGTTCTGTTAAAATGAATTTTGTAGATTTTCGTGAAGTGCAGTGGCGAAATACCCATAAAGGATATTTTTGGGAGAGATAATCTGCCGATTTTCACAAGCTTAAGAAGCTAAAATTATCAATAAAATGTGGTGCTGAAAACTATATATTTCTAAAAAATCTTCTATATGATCACTAGGGTTCAGAACCGGGAAATCCTGGTAATTCCGGTACCGGAATTTCCGGTTCTTTTGAGACATCTTTTGAAAACCATGAAGTGATTTTTTAATTTTAATCATGTGATTTAAATAAAAAAAAAATTTTATTGAAACTTTATAAGTCAAAAAATTAATGTAAAAGTTATAAAAATGTGTCCTAGAAAACTAGAAAAAATATTTCTATAACAGATATAACAGATGATAAATCGAAAAATAATTGTAAATATTATAAAACTATATAAAAATATTTATTAATAAATTTAAGCGTTGGACCGATTTTTGAAGTAATTTCGTGTGAATCCACCGCTAAACTCTGGGATTTATTTTAAAATGTATGTATAAGTGACAAAAATTCACCGTTCGAATACATATCATTCGCAAAGTCTAGTGCAGAACTAGGTTCTTCTGATATAGAGACTATATCTTCATTCCCGAGAATCTATAATCGTTGTCAGAAAATGTGTTGTTTTATTTCTATTTTTTTGAAACGATTGTATGTTTACACTTTGACATTAGATAATACATACTAATTTCATTCTCAACTTAAGACTATTTCCGAACAATAGTGTATTGTTTTATTAGGAGTAAAAATTATACTTTTTTGACGATGCTGTACCTTTGAAGGACCATCGTAAAGCTATTCCGACGTTACAGGGAGGCACGAAAAATACATTTTTACTCCGAATAGAACATACTAGTTCTTTTAAAACATTACAAATTATTTTTTAATCAATTTCAAACATTGCAAATAATATGAACAGTAATCGAGCAAGAATTTGTACACTCGTTGAATTTGACACTTAATATCAGTTTAATAATATATTTTTCTACTTTTGTGCTTAGGCGTAACTTAGGCGTGCTTTACTTTTATGCCTAGGTGTTAAAATGCCAAAAGTTAATATGTTTGACATGTTTGAAAAAAAAATCCTTTTGATCTGAAGCGAGCCACTTTTTTGCGGAATAGAATGACACGCGCCGTAGAATTGTTAATGTTATCGGTCTCGGGCAGAGTTATAAAGATTTGACTATTTAGGATAAGACTTTAATTGGAAATAAGTCCTAGTCATTTGGAAACCCGTCTTAATATTGTTTTGAATTAAAATTAAAAAAATCTGATTTAAATAAAAAAAATCTGATTTTGTTAAAAATTTCGTCAGCTTCATACTTACATTATATCTGTTCTTCTCCTTCAACAGCTTCAACTCGTCGCAACTATTATTGTTCGCCTGCACCCTCTTCAACCACCCGGTCTCACCATTTTCCTGAAGCTTCGCCCTCAAATCCGCTATCGTCCGAGGCATGGCGCCCGCTGTGTGCGTGTGAGACCTCCTCAGACCGGAAGAGGCTTTCCTGGGACCCTTGGTTCCCTCCTCCGCCCCCAAACTGAAAGGTTCCTGGAACGAGCGAGATTCCTCGACAGATCGGTCACATGCCGGAGAGGGAAGGCGGAGGGTTGAATGGAAGCTCGGGCTTTTGGATAAGACGCCTTCTAGCTGTTGTCTGAAAGAGGAAGATGAGTAGAGGTTAGAAAAAAAAAAGATTGTTAGAAATTGTTAAAAAGAAAGTCAACTGACTAAATTAACGCCCCGGCAGTATAGACAATAATTGACGAAGGAAACACCGCCGGTAGACGGTTTTATATACAGGGTGTTCCAGAAATGAGTGCAAATGTTTTAACTGGTAGTATATTTCGGCCTCTGAAACACGCCTATTGGGTTTTTTTGCAAAAATTTTTTTTGAAAATTTTGGAAGTGGCATATATACTTTTTTAGAAAATGATAACCCATATGCACGTCCCTGGTAAATATGGTGACACTTTTTTAGCATTAAAATAATATGTAGTATTTATTGTAACTTTCAAAATTTCATTGGAATCGCTAAAAGTACTTGAATGAAAATTATAATAAATCGAAAAAAAATTAAGACTAACACCCTGTAGCCACGAAACAAAGCAGAATCGGACCTATGTTCTACAACCTATGTCGCCATAATATCGAGATATTAGGTTTCTTAACTAAAAATTAAAAAAAAATCCGAAATTTCTTTCGAAAAATACCAAATTTTCTAAAATTTTATTTTAGGGAAAAAAACTCATAAACGTGTCTCTGGGGTCGAAATATAGGTATCACTCTTCAAAATATTTGCAGTTATAGACTATTATTATATATTTGCAGACTCACCCCGTATAAAGAACAGTGATATACTTAAAAAAAACACATAAAAACCGCCTTTATTTTAGGAGTCGTAATGCCCTTTTTTTAGGAGATGCATCGGAACAGGGGACATACGAAATCCCATGTAAATTTTAAAAAGATCAAATATTTTTTGATCTTTTTAAAATTATCTCCACGTGCCCGGTGGCGTAGAGGTACAGGCTCTCGTCTACCAATCTCAAGGTAGTGGGTTCGAATACCACACCCGGCATTTCATCAGCCGACTATTTTTATTAAAATAAAAATAGTTTGGGTACCTAGGTCGACTCAGCCTTAAATGAGTACTTGGGATTCACAATCCTGAGGTAATAATAGGCGGTTGAAGCGTAGTGCTAGCCACATTACCTTCCTTGTATACCGAACGGCTCTAGTATGGCAAGCTGTACCTTGCTACTCCCAAGGCGTTAAACGCTATATACGGGAGCTATTATTATTATTAAAATTATCTCCCCAGATAATTTTATGCAAAAGTTGTATTAGACTTTTGTGAAGAGGCACTAAAATTGTTATTTTATCTAGAATTTCGTTTCATTTCGAATAGTAATTTAAAAGTTATTTGTGCAAAAATCTCCTTTCAAATTAATAATGTAGATGTCGATTTTCGAAAGAAATCAGAACATGTATATTATTTCGTATATTTTTCATTTTATTGATTTTATGGAAATTACTGTTCATTAAAATGTTGTATCCTATGTTATAGGGCTTGTTTCTCTCTACAATTTCCTGTCTCACAATGTACCGTTTGTGTCCAGGAAGGGTTCATATTTTCATAGATGTCGATTTTCGAAAGAAATCGGTACATTTATTTTATTTCGTATATTTTTCATTTTGCGGATTTTATGGAAAGCACTGTTCATTAAAATGTTGTATCCCATGTTATAGGGCTTGTTTCTCTCTACAATTTCCTGTCTCACAATGTACCGTTTGTGTCCAGGAAGGGTTCATGGTTTGATAGATGTCGATTAAAGAAATCAGAACATGTATATTATTTCGTATATTTTTCATTTCATTGATTTTATGGAAAGCACTGTTCATTAAAATGTTGTATCCTATGTTATAGGGCTTGTTTCTCTCTACAATTTCCTGTCTCACAATGTACCGTTTGTGTCCAGTTCATACTTTCATAGATGTCGATTTTCGAAAGAAATCAGAACATGTATATTATTTCGTATATTTTTCATTTTATTGATTTTATGGAAAGCACTGTTCATTAAAATGTTGTATCCTATGTTATAGGGCTTTTTTCATAGTTGTCGATTTTCATAACATGTATATTATTATTACAGAAATCAGAACATGCATATTATTTCGTATATTTCTCATTTTATTGATTTTATGGAAAGCACTGTTCATTAAAATGTTGTATCCTATGTTATAGGGCATGTTTCTCTCTACAATGTCCTGTCTCACAATGTACCGTTTATGTCCGGGAAGGGTTCATAGTTTCATAGTTGTCGATTTTCATAACAAGTATATTATTATTAAAGAAATCAGAACATGTATATTATTTCGTATATTTCTCATTTTATTGATTTTATGGAAAGCACTGTTCATTAAAATGTTGTATCCTATATCATAGGGCTTGTTTCTCTCTACAATTTTCTGTCTCACAATGTACCGTTTGTGTCCAGGAAGGGTTCATAGTTTCATAGATGTCGATTTTCGAAAGAAATCAGAACATTTATTTTATTTCGTATATTTTTCATTTTATTCATTTTATTCAAAGCACTGTTCATTAAAATGTTGTATCCTATGTTATAAGGCTTGTTTCTCTCTACAATATCCTGTCTCACAATGTACCGTTTGTATCCAGGAAGGGTTCATATTTTCATAGATGTCGATTTTCGAAAGAAATCAGAATTATTTCGTATATTTTTCATTTTATTGATTTTATGGAAAGCACTGTATTGATTTTATGGAAAGGACATTAAAAAAAAAGTTACAATTAAAAATGCAAAAATGTGATTGTGTCATTGTCAAATTCGATATCACACTTTGTTTACAAAAGTTTGAAGGTACCAAATGGAGTAATTTTGTACAAAATAATTATGATTTTTGCTAACTTCGTAACTAACTAAGTTACGAAGGTATTTTGCTGGAAACAGTATTCCCACTGTGTTAGATTTGTTCACAGCTCAGTCTCCAAAAGGCCTATACCGAATAAGTCAACAGTTTAAAGAATAAACCAGAGATTTGAAACTAAAGACATGGTATTAAGCACATGGAAGTGTGAAGACAAAAATAACTGGACAGAAAGAAAACAACAATGACTTGAATATTCTTCATGTTGAAGAAAAGAAAAACATTGATCTCTTGAAGGACATTGAACTCTCGTCTATTGGGATACAGTAGAAAAAGACCACAGGATCTTTCGCCGAACAACTTCTTCCTGCCTTTTTATGGCGTGCTCTACAATAATTATACTTATGTACCTTTAAAAAATTTCGTTACAGTCTAGACCGTCCTAGTTATGTCCCAACTAGCAAAACCGGTGCATAAAACTATGATAACTACCGTAGTTGAAGCAGTCGGCGAGTTATTACTAATCTAAAAAGTTATATTAGCTTAGCTTGAGTACCTAATAAATTATAATACATAATACACGTTAGACCTTCTGAAGATATTAGAATTTTTACAAATTGCACTTTCTAATACTTGTCAAATAATATTATAACAAATTTTACGTATACTCGCCATGTAAACCCGTGTATTTGTTTAATTTGCTGTTTACGGTATTCTCCGATGGTGGCAGTACCGGCGGAGAATGTACCAAGCCTATACCAAAATTTACAAAATTAAAAATATTTTCATTCTGTAAACTTTGTCTATACTATTTGTCTGAGGCCAACTCTTTCAACAACATCTTGAACAATTCCGTTATTTACTTATGACTGGTAATCAAAGACTGTTAAAAAGTATTCTATCTGTTTATTTAGGATGGATTTTAATAGAGCAGGCCCTTAAAAAGGTTAGACTTTACATTTAGTAACTACATATATGTATTAAAAAAACTATACAATATTTTTTTGATCTATGTCTCTTTCTAAGAAATATTTGAACAGGTGTTTGAAGGTGTAGGAACGAATGATTTACACAAGGTTACGATCTGTGGTTCTTTAGCGTAGGCCCACGAACAAAAAATAGATATGTATGTATATCCAACAATTAGCACGAAAAATTGGAGCCCCCACAATACGTACCGGCTTTTATAAAAAAATATAATATATTTAGTTATACAACTTATTGTCCCATATAAATTGCGATCATGATTTGTCAGAAACAGAACATAAGGCCGGTGAACTTGAAAGAAAAAATATGCCGCCCATATTGAAATAATCGAAACAAAAATAAATGCAATTAAATAGAATAATGAAACAAGTATAACAGCTTATAATATCGTTGTTAGGTAGTGAAGGCAATATAATTCAATAAAAAAAAATGCATTTTTTTATTGAATCAGCATTTCTTTCTTATACAGGGTGGCGCCACTCATACGCCGCGGAGGCTCCAAGGAGAACGACAGTTTGTATTGAAGTGAAATTTTGTGAACATATATGTAGGTTAATTCAGAGCACTTTTTAAAAATATAGAGGATTCTACAAGGTGTCCCCAAAAAAGGTACATATCAAAGTTGTGTTTTTTGTAATGGAACACCCTATATACTAATTGATTTTCGGATTCTGGGAGAAAAATAAAGGTGAGTTTTATAAGAGAAGTATATGACTGAAATGTAAGATTTTTGACATGTTTAACATTTTCTAAAAATAAAAAAAATAATTATTTAAATTACAATAAAAGCTACCTAAATTGGAATTTACCCGGCATAACCTAATATGTAGTTAAATTAACTATTGTACTGTAAATCAAATTAAAACTTGATCCAAAAAGTTATACACGGTGAGACAAAATTAATATTGAACAATGGTCACCTTTAAAAGTATGTTACTCTTTTATATTAAATGGAACACCCAGTATATTATTTCGATATTCAATGGAGAATTCATGTCTCTTCAAAATACTATTAAGGTTGCCTACCCCTCAAACAAAGATTTTCCTAGATATTTTCATTTACATGATTTGATCTGAGTAGATATTTATTATTTGATAAAATCTAGGTGGCTGTGATATGTCTGACGTTACTTCAACATAGCTGTCTAATTAGTCCAACTTTAACAACTAGTTATCATTTTGTGTCAGTGAAAACAAAAAAAATTCTCAGAAATTTGCCGAAAATGCAAACTTATCCTACATCAGAGAGAATTGATATGATTCTATTAGTTGCTGAATGCAGTGTGCATTCACCAATTAATTGAATACTTATATGCTCCTGATTTTATCCTATTTTATAGTGTTTACAAAACTCGACAAACTATTGTCGACAACATAAGAGAAATTATTGCAGCTGCTTTTCGAGGTAGAACACCACATATGCCTTTTAAAATGAAAAGATCCTTTTGAAAAGACAATCGTTTTATGCAGTTAACAGGAAAGGAAGCATTTTGAGCATTTGATTTCATCTAGCTAATTTTTGTCACAGAATTATAGGTTTATATCTAGTTTTAAACGTGTATCTTTTTATTACCGTTGAGTATTTTACTCAATATCCTTTAATGTTCGTTAAATTAGCTTAGGTATATCTCAGCCACCCTAGATTTTTTCAAATAATAAAGATCTACTGACGCAAAACCATAAAAATTAAAATACCTAGGAAACTCTTTGTCTGAGGGGTAGGCAACCTTAATAATATTGATATATAAATTCCTCATTAAACACCTGAATAATATACTGGGTGTTCCATTTAAAATAAAGGAGTAACTTGCTTTTAAAAATAATAATGACTAATGTTCCATATTAATTTTGTCTAACCCTGTATAATTTTTCGGGTCAAATTTCAATTTGGTTTAACATACATGGTTACTGTAATTAAATATCAGGCTATACAAGTCTTCGATATAAACTACCGTTCTCTTTGGAGCTTCCGCGGCGTGTGAGAGGCGCCACCCTGTATAGTCAGGAAAACACTATTTGAAATAAATAAAAAAAAAAACAAATCAGTAATTTCTTATATCATATAAAGGTGAAATAAAAATGCAAGACCGCAAGACTCTTGCATGCTTGGTCATGGTCTTCGTCTTGCAAAAGTCTTGCACATGTCGGTCTTGATCTTGCTTTTTGTGCTCGACCAAGACCAAATTTCAATAGGTTTTTGTATCCTTTTTCTCGTTAAATTTTTTTTCATGAGTATACAAATCTTGAAGAAAAGTCCCCATAACTGTTTCGAGATTTATAATAATATCAATGTTACACATTCGGTCTTCTGTTAAAAGATGAGAATTGACTAGTTATATTTCATTTTTAACAAATGACATTTATATGTCTCACCCTGTGACCGCCACTGATGTTAAGAGTACCGTCATAAATGTAGCGTAAAGAAGTAACGGCACCTGAAATGGTCAAACTTTACGACTTAAATGAAGTAAAAAAACTGATAGAACAAAAGGTCATTAACATTTCCCGCAGGTTTGTTATTAAAGCTGTTACATTGTTATCGGTACAATAAAGGTGAAATAGCCACTAGCATAATGGAGATATTGTTTTTTATAATATTAGAACTAATTTTTATAAATATTATGCAGTGTTATTCCATGCTAAAAACTAAAATGTTCTCAAACTAGTTTTATATTTTCCTTTCAAAATAAGTTTTTTATTTATTTTTTTGGTTCTGACGATGGGAGAAGAATCTACCTATCTATCTATTCAGCCTCTTCGGTCCATCGTTGGACATAGGCCTCCCCCAATCTCTTCCACTCTTCCCTCTCTGTCGCCATGCTCATCCATCTTGTGCCTGCATGTTTCCTCAGATCGTCCGCCCATCTCATCTGGGGTCTTCCTCTACTTCTTCTATTCTCCCAGGGCCTCCAGTTTACGATGCATTTGTTCCTTCGATCATCCTCCTGTCTGACATTGTGATCCACTCATTCCTTTTTCTATCTGCCAGCCTTATATGTAGCATTTGTCTTTCCATAGATCTTTGAGATTTGGTTACCTTATCCATATTTGATTTTGTCAGTCTCCAGGTCTGGGATCCGTAAGTAAGTACAGGAAGTACACATTGATTATATACTTTGGTTTTGAGGTAATGTGGATATCTTTTGTTTTTTAATATATAACTTAATTTTCCAAATGCTGCCCAGGCCAATCCAGTGCCGGATTAAGGTCCTAGGGGCCCCGGGGCTAGGGGCTACCCTTGGGGCCCCCCAGGTCGGATTATTTTTCCTCATTGCTGTTATTTTCACTTAAACTAATATTGCTTGAAGTTGAACAGGAAGGCAGTTCATGATCTTGGTGTTTATTCAACTCAGAATTTGACGTTGAAGGGTTTTGCAAATACTAAAAAGTCTGTTACTTTAGGCAATTTTAAAGTTTTCTTTAGGTTTTCTTCTTATATCTTAAATTAATTTAAAATATCCCTAAGTTTTCGCAGATTTAAAAATACAGAGTGTTCCGAAACTATTGTACCAAAATCTAAAGGTTGGTAGATCTCGCCAAAATAAACGTTTTGAGATGGGACACTGAGGGTGCATCCACACTATCCTGAAAACGACGTATCGGCGTAACGACCTTGAATCGATTTCCAGTAATTCTATTGGCAGAAATTTTTGACAGATAAAATTTCTGACAGATGAATTTTTCAGCCAATAGAATTACTGGACATCTATTCAAGGTCGTTACGCCGATACGCCGTTTTTAGGATAGTGTGGATGCAGCCTGATGGTCGGAAATGCGTCGTTTTCAAAATACAGGGTGTTAAACTTTTAAGAAAAAAAATCGATCTTTTTTAATATCTATTATACCACTACTATACTATTTACTATAATACCAAAATATTATTGAATTGAATATTATTGCACCGTTTTCGCTTGAAATAATAAAAACCATTTTCATACATGTGACCAAATCGCTAAAATGGTAATGTAAATTTTAATGGTAAAATTTGAAAAACGACAATAATTTAGTTTTGGTTGAACATAGTTCGTACTATGTTCATAGAAAGAAGTTTTTGGAAAATAAAAAATCTTTTTAAACTTAAATTTGCCGTTTTACAAATTTTGCTATTTAAATTTATGGTAACATTTTAGCGATTTGGTTATGCATGAAAATGGTGTTTATTTTTTTACGCAAAAATGGTGCGTCGGATAAAAAAAGTCAAGAAATAAAATATGTTGTAAATTGAATGGGGATTTCAAAAACAATATTAATTTTATTTAAAAAGTAGTGGCGTTACCATTCAACGCGAATGGCAATAGAGACTTCAAACTCTACAGATATAAAAAGACTCAAAAGACCTTTAAAACAAGGTATCACTCGACCCCCTATTCCATTTAAAATTATTTTTAGGGTGATAGTGCCGTCAAAGGGGTGCAAGCAAAGAGGGTGTAAATACCAAGGTACTTATAATATATTAATGCGCTTATTTTTAAAAGAAGAAAACTTAAAAAAGTTATTATTAATTTAATTGTCAATACCAAAATTATTATATAAATGGTCATATCAAGTAAATGCGTAATAAGGCTAAAACTGATTCCTACCTTACGTTTAGCAGATCCACTAAGATATTTTCTGCTACATGATATTTTTTAAAATACTGGTATACACTACACAGTTAAAAAGTATTATTGTTCTTGTTGTCTTAAATCTATTATTCGCAATCGCTTACTTCATAGATGCGCTATGCAAAAATTACTAATCAAATAGAATAAAAAAGAGGATTCTAATCTGAGTAATTCCCCTAGCGCTTTCGGCTTTCGGTAATTCATCCATCCCGAAAAATTTAAAAAGAAGAACGAGCCATTGTCTATGCAGCACTCTTGATATTTTTTGGGGAAAGTGTGTTGCCGCCCAAAAAAAAAGAAGAAGAGTCAGTGTTTTTAACATTATGAGAATAACAAGTTGTCTGTTGCAATATATTGCAATATATTTAATAAGACTAAATACCTATGTACATTTTCATTTAACTAATCTCGATTAAATTCTCCTGATTCGGGGGCCCCTCTCAATGACGGGGCCTGGGGCTATAGCCCCCATAGGCCATAGGCTATAGCCCCCCTTAATCCAGGCCTGCGGCCAGTCTTACTCGTCTCTTTATTTCAGCTGTTTGGTTTTCTTTTTTCAGTTTAATCATTTGTCCCAGATATATATACTCTTCAACTTGTTCTATTTTTTCTTGGTTTATTTTGGTTGTTATGTTTTTATTTGTGTTTGTTATGATTTTAGTTTTAGTGTAGTTCATATTTAGGCCTATTCTTCTAGCTGCTGTATCCAGTTCTTCCAGCATTTCTACCAGTTCTTCTTTCTTTTCTGTTATTAAGGCGATATCATCCGCATATCTTAGGTGATTCAAGTATTGTCCACATATTTTGATACCTTTTTCTTCCCAATCTATTTTTTTTTCCAGTCTCAATTTAGACTGGGAGAAGAATAATGTAGAAGAAATACTCCCTGAAACGTAAAGAATTTTTAGTTAGGCCAATTTGTTAATCATTGGTTATTGCCACTGCCAAGGTGGTTTCCGTTTAGATTCTAACTCAGTGGCATTTTACGAAAATAAAAAGTATTCCTCAAAGCAATCAAATCATCATACAAAGCCACAAACTTAGTTGAAATTAATTAGTAAAATTTTCAAAGTGGTCTTCTTTAAGCACTCTACATATAATCACAGAATATCTAGCTACGCAACAGAAAAATACTCGAAATGAAAGAGCTAAAATTGCACAAATAAAATACTAGATGGCGCGACAATATTATAATCAGAATATAATTGGAAATTTTCAACTTTCGGTTTTGGATCGACGTAGATCGACGGCACGTCGACGGCCTTGAAGCTCGGCAAAATATGCACAGTTGCCAGATTCAAACAGGTTATTAAAATTAAAAACTAAAAGGCGACGAAAGCAGGCAGGCAGGTTAGTCACTCGTTTAAATTTCTAACGGTTTTGTTTTTGTTGTTCTAAATATATAGACTTGACACTATTTACAAATTTTTCATATGAAAGCTCTTGAACGCATTTAGGAATCTGATGCCACAATTGAATCGCTACAAAGCTGAAAGATCTCTGAAATGCCGCAGTTCTGTGCTGGGGGACTTTGAAATTATTTACATTTCTGGTAAAATAAGAATGTTCATGAGAATTGAAAAGTGAATTTAAATAGGGTGGTTTTCCGGTTTTTAAAACTTTATAAATAAATGATAACATATGACATTTACGTCTATTGCACATTGATAATATAGAATTACTATTTAGGTATGGTGTAATGTGATGTCTATAGGGTATATTAAACGAGAATCGCATACATGAATTTTGAATTTTTTGTATAGATTTCGCTAGCCCTGCAGATAACGAGGCATCATAGACTATATCACCATAATCAAACAATGATAAAATAAGTGTATTGCATAAGTAATATTTAACAAAAGGTGGTAGAAATTTTTTATAAATATTTAGTTTTTTTAAGCGACAATATGCATTAGTAAGTTTATTTTTAATGTGTGAATTGAAAGTAAGTTTTGAATCGACATGTATTCCCAGATTTTTGGCCTCAGCAACTACAGGTAGCAAAACATTATTGATCTCAACTTTGAAATTTTTTGTAATACCCGTCACTCGAGCCTTGCTGGATTCAAAAAAAAGTACACAAGATTTCGAAGTATTTAATTTCAGATTATGATCTGTAGCAAATTTATCAATCCTATTTATATCAATATTATATTGTAAATTGGATATGATATAATTCTCGTTGGTGAAAGATAGATACAATTGTGAATCATCAGCGTATTGTTGTAACTTAGAATGCGATAATTCGTCATTCATGTCTGCTACATATAAAGAGAATAATAGCGGGCCCAATATTGATCCCTGAGGAACACCAGCGGTCATAGGAGTATAAGGAGATTTTAGCAGACTAAAGTCTTTTTTTATGCCAACACAATGCGATCTTTGAGTAAGGTAAGCACGTAAAAAGTTAACGGATTGTTCAGATAGTCCAAAATAATGCAACTTTGCTAGTAATAAGTTATGATTTAACGTGTCAAATGCTTTGCTAAAATCAAGCAGACTTAAACACGTTGTTTCTTTCATTTCCTGGGAAAGTCTTATATCATTAATAAGCTTAACAAGACATGTAGTTGTACTGAAATTTTTACGAAAACCTGATTGACAATCAGGAATAATTTTCATTAAATCGGTGTAAGTAATAACTTGATTACAGATATGTCTCTCTACTATTTTTGAAACAACCGGCAAAATACTAATAGGTCTAAAGTCTTCCTGATTTGTAGGATTCGTTTTTTTTGGAATAGGTATTATGACAGATTTTTTCCACAAATCCGGAAAAACATTCTCAAGAATACAGGTATTTATTATATTCATTAGTGGTTTCCCACAAAACGGCATGCATAGTTGTAGATCTCTTATTGACAAATTGTCTTCACCAACCGCATTTGTTTTAATTGACTGTATAATTTTATGTAATGATGTCTCATTAATTAATTTAAAGTTCAGTTCTGAAGTAATATTTTTGTGCCTATTATTATTGTAAAAAAAAATTTTTTCTATCGAGGTTGTGTCGATTATTCTATTGCAACTAGCAAAAAAATTATTAAATTTTATAGGATCCGCAATTTCAGGTGGAACTTCAGAGGTTATTCTATGAGTGAGATTTAATTTTTTTGCTGCTTTCCAGAAGTCACTACCCTTTTCACTAGATAGAGACTTAAAATAAGAAATTTTTTCACGGTTAATAGCATGTTTAGTGTAATTTCTTAGATCACGATAATATTTAAGCCGAGCATCCGTCTTATTTTTTAAATATTTCTTATGAGCATTATCCCTCAATTTAATCAAACACTTAATAGTGCCTGTAATCCAAGGTGTAAAAGGCTTAATTTTAGTTTTTTTTTGTTTTAAGGGTGCGTGTTTATTAATAAGATTTGAAATATTATTATTAAATAATTCTAATTTTGTGTTAATATTATTTGTATAATAGATGGTACCCCATGGTAATTCTTGACCGTCTTGTTGAAACTTTTCATAATCAATATTGTCATAGTTCCTGTATTGCATATATTTTTCTTTATATTCGGTAATGGGTATATTAAAATTTCCAAATATTAAACAGTGATCTGATATAGTCTCAGAAATATTAAAAGAGTGACTACTTTGGCAGTAA
Organism: Sitophilus oryzae; assembly: GCF_002938485.1. Classification (NCBI taxonomy): domain Eukaryota; kingdom Metazoa; phylum Arthropoda; class Insecta; order Coleoptera; family Curculionidae; genus Sitophilus; species Sitophilus oryzae. Next base: position 677,771 of record NW_022145817.1, read on the forward strand.
AGATTATTGTCGGTAATTATACAGTCAATTAGTGTAGATGCGTTCGTGTTCATATCTATCCGCGTAGGTTCCGTAATATGCTGAGTTAGATTAAAGGTATTAAGCAGTTCAATCATTTTTAATTTAGTTCTTGAGTTTTTTAATAAATCGATATTAAAATCTCCAGTTAGAATAATGTGGTTATAATACGGAACAGTAGCAGATAACATGTTTTCTAGAGTGTCAAAAAAATGCTCTAAATTCGACGAAGGAGGTCGATATAAACTCACAAATAGCAAAGTTTTCTTATTTAGGTTGATACGTACGCCAACATATTCACAACTCTCAGAGGTTATTCCAAGATCCACAATTTGACTACTAATATGTTTCCTTACATAGGCTCCCACGCCGCCACCCCTGGCCCCACGATCCTTGCGTATTAGATTATATCCCTCAAGATTAAAAGAACTTGAATCCCAGTCAGATGTTAACCAGGTTTCTGACAGTCCTAGTATGTCAAAGTTGCAATCATAAATATAATTAGCGAACTCGTCAAACCCTGTATTGAGTGATCGAACATTTAGATGAGCAGTGACAAGGCTCTTAGTTTTGACAATTTTGGAATTATGGCCTACCTGCGCAATATTATCACCTAATATCATTGAGATGTCGCAACCCAGTACCCACGCCAGTGCCTAGCTCCCATCGATCACACCCTCTCAGATTATAGCAAACATACATGCCCATCAAAAGCAGTATCAGGAATGTTTAGCCGTAAAGTACAATTTATATTATTCATTACCCAACTTATATAAGATGAAAGAAGATTTTATAGAAAAAATACAATAAGTCACAGCTATATCTCGCCGCCTACTATAATCAAATAAAACTTACATACAAAATTTCGTGTTCATTAGCTTAGTAATTGAAGCATCAATAGAGAATAAAAAATTAAAGTTCAATAATTCATAGATATATTCACCCGCATACTAGAATAGGCAGACTTGAAATGCTTATATCAAAACGAAATTAATATACACTTTCCCTCAAAAAATAGGTATTTTCAATAGAAAACAAAAGTATAAGCAATAATTCCCAACCATATCTAATACGTATAACAATTGCTAGAAAGCCAATACATTAAAATATGAAAAACAAAGTAATATTATGCAGTTTCTTTAAAAAATAGAAGCATTCAAAACAACGAATTATACAATACGCTTATTATGATAACTAGAAGAACAACTCCTTAAAGAAAAAATTAAATATAAATGTTTTTTTTTAGATATTCAAATATCTATAATATCCACACATTTTTTTAGATATTGAATTTGGTATAGTGAATTGATATATAAATTAGTTAATTGAAAGAAAATCAAAGACAGTACCTTGAGAAATTAGTCAACGAGGTATCACACTGAACTAGGCTTTTCCAATCAGCTCACTGAGTTTTTCCTGAGAAAAGACAACCACCTGCACACCTTCACACAGAACAATCACCTTCCCCGATCTTGTCCAGCAGTGATTTCGAAAGTGCCCACGGGCAACTTTAAATAGTTTTAAATTCTCGGCCGTAAGCAATTCAGTAAACAAGACATTTGAACCTTTGAGCAGTTTTTTGCTATAAAATATTTGATCTCGAAGCCATCGACAACAAAATGAAACTAAAATAGGTCTTGGTTTTTTGTCTCTCGTATTAGTGGTACCCAAACGATAACAATAATTTATATCGTTTTTTTGCACATTTATATTGATTTTGGAATGCATTAGATCGCATATGGCCTGATAGATGTCAGGTGAGTCCTCGTTCACACCGTGCACCAGAATATTATTGTTGTTTGTAGCGACCTCTATCTTTATTTGATTCATATCCTGCCTTAAAGAGTCCAATGACGTCATTACAGTTTTTTCGAATAATGAGAATTTTTCGGATAACTTCAGTAAATCGCCATTTAAGACATTGTCTTCGCTGGCACTTGTCCTTGCCATGGATTTTTCTTGTAAAACGTTCCGGAAGTCATTAAGGTCAGTCTTAAACTTGGCAGCCATTTCTTCCATGCGCTGGTTCAATATTTGAAACTCTCCCACCTGCTTTTTAGAGGAGTCCTCACTTTTGCCTCCACACCTCGTGCATCTGCACTACTCTTGATCACGAATATGACACTTTTTCTATTTTTAATAATAATTACAGGTACTATAATTGTAAATTAATACGACTGCCGCTAGCACATAACCTACTCGGTACGCATGCTTCGAAGGTCAGGAAGTGGTATCGTAATATGGTACTATATAAAGGTTCCACTTTATATGCATCATAGTACCATCATATTACAATGTCACCGAAGATACTTACTATACCAAGTATAAGTCCAATCGCACGCCAGGAAATGGTATCGTATATGGTACTATTATGGTGCCTCTTGATATGCTTCATGGTACCATAATATTACAATGTCACTGAAGATACGTAATATACCAAGTTTAAGCCTAATCGAACGCCATGTACCGTAATATGGTACTATATTGCAGTCGCTAACATATGGTACCATAATATTGCAATGTCATGAAAAAGGCGCAAGTATATATCAAATACCGTATGATACCGAAAAAAACGGCGTTCAGTTGGCTGGGAAAAGACAATCGATGACATTTCCCATATAAATTTACAAATAAAATGACAGCGATTTTCATTTCATAGCCATCGCTAACGCCGTTTTTTGCTGATCATACGGTATGAACACAATCGAACGTCAGGAGGTGGTGTCATAATAGTAGAACAATACTTATTATATTGTCGCCGAATTACAATCAAAATTTAGGATTCAGTTAGAATCAAACGTCAGGAAGTGATTTTAATTCAGCTCGTAAGATTTAACTCCAACTAACATGGCAAGTTAAATACTTAAACGTTTGAAAAAAGAGCTCTAATCTATTTTAATATGTTTAAATGATGTAGCAAATTTGAACGTAGTCTTTATCAAGAAGTATTACAATATAAATTACACAATGGCAACACTGCATAAAATTCTTTTAAATTTCGTTTGTAGAAAACTGTTTTCTTTTAAATTTATCGCCCTCTGTTATGTAGTAGTGAAACTACCGCATCAAAATATCTGATTTGGAGACAGGCTTTAAAAGCCTGTCTCCTTTTGAGACCTACGATTTTTTACATGTAACGAGGCTTCTGTTGCGTAGCTAGATATTCTGTGATATAATATTCTATATCAATTTTATATGTTGTTACCTTCACCATTTTATCAAGATTTTTGGAATCAACCAATTCTTAAAATTCTGCAACTTGTTTTCATAAACGATTATTAAAATCGTAATGAATATGTAAATGGATAATGAATATGAGTAATGAATATTTTACAGTTGTTACTATCGATTGTTATATTTTAATTTTATACAGGATGTTTCAAAAAACGTTTCAATTCAAAAATGTGTCATCTCTCGCGGGGAGATTCCTCACGTAAAAATAAGATTTATTTTTCATATCAACATAGGTCCGATACTGCTTTGTTTCGTAGCTACAGGGTGTTTAAATCTTAAATATTTTTCGATTTATTATAACTTTCTTCCATGCACTTTTAGCGTTTCGAATGAAATTTTGAGGGTAAAAGTTACTATAAATGCGACATATTTTAAAACGAAAATAGTGTCGTCAATTAACCAGGGACGTGCATCTGGGTTATCACTGGAATATTTTTCTAAATAAAAGCATGTACGCCGCTGACTTTTTTCTCTTGTTAGTGAAATAGTATAAGCAGTTTGATATCGATTAAAAGTGGTAAAAATGAGATAAACGCAATTTTATTAATTTGCTTTGATCCAAGTCTAATAGCAACCTTTAAAAAGTTTTAATATCATTGCCTTTAATATTTATTTATACATAACTTGTGAAAGTTTTAAATAAGTACTCATTGATTTCTCATCAAAAAATATAAAAAAAAGTTCCTATAAACATGAGTATGACTTTTAGAATTACAGGATGTTAAAACTTTTTAAAATTTGATTTTTTCTAATTATCTTAAAACCCATAATTTTTTTTTATTTGAAATTGCTGTCGGTTGAATTCTAATAGTAATAATATTTAATAATAAATTAGGTAAAATATATAATTTATTCATTTTATTTTCATTTTAATTTTATTAATTGTGATTAATAAAATTGCGCTTATCTCATCAAGGAGGCCGAATTCAACAAAATATCAAGAAATAACTTTTAATTGGCATTAAACGGTCTATACAATTTTAATATCAAAAGAAAAAAGTCAGTGGCGCACATGTTTTTTTTTGAAAAATATTCCAGTGATAACCCATATGCACGTCCCTAATGAATTTATCGACACTTTTTTAGCACTAAAATATGTAGCACTTACTGTACCCTCAAAATTTCATTCGAATCACTAAAAGTACTTAGAAGAAAATTAAAACAAATCGAAAGATTATTAAGACTTTAACACCCTGTAGCTGTGAAACAAAGCAGAATCGGACTGATGTTGATATGAAAAATAAATCTTATCCCCACGAGAGATGGCACATGTTTTTTGAAACACCCTGTATGTGCATCAATACTTGTGAGTATAATGAGTGTAATGAATCAATTTTTTATGACATGATGTTGTAATACAGTGTGTTGCCATCGCCGAAATCAACATTAGAAATAACACCTGATTTTTATCATTAATGAATAAATTTTAGTTTAGACATAGAAACTTGTATGAACCTTTTTCACAAAGAAATCACAACGTAAAGTGAAGCAAATTATTATTTGAATAATTTGAATAGGTCCTGCCAATTCCTTTTTAGTCAGATGAAACAAAAAGTTTTTCATTAATGTTACTTTCTTAATGATGGTATCGAATTTACATTGTGATTTTGTAAGTTTTATACAAATTATTATCATTTAGGATGTATGATCATTGAGCAAGACCGAATTAGCTTTTCGATTAACTTTGGCGATAATTTAATTTTCATTATTAAAAAAGAATTTCATAAAACTAATCAAAATCAAAACGGTGCCTTATGTTAATCAATTTAATATAAAGATTCATAATTTTTTTTCCCTAAAAATCAAATGATGACTTTCCATCAAAATAACCAGACCATAACCAGACATTCAGATAATTTACCTACTCTCAAGATAAGCAAAATTTCATTCGAATCAGATCCTCAACAATTTACAACAAAATAAAAAAAAATTAACCGTTAACATAAAACAAACTTCTGTCTAACTGATATACATCATACTATACTCAATTTGACAAACACTACCAGCTCTCCTCTACCTCAATCTTCCGCTTTTCGAACTTAAAAAATGAAACTAACCAACTTAAAATACCATCCGGAATAGATTCTTCATCGGCTCGGCTATTTTAAGAAGAAGCCTATAAAAAACACTTTGAGAGCCCTTCTCCGATTACCGTATAGGTCAATTAGAAATAACACCTGATTTTTATCATTAATGAATAAATTTTAGTTTAGACATAGAAACTTGTATGAACCTTTTTCACAAAGAAATCACAACGTAAAGTGAAGCAAATTATTATTTGAATAATTTGAATAGGTCCTGCCAATTCCTTTTTAGTCAGATGAAACAAAAAGTTTTTCATTAATGTTACTTTCTTAATGATGGTATCGAATTTACATTGTGATTTTTGTAAGTTTTTATACAAATTATTATCATTTAGGATGTATGATCATTGAGCAAGACCGAATTAGCTTTTCGATTAACTTTGGCGATAATTTAATTTTCATTATTAAAAAAGAATTTCATAAAAACTAATCAAAATCAAAACGGTGCCTTATGTTAATCAATTTAATATAAAGATTCATAATTTTTTTCCCTAAAATCAAATGATGACTTTCCATCAAAATAACCAGACTATAACCAGACATTCAGATAATTTACATACTCTCAAGATAAGCAAAATTTCATTCGAATCAGATCCTCAACAATTTACAACCAAAATAAAAAAAATTAACCGTTAACATAAAACAAACTTCTGTCTAACTGATATACATCATACTATACTCAATTTGACAACACCGGAAACCTAACCAGCTCTCCTCTACCTCAATCTTCCGCTTTTCGAACTTAAAAAATGAAACTAACCAACTTAAAATACCATCCGGAATAGATTCTTCATCGGCTCGGCTATTTTAAGAAGAAGCCTATAAAAAACACTTTGAGAGCCCTTCTCCGATTACCGTATAGGTCAATGACGTAGTGTAGGCCTGTCATTAGGCGACGTCATAGTTCACGGAAGCGCGATCTAAAAATGGCGTTCGTTTAGTAAATGGGTGACATTTCGTCGACCTGATTTCGTCAGATAGTTCCGTCGCGTTATTCTTGGATTTTATGGGATAGATTTTATACATCAAATTAGTCTTAAGAAAGCCTGGGCGCGTCCCTGTTTTCCTTTTAAAGGGTGATGTATAAAAATATCGATATAGCATAATATCGACATACTTTTATGTACAGGGTGTCACAAATTTGAGTCTCATCATTAAGATCGCGGTACCTAGAAGAGATACGAGGTCGGTTAAGGTAGGGTAAAGTTGCTCAATTTCATTCTGATCAAAATGTCACCTTAGTTTACAAAATTTCGAATACTTCCGAATAGTTTTGGAAGAAACCGAATGCTTTTTTTATGGTTCCGTACCCAAAGGGAAAAACGGGACCCCTATACATAAAAACTATATTTTATGAGAAAATTGTGTTTTTGTTTGGAAATATAAGACAGGATTTGCCATTATTTTTAATTAACTCAATGATCAATTTTTCACGTGACGAATTAATAAATATGATTTATTGTATTGGAGCAGCCAAATTTTTTTTATTACCAAGAAAAATCTGTATTGAAGATATCCAAATATATCCAGATGTGTCCAGATATCCAGGGGGGCATCACTTGACGTCATTTGTAAAAGTGAAATCAATACATCTCAACATTTATAATAAAGAGTACAAAAAGCATTCGGAAGTATAAGAAGAAAGTTCAAAGAGCTATAAATAAAATTGAACGAAAAATAAATTTCTGCAATAGGAAGGGTGGTAACCCTTTCGAACATGTAGAGCATTAGAAACTAGACTAGTTTGTGTATAGAAGTTGATTTATTTATAATAACTATAATTAATATTATGTATATTATTAGATCGCACACTGAAATTTCAAATTAACAATAAAAAAGTTAAAAATAATATATTTAATTTGCTGACCTGGATATTATTGATTTGAATCTTCCAATTGGCTCGATTTTCCTTATTCAATATTAATTAGCGCTGATCAATATTGTTGCGATGAATATAATCAGATTCAATAATTTAAAAAACCAGAGTCGGACTTCAAATTATTTTAAATAATAATTAAACAGTTTTGTTGTTGTTAATGTTAAGGTATTCAAAACAAAAAAAAAGTATAAAGTGTGGCATAATATCATTGTACTCAGAAGACCGAGTTCTTTCAAAACTTGAAATAAAAAGGCAGGTCTGTATTTAAAAAAATTAAGTTGACCTCTGTATCTCAGAAATTATCAGCTAATTTGAATATCTAAAAATACTATCAGATAGCCCTAATAAAGTGGCTATGAGAATGTGCAATTAGTTTTTTGATTTTCTAAAAAGTAACGACAGGAAAAAATATAATTGATTTTCAAAAAAATCCGTTTTTCCAAAAAACTCAGCAATCCTTGATATTTTTAAAACTTTTTTTAATGGCATCTTGTTGAACATCCCAGAGGCAACTTTGCCCCAATTTAACAATGTTCGTATCTATAACGATTACCGAGATACTAATGCTCGTACCTCGAATTTGTAGCACTCTGTAGAGCTTTTTCGGAAGCCTGGATCACCCTGTATATAGAAAATACTTGAATAGAAATGTAAATAAAAATACAGAGAACAAATGAACACTATCAAATCGATTAGTCTCAATCATTCTAAATCAAGTTCTTAATGTTTCTTTCAGTAGGTCTATTGTCACACTCTCCATCGTTAAAAGCAAAAAAAATGATGAAGAAAAAACTATTTAAAATGGCTAAATCTAACTATTCCGATAACACTTTAGTTAATTACAAAATAATTAACAAAATAAAAAATTCGGTAGCGTTCTGATATGCTAATTAATTTTATTTATTGATAAATTCATGATATAGGTATGTAAATTTAATTATCAAAGAATGTTTTATATACATAAAGACCAATAAATTTTGTTTATTTACTATTTTTAACTCAAAATGCAAATCTAATCTCATTAAAGAATCTTTTTACAATAAACACAAAAGCCAATAATAAACCATGTTTATTTTTTCCAAAGCTAAAACACTCATCTGTAAATTTGCTCGCTCCGCATTTTAATGCTCGCACGGTGTATACAAAGGCCATGTGTTTGATCTCTTTAAGTACCTTCATTATCTCTCGGCTCTCGGTACTTACTACTTTGTGCGTTGTGTCGTTAAGTACCCGCGATAACATCTGGCGTATCTATGGCAAACAGGCAGTGCGTATGGAAAAAAGTGAAAACCAGCCAGTAAAGGCACTGAGGATGGGACGTATTAATACTTCGACTCTATCAAATTGTCATTGAAGGATTGAAGTTCCTTTTTTCTTCTTTTCAACTTATGACAATCGTCCAGTGGCGGCTCGTGGTTATTATTGTAGGGAGGTCGATATTTAAAAATATTGCGTCGATTTTTTTTTAAGACGCGACCAAATTTAATTGGTTTCTTACAAGGTACGTTTAGTTAAAGAAAAATAAATCTAAAAATAAATGCAAATTATGTTAAAATGAAACCTACCCTTAGTGTGCGAACACAGTGCAAGCAGGTTTGCCGCTTACTGGTAGTCAGCGCCAATCTGGGCACCTATTCTTGACATCGTTCGCAACTTTGCGTATACGCATCACGTGTATTGTTATAAACAGGGTATCCCAGAAATAAGTGCAAGTATTTTAAAGGGTGGTAGATCTCGATAAAAGAAACATATTTTCTCTTTATCGTTTTTAAATAAGTCCAAAATAACGGAGTTATTTTACTTTGAAAATTTCCAAAAAAAATGATTTTTTGCTCAAATTTTGAGAACCTTCTTCATGTGCCTTCTCCTCATCGGAGGTTGGCGACCATCAATTGGAATTCCTCCCTGTCTGAGCCAAACGGATAATTGCACTTGCCTCTCCTATATTAAACCACTGGTGCAAATTCCGCAAGCAGGAAAACCGTTTACGCCCGATGCCTCGTCGTCCTTCAATCTTTCCCTCAACGATCAGCTGTAAGAAACTATATTTGTTATTTCGAAAAATATGACCAAAATATGCTGCTTTCCATCGTTTTATTGTAGTCAATAGTTCTTGGTCCTTACATATTCTTTCCAATACTTCGATATTTGTTTGAGAACCACTGGATCTTTTCTGGATTTTCTTTCTTATAAATTTAATCTACTACCTATGTTGCCATATTATCAAGAAATTATTTTTTGAAATAAAAACTAAAAAAAAATTGCAAAAAAATTTCAAAAATATTTTCAAAAAATTCCGAATTTTCAAAAAAAATATTTAGAAAAAAACCTCATAGGCGTGTTTCTGGGGTTGAACTATACTACCAGTTAAGTTAAAATACTTGCACGTATTTCTGGGACACCCTGTATATGGTTACATAGTAGCGCCGCGCCGCGCCGCCTTGCGCTTATAACCTTGAGAAATTAAAGCGTGTTATCAAATCGGTTAGTTCACAGTAAAAGCAGGTAGGAGCCGTCAACCAGCGTTCGTCGGCGTTCTCGCTTTTACCGGAACGAAAATGTATTTATTTCTGCTTTGGCAGGCGCCGACGGCGCACAGAGGGTGTTAAGAACTAAAAGTTGGCCAAAATTATGTTTTATGATTTTTTTGCTTTTTTGCTAGTAATATTAATTATTAGAGGACAGGGTGCTAATATGGAACCTCATTTTGTTTTTCCTACACAATATTTTTTCCTCTACTCTGAAACCCTCCGATCAAATAAGGCCACGATCAAATAAGGCCATTCTGTGCAAAACCAAGCAATTGGATGAGGATGCTAGAACAAGAAAGTAATTTGTATATTATAGACGATATTTGAGCGAGGATGGGTGTTATAGGGTAAAGACTATTTCCTTTAAGAATCTATTTAAATCAATGTTTTTTTGGCAGTGGCAAATATTCGCAAGATTTTTGTACATATTCCAAAGCTGGAGACTTTAAGCATTGAACGGATACTAATTTCTATGCGGAATATTGCCCAATAGTCTTACACCTTATAAAAATGCCTCTGATTTTTTAAATATAAAACATTATAAAGAAATAGAATAGAAGGAAACGTTTCAAAATAAAATATGGCATAAAACAGGACTTTCCAGCTGGCTCTGTATCCATCATGACAGTTATTATAAACAATTTGCAAAAAAAGCACTACAAACAATCTCCAATTATTTTATAATCTTAGAAATTTTCAGAATACACTCAAGATAATTCATACTTATAATTGAAATATATTATTTATTTGATAGTCAACTTACGACTTAAAAAAAGCTAATAAACGCGCTACATTTAGTATTTATAGATTTGTATTCAGTTAAGATAAAAAATGAAAATAAAAATATTTCACTTTTGGCCAGGTTTATAGACCAAATACCCCTATGTGCGGGGCCGGCGCGGCGGGAGCGGCGTTTGGATATGGTTAGGTTAGGTTAGGTTAGTTAATCAGGTAAATTTCCTCTTAATTAACTACTTCCGAACCCTGCTCGCATGCAAGTTACGCATCACGTGTATTGTTATATGGCTTTTTCGGAGATGCGAGATGTGAGCGATATGTGGTCAAGAATAGGTCCCCAGAGACGGCGCTGGTTGCCGGAAAGCAGAAACCTGCCTCCACTATGTTCGTACCCTTACATTTTTAAACAGGTGGTCTAGTGCTATTTCACTAAAAATCCAGTCAATGTTCTTTACATAAATTTTCCAAGGTAGGATTTAAAAGACACTTAAATAATAAAGTCACAAAAATATAAATACATATACAGGGTGGTCCGAACTGTATTCCGGAAACTTCGGTAGCATATTCTGCAGATAAAAATAAGTAAAAAAAATTCTTAGAAATGTATGTCCTAAAATGCTTAGTTTCGGAGATACAGGGTGTAGAAGTTTCATTTTTATTTCGATTTTTTCCAAATAATTTCTGAAGTAACGTCAATATTTGGATGAAACTTGGTGTCTCGTAGTTTTTTGACGTGAGAAATTTGATTTTGATGTCATTATGACTCCTATTTGTAGAGGGCGCCATCTACATGTGTTTTAACTGTTTCGAAGAGTAGTAACTTTTTGTCCGTACATTTTCGTAATTTTTTACGTAAAAAATGTATCTTGGTAAAAATCGTTACGAGCAACCCTTCTCGAGATATTTAGAATGGAAATAGTCAATACATATCATTATTGGCAAAAAATAAACATAGATAGTTATTTGACTGAAATGAGAATTTTGGGAAATTTTTATTTTTTTAAATTAAGCATAAAATTTTCTTCGAAAAAATGATGATTGATGATAATTTCGCACAAAACATTTCAAATTTATGATTTCGGTCTATTAACTATGTCAACCAACATGTTTAATTTATGTCAATGATGACAGGTGTTGATAATTTCGACGCCACGACAATCGTCATCACTGAACTGCTTCGTTTCTACGTACGTTATTTATACTTATCCCAAGTAACATTTTTAGACACAAAATCGAAACGGAATCTCTGCTGAGAAACATTGCGAATCAGTTTCGTCACATTTTTGATACATATGTTTCGTAACATAAATCGCTTTTTGTTTGGAAATATTTTACCAAAATATGGTTTCGTTACATAAGCTATAACAATAAAGATCTTAGTGTCTCAAATCTTTCGAATCTTTTAAGAAACAGATGTGGCTCACATTTACAGATTTCGTACCCGTTTTCTGCCTGAAAAGTTTCCTTAATTTATTTAATATTCTGTCAAATATGAGAACATAACCTTACTTTATTGTTTGGATTTTGTTCTGCAGTTTTTGCTTTTAAGCATTCTTCAAGTTTTTATAGTACATTAATTAAAAAGGCAGAATGAAATCTAGGTCATTAATTGAAAATGAAATCTAGGTCGCTGTGATATGCCTGACATTACTTCACCATAGCTGTCAAATTAGTTCAACTTTAACAACTAGTAATCATCCTGTGTCTTTTAAAACGAAAAAAAAAACTCTCAGAAATTTGTCGAAAATGGAAACGTATCCTATAGTGTAGAGAACAACCGTGATTCTGATTCTATTAATTAGTGAATGCAGTGTGCATTTTCCAAGACTAAGCAATGCAAAAATAAAGAAATTATTTTTGTTGGGCCGCTAAATCCGCCATATCCTCAAACACGAGCATGTTTTTAAATGTTGCTTTTTAATTTTATCAAAAATAAAGTTAAAAAACGTTTTCATAAAAACTACAACTAAGTTTTTAATTTCATTGATATTTTCATATTCAACACCCCAAAATTATACTCTGTTTTTTTCTCAGGTAAAATTTCGACAGACGATGACAGAAGAAAAGCAGATGACGTCCCATCAATGCCGTCTCTAATAGAACAGCCTTGGGGCGAGATTTATGACGTCACGCTAGTTAGATACTACGGATTAATAAATATGTTGTAGAATACATGGAAAACATAATTATTCCTCAGATTTTTGGTTTGTATTTTAAAAATTATATAGTTTACATGAAATATACATAATATACAGTTAATAACGACAACATATATACCTATTTATATTAATAAATACTTTGGCAAATAAACTATGAACCATACAAATGCAGCAAATGTTTTACAATATACAAATAATGTATTACATAAGATATTGGGTAAAATGTAAATATATTTTAAATTTTGGGGTTTAAAATCAGATCTAATTTAACAAAACATTCAATATCTACTAATAGTGATGTATTATTATTTGCATTCACAAAATTTATATGTATATTTTGCAAGTACCAATGTTCGAAAAAATTATATTTACAAATAATACAATATCATCTGTGCCAAGCGTCAGCGATGGCTATGAAATGAAGATCGCTAAGTATTTTATATAAAATTAGTTTTCTATACTTGATTTTCTTGATTAAAGCGATTTAAGTTATTTGGGTTGTTTTTGCTTGGTTTAAAAACGTTTCACCAGTAGTTTCATCAGTGTTAAATATATAGTGTCGAATATAATCCAAAAATTACATATAAAAATATTCACACCATGTTTACTGCAATTAATAAATTAATAAACTTATCAAAAGATGACCACATATTTTTAGAATTATTATTTAACACTAAAACTATCTACATTGACTATGTAGTATTATAGACATTGAGTACGGTAAACATTATGTAGTGTGGTGTAAAATATTTTATATGTAATTTTGATTATATTCGACACTATTTTTTTTCATATGACACAACACTGATGAAGGCTATAATGTTAGCCAAAACGTTTTTTTTTTTAAACCAAATAAAAACAATGAAAAACCAAATGAAAACTTAATCAGCGTTTTTCCCGAACCTAAATCCCAAGAAAATCAAAACGAATATTTAGAAACAAGGTTAAAGAATATCAAATTTTCCAAGATTGTAAAATTCTAGTTAATTATTTTATGTGTACAATTATTTAGGAATGTCATCGATGTTCATTTCAAGCCAACTAGACGCCGATTTTTCGATGATATAATTCTTTACATAAATGTAAATAACATTCGACCAATTAAACAAAGAAATATGAATTTCATAGTATTTTTTAGTCACATCTTTATTCTTAAAACTTAATTTTGTATTGCAAATATAACAATTTTATTCATATTGTATTCAGCCATCACTTAAATATTTGATATTAATTTGGTATTATAAATAATCAACACTATTCAGTAAAAATTACTGAACAAATATATGTTATGCTTTACATACATTATATTATCAAACAAAAACACATTCTTCTTTTAAACTTTATCATTCTTGTCTTTACAAAAATCTTTTTTAATTTTGAACTCAAAATAATAATCTTTTTCATGATCTTTAATACACATATTCTTTATTTTTCCCTAGATCATAATACCTACTTACGTGTTTGAATCTATCGAAGCTGAACCAACAACACTTGGAGTGGAGATTCCACAATAAGAATAAAATTAACATAATTGTTCAGTTTTCTTTAATACCATCCTGGGAGAATATCATTTTTAAGTTTATTAAAGATATTTTCAATAGAATTGTCTTGATTTATAACTCGTACCCACTTTTCTTGCTCTTCTGAATACTTTAAGCTGCCTAGTATAACTATCCTTTCCACCAGGAACATAACAAAGATGAGGCATAGCACCAAAAAACACTCCACTTAAGCTTTATTGATGAATTGTTAGAGTCTTAAAAAACACACACAAAAATCACGATAAATAAAAAATTTATGGGCACTTTTAGGTTAAAGCACTTAACAAAACGTGTAATATTTCGTGTTTTTTTATGAGAAACAGAGTGACCATCATAGTGACCATATATCTGGTAGTACTTTTATGTCACTTAAACACCAAATAATAGTTTTGCACTACAATAACAAATAATCACCAAAATCAACCGACAAAATATGAATACAGAATCTCACCCATCTAAGTATGTACAGCTTTATTTAAAGTAAACAAAGTCCGCCCGTAGGCTGATCTTTATAGAGGTATTGGTCCCATACCAATCTATTATTTTACTAAAAAAAGTTTCTAATAATTTTTAAGTTATCTATGGATGGGTTTAAATATAAATCCGTCATACGTCGTGTCTTCTTGTTTTTAACCAGTTTTATTGGTTTATTTAAAAAATGACAGATCGTATTTCAATTTTATTGGTTTGACGGAACGATGAACGACAAACGGACGCCGATGCGTATGAACTCGCCTTTAGATTTTTGTCATTTTTGACGCTTGTCAAAGTCTTGCCAAATTATTGGTTATAATTTTGTGTCAACTTTTGTTAAATACCCTGCATTTTGAAAGATGATGCATTTTGATTCGTATTATTACGTGTGTTTTGTGTCTTTTGAAGTCAAG
The DNA here is from genome assembly GCF_002938485.1 of Sitophilus oryzae. NCBI lineage: Eukaryota > Metazoa > Arthropoda > Insecta > Coleoptera > Curculionidae > Sitophilus > Sitophilus oryzae. The sequence goes on from NW_022145817.1 coordinate 692,842, forward strand.
TGGAGGAAAAATCGAGTGAAAATTAACTGTAGGCCCAGAGCACAGTTTATGGTTAATACACGCTGCCCAGGCAGAAAGTCTTATACACCAATGAAGTTGCCATCGATAAAGTTTGTATACCATTTCGTCGTAGATAAGTGCATTTCGTATATAAGGATCAAACTAAACACATACTAAAAACTGGAGTAGCTGTAAAATATCGACATCACACGATAGGTAAATAATGGATTTTAGTACTGGTGCAGAAAAATAATGTCAAAAGGTACTGGTTTAAAAAAATTAAGATTAAAGGTAATTAATCCACCTTTAAGGTATAAAATTTGGTAGGTGTTATTATTAATAAAATAGTTGTTGTATTTACCTATGTTGTTTTATTTATACCTGTGGAATATTACAAATTTGTATTTGTACATAAGTTATATTGATAAATATAATCATAAATGCGGGTAGTTTCATAAAGCTTGAAAGTAAATAATAGTTATTTTTTATATTTTTTTGGTATGTAGTGCCTTGTTCTTGTTTGTTTTGTATTAACACATACCGTTTTTATTAAATAAAATAACTCGATTACATTTTTTCAGTTTTATACAATTTTGAAGTAATCACTTGTCATCTTGTCAATCAAATTTTAAAAAACGGAAAAAGGCCTAACAAGCCGAAATTCACAATATTTTGAAGTAATCACTTGTCATCTTGTCAATCAAATTTTAAATATATCCTGCTATGCGTTCCAGTTGTACCAACTTATTTCTTTGTAAAATAAAATAAACTACTTTGAAATTAAAATGACAGACACATCTATCACTGTCAAGGATCTTCTCGTTGGACAGACTATAGCTATTAAATTTTAATATACTTTTTATACAAGATCCCACCAATAAACTAAAATTTGCTATCCAGTGTTATCGTATTTAAACCTTGAACCCAAGAATCCCCAAACAAATTGTCAATAAACAAAAGGTAAACTAAATCATACAAACAATACATAGTACATGACGTCACGTCTTACCAATTTACACCTAGAATTGTTTATCATTCATCGCTGCATGGAATACATTTTTTGTTTGGACTTTCTCCGATCGCAGTAGGTTTGGAAAAATTTTCTTCACCTTGAAACGGCGCTCACGAAAACTAGATCGCCAGTTAGATTATTTTCGATCAATTAAATTAAAGAAAATTGTTATTAATTATGGGTAATATTAAATATATTGATAATTAAACGAGATTGTAACACGATTAGAAAATACATAATTTAATTAAAATTTCGATTTCCAAATGTACAAAAAAATGTAATGGAAAAAGTTTTCAATGAAATGTTAGACGAAACAGTCAAAAAAACAAAATGGACAAATTTTCGTGTATTTTTAAGTATCGTATTTTCAAAATTTTTTTTAGGCAATTTCTACCTAAATTACTTTACTTTTTAGCCATTTTTTAATTAAAAATTCCCGTCCCCATCTGTCTATTATACGAAGGAAAACAAAAAATTGTTATTTTGGTGAAAGTTTGAAACGCCCTGTGGAATGGTTTTCCAAAGCAAGGAATCTAAAAATTTTTAGGGTTCCGTACCCAAAGGGTAAAAACGGGAACCCTATATTACTAAGAGTTCGCTGTCCGTCCGCCCGTCTGTCACAAAGGTCTATCTTATGAACCGTTATAGCTAGATAGTTGAAATTTTTACAGATAATGTATCTATGTTGCCGCTATAAGAACAAATACTAAAAACAGAATTAAATAAATGTTTATAAATAAAAAAGTACTTTCGCTAAACATTATCTTTTAAGTAAAAATTTTACATGGAATCTTTCAAGTCCTCGGTGCACAGTGGCTCCCCTTAATTAGCTGCGCGGTCATAACTGTTAGATATCTAGATATAGCTTGACTGCACCTTTTTTAATAGAAATTGATAACAAATGCTAAATAAATGTATATAAAAAACTTAATGTAATATGTATTAAAAAAACTGGGCCCAGTTCATGTGATTTGCATTTTAAGTTCTAACTATTCGGAAAGGGATACAGATTATGTTTGCACATTATGTACATGTTTTTTCATATTGAAGAGGTCAAATTTATTTTAAATGTTGAAAAAAGAAAAGGGACACAGTAGTTGTTTCATTTTATAAATACAATTTTATTGTCAATTGATATACAGTGTGTCCACGAAATAAGTTCACACGAAGAGGAAAAAATAAGTTACTTTTATTTTAAGACAAAAAGTCAATCTTTAACCACCCGGTATAAGATCCGGCGGCAATTCGCGGCAGCCAGTGGCAATTCATTTGTATGCAATATACTTTAAGCAACAAGTATTATCATGCCGTTTAAGAGGATTGGAGAGGAAAATTAGTAAAAAGTCTTACAGAGTGACAAGCAAAAATGTAAAAATACCCTTTTTGTTGCCTTCAAATAAATTGCCCTAAACTAATATTACTTAGGTTTAATTAAGTGCAAAAAAGAAAAAACAGTTCTTTTTACCTTCTTTTCGAACGTCCATTACAGAAAAGGCAACAGCTTTTATTAATTTTAATAAAATAAGTAATTAATTGGCGTTATCTGAAAACTGTTTATGTCAGCTTGATACCAGTAGCAAAAATGTGACATTTCTAATAAAAAAAAGCGCTACACTAGGCTTACTTGATTTTGTTATTTATTATGTATCGTTTACAGGGGAATATAAAAAAAGTATTAGCAACAATATTTCTAAGTTATGACCTATCTGGGAACCACTGTGCGGTGGCCGCGTGGTTAAAGCGGTTAGGACTTTACGCTGCTATGACGTTGGAGCCGTAGTAAGGCAGGTTCGAATCCTAGTCAAGGCGACTTTTTTTTAATCGTTTTTTTTTTAATTTTTACATATTTTTACATATTTATTTTTACTTTTTACATATTTATTATTGATTAATACAATTTTTAGTAATGCGTTTCTTCATTTTTTTTTAATTACTTATACGCGCATTCAAAATTTCAGCTAAATCGGAAAAAAAGTTTATAATAATATAGTGTCTAATGTTGTATAGATAATGAATGGTACGGAACCTTTCGTGGGCGAGTCCGACTCGCACTTGACCAATTTTTATTATTTATCTCAATATCTTTAGTTTTGTTGGAGATATTCGCTTTTGAATAACACAGTAACGATTTACAGCAATTTTAGCATTTAAAGCATACCTTTGCTTTTGGTCCTCATCAACAGACTGATTATTTTTCTATTGTCACTGTCACATAAATAAAAGATATAGGTAAATTTAGATTGAAATGTTCGGCTTCCAGCCAAAACTTTCAATTGTTAGAGCCCTGCTATAGCGACTGCTAAGAACTACCGCAAAAATGGACAGAAAGCATTTTCATTTTTCAAAGTCAGTATATCCTCAAAAATTAAAAAATCAAAAATTTAAACCGGTCTTATTCTTATTGAAAAAATACTGAAAAGTGTATAAAGAATTCTTTTTCAAAGTTATTGTGATCTTGAGAGTTTTGTTTTAACTGTATTTACGCAAAACCCTTAATAATTGTGGAAAAGCGGCATTAATAGTTATTTTTTATACAGGACGATAAAATGGTATTTTATCGTCGACCGAAAAGATTAATTCACGAGCGATGAAATAATAATTTCGGGAGACGATAATGCAATTTTATCGTCGTATATAAAACATTTTTTTTCCATAGCGAGTTACGATTTAAAAAATATTCAGAAATTATTATTTCAAGGAATTTATTACGAGTAGAAAAAATATTGTGCTGGGTTGGCGTTGGTTTCTATGTAATTTGACAAATAAATAAAGCTATCTCTTTAGTTGTCAGTTTTGAGTCAATATTTTTTAATTCTCTTTCGTGTCGATTGCTGATTGAATTGGAGCCAGAAATGGCTCAAAACGAAATAAGTAAATTACCAACAGATATTCAGGCTGAGGCGACAAACGCCATATCCAAACTACTTCCATTTAAATCCCGAATAACTTATGAAAAGGAATACAAAAAATTTCAAAAATGGAAGCAATTAAAAAACGTGCGTGTTTTACGATAAAGTTTTAAACCTATCCTCGCTGTTAAAATATCATTTAATCTACCCTTGCGGTTAAAAGTAGGTACTATTTTATCTACTATATGGAAAACTACTATGGAAAAAACTTAAAAACTAACTTTTAATGCTAAGATTGTTATTAATCGTTACTGTCTTCTTCAAATGCGTAATAATTAAAATAAAGCCATAGAGATTAATCAAAAAGAAACTATTGAGAAAAGACACACATAGAGCATAAAGTAGTTTTTTAATTCCTCACTTTGGAAAAACTTACCACGGAATGTTTCAACCTTTCACCAACAACAACATTTTGTTTCACCTCGTATAATAGATAAATGGAGAATTTAATTTTCAATATAAAAAAGAAGCTAAAAAGTCAACTAATTTAGTCGCAAATTGCTTAAAGAATCATCAAAATCGGCCTGCATACTGACGGGAACTTGCAGTTATATCCTTTATTGTTTTATATTGAAAATACATTTCCCCTAATATTATTCATAATCGATAAAATAACAATTCCCTTTACTTTGATATTATTAAAATTATAATACCACTTAAATAAACGGCAAGTTTAATATTGATATAATACAAGAAGATAGAGGATTCCTTAACAACGTCTGATATTAGTTCTAGGAAACTAAAGCGTACTATTTCAATATTTGTCTTGTTATGCAGTTAATTCTACATATCTCGGAAGTATGTCAAACAACGCTGGTACTCCACTGAGTAATTAAACCAGGTTCCAGTAATTCAGGATTTAACTTATTTTAACAGAACTGAAGTTATTTAAAAAAAATATCGAAACCAACACATAAATGACAAATAATGTTCCCTATTATTTATTGTTTAAATATGATATATTAAAAAATTGTTGTTATGAGGTTTAATAATATAAATAACAAAAACTAGGCATGAAAAAGGATAAAAATATTCCTATAATATGGACTGTATATACAGTATGTCCCCGGGCTAAGCTTGATTTTCATGCATCAGTTGTCCGACGATACGTCGATACGATATTAATTTTATTGGTAGAATTTAAAGGCTTTGATTGGTTAGAAAATAACGCAGTTTTTAAATTTATTGCATTTTCATGCCTTCTTTTATTGGATATACGTTGGTGTTATTTTATATTTTCGTTTCCATAACGATTTTGCTATTTTACTTATATTTTTATTAGTAGGTTAGATTAAATTTGTCAAAAAAGTGTTAAAACGTCCGTTATCGTATGAAAACGCTATGACCAATCAGAGCACCGTCGGACCAACGCAACGTACCAACGTATAACGGATATATGAAAATCAAGCTTTAGGGCTGCAAAATGCATTTTTCATAAACAATTCTGCTTGTTCTAAAATGGTTAATCCCGTTTATACTTTTCCAAATTTCCATATCGTTTTAGAGAAAATTAAAAGAAAACATAAAAATTTGATTGCCAAAATTAAAACGCGTTTGTATGGTAATATAATTTCGTTTTCATTCTTTGATAGATTTTTACTGATAGAACTTTTATTAGCGTCATATTTTTTGATGTTTTAAAATGTTAAAGAAGTATTAAAGAAAATTTATTTAGTTCTATGCCCCTATGCTACGGAAACAGTGATAACAGTTATCGGAAAATGTGATACTTTAACAACAAAAAAAAATATGACTGAATAATCAAAATCAATAATAACCATCTATCAAAGAATTAAATCTAAAATATATGACCACAGAAACGACTTTTGATTTTCAACGAAAAATTCAACCATAATTTCAGTTTTTTTTTAATTTTGTCTAAAACGGTATGGAAATTTGGAAAATTAAAAACGAGATTTTAGAACAAGCAAAAAGTTTTATAAGGAATGTTTTTTTCTCAAAAAGTTAATAATAAAAAAGTTTTCCACTTGTAAAGACAATCCGAGGACATACTGTATAATATATATATATATAATTTCGACAGCGCCGTATATCGAGATGAAACATAACATAAATTACAGAAATAGTCTTATAGCATATTGAATTTATAATGTCTAGCTTGCGAGATTTAATTTCGTTGTTTCAAGTTAAGATTTAATGTTAGGCAATAAAGAAAATGCAAAGAAAATCGATATAACGTTGCTCAAAACTATTTATTATAACTAGGGCATGATTCACTGGTTATTCCAATTTCTATTTGTAAAACATGAAAAGCGCATTTCTATCGATTTAAAACAAAATAATAAGGAAATGGAATAATATGCATAGCAGGGTGCAAAGATTTATATCAACTTGATTTAAATCAACCGATTTTTTAATTTTAATAATGGTATTTAAATAACAAAAATCAGCTAGTTTAAAAGCGTAGAATAAATCGAAAAATAACTGAGAAAGCATAAAAAAATAATCTTATCACTTGCTGTTGTCTGCACTGCAAAGTGTAAATACTTTTTAAATCGAAAAATAATTGTAAAATTTGTAAAACTATACGAGCCTTAACAACTACATGTTGGGACAAGGTCTGTTTTGCAATAAAAAATCGTAATTTGTTAAAACGACTCAATTTTATTTTGTTTATTATTCTAAATTCAAACATTACAATATGATCTAGACAATTTTACTACATTTTTATAACTTTGCAAACAAATCACTTTTGATAATAGCTTATTTTGCCAAAATCAAGCCAAATTTGCTGGCAACTATATATTGGGACAGCACAACAAGAAATTTGTTTAATACGGAGTTACATCACCTTTCGCCTTAACAACTGCCTGAACTCTTAATGGCATTGTATTTACCAAAGAATGATACATTTGAGGAGAAAAATTATCCCAAATTTCCTGCAGTTTTGCCCACAAATCAAAAATTGTTCGTTGAGGGTGGTTTCTTAAATATTGCTTCATTTTATGCCATACAGTTTCTATAACATTGAGGTCCGGACTACTTGCAGGATGGGATAGAACTTTTATATTATTATTACTGAACCAATTTTTACTTGATTTTGCTGAATGGCACAATGCTCCATCTTGTTGGAAAATATAGCTTTCGGTTGGAAACAATTCTTGAGCACTAGGCAAAAGTAAGGTCCCAAGTATATGTTGATATTTTTGGGCGTTAACAGTGCCATGTATAAAATTTAATTTGCCCAAATCTCTTGTTGACATGCAACCCCAAACCATAATCCCGTTAGGAAATTTAACAACCCTCTTTAAGCAATCTTTATGAAAGGCTTCTGCTTTATTTCGTATTATTCGTTTTCGATGATCTCCAACGCAAACATCAAATTTAGACTCATCGCTAAATATGACCTTATTCCAATCATTTTGTGTCCACGATAATTTAGATTTTACCCAATTGTGGCGATTTTTCTTCTGAATTTCTGTCAGTAGCGGTTTTTCTTTATCAAAACAAAATAAAGTTTACCTCGTAAAACCCCAGACCGCATTTATGGATATATTTTCGGCAACATTCTCTTGATATATTTAAACCAGTTACAGTATTCCATTTAACTGTTACTTCGCGAAAAGTACTTCTTTTTGCAGACTTGCAAATTTTTACTAAATTTCGTAAATCTCTTTGAGATACAAACTTTTGGCCTTCCCGAACATTTACCTCTAACGTCTACATTGGCAGATTCGCCGTATTTTTTTATTATATTAAAGACCGTGGTTTTTGGAATACTTAAATCATCAGAAATTTTTCAAATTATTTTTCCCGTACTGTATTGACGAATGATAATTTCGCGTAGTTTTTGATTTGTAGCTTTTCCACGGACCATTACTTTGAACTAAATCATTAACAAAATTGAAAATTAAAAAAACTAAAATAAAATATAATATATATATATAAAATCTCACTGCTCAAAGTATCGAGTCACTTACAAGCTGTCAATGCTGAAGTAAACAGTTTGCGACATTTGTGACGTTTATAGCAAAGCCGCCTATGATGATATTAATTATATAAAAATACTTGTCCCAACATATAGTTGTCAGCAAATTTGTCCTTTTATGAACAAAATCCGCTACTGTAAATATAGATTGATTTACAAATTCATAAAAATATTGTCAAGTTGTTTAGGATACATGGCTATGTTTGTATTTAAAAAATTAAACATATATTTTTCAGTCATTTTGAAAAACCAGGGCAATAATTCCAAAATATGACCTTGTCCCAACATATAGTTGTTAGGGCTCGTATAAGGAATGATTCATATTAACAACATATACCTATTATCTATTCATCAATTAAAATGTTGGACCGATTTTTGAAATAATTTCGTGTCAATCGATTGAAGTTCTAAACGGCAGATTTATTTTGAAATGAATTCATTTCATTCGCAAACTCTAGTGCAGAATAAGTTTCTTCTGATGTTAGGCTATATTTTCATTCTCAAGGATCTATAATCCATGTCAGAAAATATGCTGATGTCAAGGCTGTTTTATCTTTTTTGAAACAGCTGTATGTTGATCAAGCTAACTTCTGCCTTCTCCAATGGATCTTCTACTCGTAGTTCTTTCCAAATTTCTACCGCATAATGTCTACCGAAATTTCGACCCCCATTAAGTACTTCGCATTTTGAACATTAGATGGTACTAGTTTTATTCCCGATTCAAGAATCAAGATTATTTCCAAAAAAAATCCCTTCGATTTAAGCGAGCGACTTTTTTAAGTTTACGGAATAAAATATATTGGTGACCGATGTGGAAAAACAACATGCGCCATAGAAATGTTAATGTTATGGATATCGGACAGAGTTACGAAAATTTAGCTATTTAGGAAAGGACTTTAACTTTAAAGCCTGGGATCCTCAAGTTGGGCAGACTAGACCTAAGATTAGTAGCCAAATTTTAGTAACAGTCTTTATCTCATTTAAAATGAATTCAAATTAGGTGTATTCCTCATTCATTTAATCATTTATATTAACTTCACTTACTGTTGCTTCCTTGGAATTTTTGTATACTAAGATTGGCAAACAGCAACTTACCTGAAAAGAAAACATAAAAATTAGTATCGCTAAATAATAACCAACAATTGATGTAATATTCAATTCACATGTTTGGGAGATAATCGCCAGATTATCAGCAATATAAAAGTACGTAAAATGTGTCCAGTTGGTCATTCAATCAGGGTCCAATACTTTGGGGGCAGAAATTATCACAGGTCCAGCCTAAATAAGACTCTTTTTAAGCTATCAAATTGAAGGATCTTAATATTTTATTAAAAAAACAAAAAATTCCGTCTACTAGTATTATCTTTAAACATTAGCAGAGGGGAACAACAAAATGATTTTTTTGACACTTGAGGGGCTTAGAATAAAATAGATACAAGTGACTTTTTGTTCTAAATGGACTTAAGTACAGATTCAGACACTTTAGATACCAATTTACTTAGTACTAGCGTGTACCCGCGACTTCGTTCGCCTCGAATTAATCATATGTAATGGTGATGATAAAGCAAAGCAAGAATTTCCATTAATATACAAACTGGATAAAATTTTCTCACATTTATGTCAGCATAGGAAAAAACAATCGAGAAACCCCTCCTTATCGAACCTCTACACTCCACAGTCAATCCGTTTGCCAAAAATCAGCTTTAAACGTCAAGCAGTTTAAGCAGAATCGTGATTACTCAATGGTCATATTTTATGAAACACCCTGTATAAATTTTTAAAAAATCTTAAAATATGTAAAACAACAAAATAAAATATACGTGTTTAAGAGTTTTTCCAAAAAACTCACCGGTTTTTAAATAAAAAATATTCTAATATTTGAGGGGTGGTTTCACCCCCTTAGAATTCGAGTTTCGAAAAATCCCTTTTTATCGAACCTCTACACCCTAAAGTCCGTTTTCCAGAAATCAGCTTTTTACGTCAAGCGCTTTAAGCAGGATCGTGATTAACCAATGACCAGATTTTTCGAAACACACTGTATACGTTTTTAAAAAATCTTAAAATATGTAAAAAACAAAATAAAATATACGTGTTTAAGTGTTTTTTCGGAAACTTGACCGTTTTTTAAATAAAAAATATTGTAATATTTGAGGGGTGGTTTCACCCCCTTAGAACTGGAATTTCGAGAAAATCCCTTCTTATCAAACCTCTACACCCTAGAATCAACCTGTATGCCAAAATTGAGATTCTTACGTTGAATGGTTTGAGCAGGATCGTGATTAATCACTGGGTCAAGGATTTTATATATTAGTATAGATAAAAGGAAATTAAGTAAAATCTGCACTCTACTCTACTTTGTGCCACTGTAGAATTTACTTAATTCGATTTTATACCAAATAAATTGGTACTTAAATTATCTAAATCTGCATTTAGAAAAAAGTCATTTGTGTCCCTTTTATTCTAAGCTCCTCAATTAATACAATTAAATAGTATAATAATACTTTAAAATTTTGGTCCATTGCCACAGACTCACTCTGTATAAATGACCCTGTGTCCATACCACACCGCAACAGATAACGTAAAAATTATATATTTGGTGCGAGACCTTACTAAAACTATATTGAAAAAGAAACAAAATGTAGGTCGTACCGATTGAACCAACTAGAAATACTTTTTTTTCGTTGGTGTGTTCTTGTACCTGCCTAATCGATATTTAGTAACTTGCGGTAATGTTTAGAGGAAAATATTAAATCCTATTGTTTGTTTGAAACACGGAACAAAGAGAACAATGAGATCGTACCGTAATAGTTGTGTAGTTTATGAAGCGATCGCTTTTAAACAATTTTATACAGGGTGTTTCCTAAAGCATGTGCCATGTCTCGTGGGGAGATTCGCCACGTAAAAATAAGATCTATTTTTTATATCAACATAGATCCGATTCTGTTTTGTTTCGTAGCTACAGGGGGTTAAAGTTTTATTTTTTTTTTCGATTTATTATAATTGTCTTTCAAATGAATGAAATTTTGAGGGTAAAAGTTGGAGGTAAAAACTCTTTTTTTTTCTCAGGTCAAATTTCGACAGACGATGACAGAAGAAAAGCAAATGACGTCCATACCAATCTATTTATTTTAATAACAAAAGTTTCTTATCTTTATTAAGTTAACTATGGATGGGTTTAAATATAAATACGTTATGCGTCGTCTCTTGTTGTTTTTAACCAGTTTTATTGGTTTATTTCAAAAATGACAGATCATATTTCCATATTATTGGTTTCACGCAACGATGAACGACAAACGGACGCCTATGCGTATGAACTCGACTTAAGATTTTTGAGAATTGTCAAACTCTTGACAAGTTATAGGTTACAATTTTGTGTCAACTTATGTCAAATACCCTGCGTTTTGGAAGATAATGCATTTTGATTGGTGTTATTACGTGTGTTTTGTGTCTTTTGAAGTCAAGTAGAAGAAAAATCGAGGGAAAATTAACTGTAGACCCAGAGCACAGTTTATAGTTAATACTCGGTGCCCAGGCAGAAAGTCTTATACCCCAATAAAGTTACCATCAATAAAGTTTGTATACCATCTTCTAATAGATAAGTGCATCTCGTATATGGTACAAGGATAGTACTAAACATATACTAAAAACTGGAGTAGCTGTAAAATAACGACATCACACGATAAGTAAATAATGGATTTGCAGAAAAATAATGTCAAAAGATACTGGTTTAAAAAAATTAAGATTAAAGTTAATTAATCAACCTTTAAGGTATAAAATCCGGTAAGTGTTATTATTAATAAAATAGTTTGTTTTGTTTATGTTGTTTTATTTATTCTTGTGGAATATTACAAATTTGTATTTGTACATAAGTTATATTGATACATATAATAATAAATGAGGGAACACATACCGTTTTTTAATAAAATAGTTCGATTAGATTTTTTCAGTTCTATTAAATTTAATAAATTAATAAATCATCTTATAAAAAAATAATAAATTATTTAATTCATCTAATTTATTATTAAATTTTATTAAAATTTATAACACTGATGTTTAGTGCCCCCAACAGCAAATTCAACAAAAAATAATGATATTTAAGAAAATTAAAATAGACCTATTTGTTGAAGTTTTAACAACCTGTAACTCGAACACTATACATTTCCGCAAGTACGAGTATATTTATAAGAACTTTTTTTCATATTTTTTATGAGGAATCGCTGAGTACTTATTTAATATTTTGGCCAGTTGATGACATTAACCATTTTAAAGGTTGCTATTATACTTGGATTAAGAGACTTATTAGTAATCTAAGATCTAAGAGACAACTTTTAATCGGCATTAAACGCCTTACACAACTATGCTAACAAGAGAAAAAAGTCAGTGTCGCACAGGTTTTTTTTAGAAAAATATTCCAGTGGTAAAACTGATAACGCATATAGAGTTCGTCTGCTCGATCTGTGTCTATGAAAGGAATGCGGACAAAAAAATTTAAATAAACAGCAATATATTTTATACGTCGATTTGACGAGTACGTCACCGCAAATCGCTCCGCCCACTCATTTTATTGGCTATTGCAAATTTGTCGAATTTTTATTGATGGGACGCGTCGTCTAATTTTTTACGAAAAACATCGAGAGAATATCGTTTCCCCTCTCACAGATACCCCGTAGCCGCAGAACGGACAGACGTACTGTAAACGTCCCTGCTCAGTCTGTCAGTACCTTTTTTACAATTAAAGTGTGTCGCACTTATAGTAACGACCCTCAAAATTTCATTCGAAACGCTAAAAGCATTTGTAACAAAATTATATCCAATTAAGAAAAAAAATCGGACTAACCCCATGTATCTACGAAACAAAGCAGAATCGGACCTATATGTTGAAATAAAAAATAAATCTTATTTTTACATGAGAAATCTTCCCTCGAAAGACATGTTTTTTGAAAGACCCTGTATTTCGTCCGGCCGGCGCGCGGCGTGATTCATCAGAAGACATTTTTCGTGACGTTGAGAAAGAGAAAATTGTTATTATTTTTAAATGTCACGAAGACGATTTTAACGATCTTTATTTTACGTAAATAGTCTGGACTGAATTTATTTATTTGTTTTATGCGCTGACATTACATTGTTTTAAAAGAGAATACTAAAACATGTTTTTATATTCAGCTCAGGTTCTTTTAATCTTCCTGAACTAATGTATGTGTTTTAAAATTTAATGATGTTTGTTCGGTTCGTTGACAAGCGCATCGTAATAGTCCAAATAATTTTCATTTTGATATTGATATCGTGGTCTCATCAGTTTGGTCTTAATCTAGGTCTCTTAATTCATCGTTTACCATGACGTAATTTTTGTGGTCCATCTGTTGTCCGTCCTTCTTGCCAGGTGTCCTACCCATTGCCACTTGATAGATTTCGTTGTGTGAATTACATCTATTATCTAGATCTTTTGTCTTATCCACTCTCATATTCTTTAACGATCTTTCTTTGTTCTTTCTAAATATCGTTCCATCGAGCGTTGTGTGAGCTGCAGTTTCCTTATGATGTCGGTATCAAGTATCCAGGTTTCACATGTATAGGTCATGGCTGGTGGTACATATTGATAGAATGTTTTCTTCTTTAGATAAAGTGGCATTCTAGATTTGAATAAGATTAAGCTTCTTCCACATATGTACAGTGTGTCCCATTTTGGTTGAAATCATACGGTATCTCCGTTAATAGTGAAGATAGAAGGGTGCGGTTTGCACAAACCTGTCTCACTTTTTTGTCAAACGGAACATGCCGTAAACAAAATTTTCATAGCCCTCTTCGTTTCTGAGCTACAAGGTCTTTTTGAAAATTTTGCAATTTGGGACACCCCCTGTATCTTTGTTATTGTTAAAGCTATCGAGAAGGTGAAAACTGTTTATTGTAGAACTTTTTACGTAGAATATAGTGGCGTAGTCTGTCAGTCTACGAAAAGTATATTTTTATAGATATGGACTAAAGTTATGTTTTCCTAAATGGAATACCCTGTATATTTATAAATTATATGATCTGACTTACCATAAGCTTCTCAAAAATATATATCACTCTATATTTATTTTCACTATTTACTGCAATATTTAAAAGTTTTTATTAAAATATCATATTTATTAGTAGGCCATGATTGAAAAATGATGAAACTAAGGAATTATTAAAAGTATTATACTGCTATCTGTCTCTTGTTTTATTTTGGAAGCCACTAATAAATTCTTTATATATTAGGGAAACTTAACTCTCTACCGCTATTTGTAAATCTTGGAAGCTACAGCACAGGAAATTTTAGATATTCCTTTAGCTAATTTACGTGAAATATACTGTCAGCAAGGTGAGGTTCCAGCTCAGAACTTTGAAAATATTAGAATTTTGCTAAATTATTATTTCTCAAATGAATGAATTAATCCCAACATATGGAACCAATGAACCCATATGATGGCCCCACTGATTCCCGGATTTGTTCGTTCTCGATTTCTGATTTTGTTTTTTTTTTGAAATATGAAGGCATATATCCTGGCAACTACAACAATGTCGAACACCTGAAAAATGCTTTAATAATGCAAGCTTTTAGATATTTGCAAACGCATCCCGTTATAATAAATTTCGTTATGAGAAAAAGAAAAATATATTCACAGATTCAGTGGTAACAGTAACACAAAAGTGTAATATATTAATCCCAAATAAAATTTGAATATATGTAGATTATTTTAGTAAATACCTACCATTTTATTTTTTTTGTTATTTATCACGGCCTACTAATAAGAAAATGATATATTTTAAATATTGCAGTAAATACTGAAAATAAATGTAGAGTGATATACATTTTTGAGAAGCTCATAGTAAGGCAGATCATATTATTTATAAATATACAGGGTGTTCCATTTGAAAAAACCTAACTTTAGTTCATACTTTCAAAAATATTTTTTTTGTAGAAAACCAGTCTACGTCACTGTATTCTACGTAAAAAGTTCTACAATAAACAGTTTTCACCTTCTTGATACCTTTAACAATAACAGAGATACAGGGGGTGTCCCAAATTGCAAAATTTTCAAAAAGACCCTGTAGCTCAGAAACGAAGAAGGCTATGAAAATTTTGTTTGCAGCATCTTCCGTTTGACAAAAAAGTGGGACAGGTTTGTGCAAACCGCATCCTCCTATCTTTACTAATAACGGAGATACCGTATGATTTCAACCAAAATGGGACACCCTGTACTCTATTCTAACTTAATGCTGCTGATTTCTGGTAATAGAGATCCTGAGCTGTGTATTGTCCCAATGTGCTTTTACTGTTTCCAGCGTTCCATTTAGTATGTTCCAGTGTTGTGTTTATTAGAATATTTTTTGTCTACCAGTTGGTAGTACCTTATTATATTTTTCCTAGTGCAGTAGCTATTTGTTTAGTAGAAAAAAAAACTACTGGCACACTGGTTTCCGTTAGGGTTATAACGCAGTGGCATAAAAAAATAACTTTTTTATCTATTTTATCTTTCGTCGGCGAAATAACCAGGCTTTTTTTAGAACATAACTCATTAATTAAGGAATAGAGGTGCATAGCTAAATAGCTTTCATAAAATCTCCAAGAAATATAGAAATTAAAAAAAAGATACAAACAAAAAAAGATACATATTGTCTTATCTAGTTTATAAATCCCCTGATTATTATTCATATTCATATCAATTCTCTCAGCTTATTTGGAACATACATTTATTTACAGGCACTTCAAAACAACTGATGAGTAACTAGTAAAACATAAATGATAAGGTATTTTGTTATGGAATGAGAAACAATAGAAAAATCAATATGTAATACCTGTAGCAATAATTGCAATATGCAACTGCATAATTGAATAATTACTGCATTATATATACTTATTTTTATACTATACTTCCGCCATGCTATGGTATTGTTTCTTTTAATAATTTAACGTAAAAATGTACAGATAACAACTCGGTAAGCCATTTTACGAAACATCATATTATTTTAGTAAAGATCTTCGTAGGCAAGCTGCATTACTAAAAAATAAACAGCAGAAAATTACAAGTTTTTTAAAAATTTGTCAACAAAAATTCAGTCCAAAACCAATGTGGGATACATGGTTATGAGTATGCTTGTCTTGTATCTGTTAAAACAACATTCATATTATCATATATAAAAAACCTTTTTATGTTTCAAAGCAGGGTGCAAAAAAATTACGATTTTTAAAAAAAAATTAAAAATCTTTTTTTTTATTTTAATCGGATTTTCTTGATTTTAATCAAAGTTCTATACTAAATGGCTAAATCGTTGTAACTCTGCCCGATATTGACAATATTAACATTTCTACGACGGGTGTCGTTTTTCCACATAGGTCAATGAAATATTTTATTCTGTAAATTTTGTCGATGCCCCTATTTCCGCCAAGAAAAATCGGCCGCTTAGATCAAAGAAATTTTTTTTTGGAAATAGTCATGACCTGACATAAGAGTCGAGAATAAAATTAGTACCATCTATAATGTTCAAAGTGCAAAGGACTTATTGCAGAAGAAAATGTCGGTAGAAATTTGGAATAAACTAGAAGATAAATTAGAAAATGCGGAAGTTAGCTTGATCAACATTCAGCTGTTTCAAAAAAGGTATAAAACAGCCTTCACTTCAGCTTATCTTTTGACATTGATTAGTCCTCGGGCATAAAAATATAACCTGACATCAGAAGAAACTAGTCCTGCAATAGATTTTGCGAATAAAATGTATTCAAATCCCGGATTTCTGGCACTTCACAATCTCAAAATAAATCTCTGCCATTTAGATGTATAATAGATTCACACGAAATAACTTCAAAAATCGGTCCCAACATTTTAATAAATGAATATATATTAGGGATATGTGTTAAATGTTATATCTTTCCCAATTATTTTTCGATCTATTAAAGTATTTTAACGTTACAACAGCAAGTGCAACTTTGTACTTATTTAATGAATAGATATAGGGTATATTTGATATACAACTATTTTTTTATAGCTTTATAGGAAAAGTTTTTGGTTTGGTTCTTTCGATTTATCATAAGTTTTTAAACAAGTTGAATTTTTTAGCCATTTAAATATTGCCAAAAATCCTCCAAAAATACTATGAACTTTCTCTTTAAACACACACAAAAACTTCCCGCTTCTCGGTTCGTTTTACGGGGTGCATTCCGCGTCAGTCACCCCAAAAGCACGAGCGCAGCCCCATTATTCGGGGTCCGTAGACGCGGGACACGGATGTATATGCGCGTCTGGACATATCGATCTCTGGCTGCTGTGACGCCGTTTTCGGAGGGTGCAAAGACACGGGGTTGATGCTAATGGGGAGGCTAACAAACCCGGAATCCAGCTGATTTCGGTGCGAATTGTTTCGGCGGTTTCGGCTTATTTTAGAGCGTTGGAAACATTACTGCATGGCAGAAATAGAAAATTGCAAAATTAAAAAAAATATATATATTTTTTTCATAGCAACTGTTAAAATTGCCTTATATCTATCAAAAATAATAGATAAAATAGTACTTTTTTAATTAAATGATACTTTAACAGCGAGGATAGGTTAAAAACTTTACTTCTTCTCGCATGTTTTTTAATTGCTTCCATTTTTGAAAATTTTTCTATTCCTTTTCATAAGTTATTCGGGATTTAAATAGTTTGGATATGGCGTTTGTCGCCTCAGCCTGAATATCTGTTGGTAATTTATTTATTTCGTTTTGAGCCATTTCTGGCTCCAATTCAATCAGCAATCGACACTAAAGAGAATTATAGAAAATATTGACTCAAAACTGACAACTAAAGAGACAGCTTTATTTATTTGACAAATTACATAGAAACCACCGCCAACCCAGCACAATATTTTTTCTACTCGTAATAAATTCCTTGAAATAATAATTTCTGAATATTTTTTAAAACGTAACTCGCTATGGAAAAAATATTGTTTTATAAACGACGATAAAATTGCATTATCGTCTCCCGAAATTAATTCACTCGCGATTTCATCACTCGTGACTTGATAGCACATGTTTTTTGAAACACCCTGTATAATGTCATTTTAACAGATGGTTTTTAATAGACGTATCTGTCGAAAAAAACTAAAGTGTTCTTGAGTAGTTTTAGTATATTTTAAATAGTTTTTTCCTTTGTTCTTTGTGTTTCTTTTTGTTTCCCACTTTTTAAACTTTGCTTGGAGGAGATATTCCTCCTGAAACGCATTTTTCTTAGCAGATTGGCAAATTTGTTTTATTAGTAAAGTACCGCTCAAACTGGTCTCCGTTGGATTTAAGCAGCGGTGTTTACAAAAAATAACTATTTTATTTTGTAGATTTTCTGAGAAATACCAGGAAGATATTTTTGAAGAAATCTTTTAGAAGACCAAACACCAGACAAAATTACTTTTAAACAATCAATTCCATTGTTATAATATTATTTTGGCTTCCGCTTTCTTTGAGTCATTTTCTCGCCAGACACTCCTATCATTTTTGACCGCTTTAATGCTCCGCCTCTGACCTTTAACTATCGAATTATTGACTAATACAGTGTCAAGGGTGTTTTAGGGATAACAAAAAACCGATTCGAGAAAGTATACTATTACAATAGGAAGCCTTGTAATGTACATGTGCATTTATTACAGATTATAGCGCTTATGCAGACCTATTAAGCCTTTTAATACAATTATTTGATGCGATATAAAATTAGATTAACGATACTTATTAGATACAAACATAAATCTAATAAAAACGAAATGTTGAAGAAAATGTGATTAAAAAAAGCCAGGTTCTTAAATTACACCAATGATCATCATTATCATCATGATCCTCAGCTTATTCAACCAGTTCCAATTATGGTGTAGCCATTAGTATTCTTCTAGATCTCTTAATTCATCATGGGTACCATGTTGTTTTTTAGGTCCATCTGTTGTCCGTTCTTCTTGCCAGTTGTTCTGCCCATTGCATTGTCATTTGAGAGATTTGACTTTGTGGATGACATCTATTACCTCGGTCTTTTGTCGTATTCACTCTATTATTTTACAGTCTTTTTTGGTTATTAAAAAATTAGCAATTTTTTAATGGCCATAATGTGTTCTTTCAAAATCATCGAACAACTAAATCATTTCCATAGATCCAGTGACGTACCGTGACTTTGAATTTTGAGACCAAAAACTGACAAATAATTTGTCAAAAAAATCATATTACAGCTATGTTTTATTTTGCATAAAAATGTTAACTAATAAGTTAGAATAATTATATTTCTTCCCTAACTAAGTGGTTTTATCGCTAAATTTATCTAAAGCTAAGTACAACACAAATCTTAAATACGTGGACTATTATAACAACAAATATATCGTAAAAGACTATTTTTGTAGCATTCTGAACGAGGATTCAAGTTAAACTTTTTAGAAAATAATTTAAAGGAAAAACGAACCTGCTCGCAGATGCTTGTTCCGAGTAAAATCCTAGAGCTCTATGATTTGCTTTTATAAACTCTGGCACATGATGCAGAGTTGCATGAATTTTTGGAGTTATCTTAATACCTAAGTTGAGTATTTCCAATCTAAATTGTTCGATGTCATGTTCAAAATGTTTGTTTAGTGCTTGACCAAAACAACTCGAAACGACTTGATTGAATGCAGAAAACACTGCAATATATTTATTCCTAAAAAAAAAGATGTTTAGGTTTTTGCTTCTAAAAACTTTGAATAGGTTCTTTACCGGGCGATATCGTCTTCAAAATATCCAATTTCTTTAAAAGTTGTCTGGCGTTATTTGCGTTATATTTTCCATAATGATCTAGTTTCAATCCCGCTTTTTTTATCCATTCTGTTGCAACATTGGTATTCTCCAATTCAAGACAATCAAATAGTTTTTGAACCACACCTAACAAAAGGTGAAGCTCAGGAGGGGGAATATACTTTAAGACAGGTGTTTCTTCGTCGCCATTGATTAAAGGTATGTTTATACAATTTTCTAAAAAATAATTGCCCTTTTTTATATGGTTCACTGAACAACAGTTTAAAAAATACAAAAAAAATATTTCAAACAAAAACGCTTACTAAAATCTTTGGCTTTTGTTATATTTCCTCCAGATTGTTGCCATAAATTTGTATTTTCTGTAATACTTTTTATAGTTCTGAATGATCCTTTAATTTCCATTTCCTTTACATTTACATCACACTATGGGCAAGTGTGAGTGGATGAATTTTACTGAAGACTAAGGAGAATCATAATAAGCTTAAAGTCAGCGGCAAAAGTATAGGAACAAATTCCACATATGGACTGCAGATCTAACGTGTCAAAGAGGATTTTAATGTTAGCATAAGATTCAGACAACTTTGGTCCTAAGCCAATTATGAATAGTTTATTAATTCCAGCACTTTTATATTTCTTGAAATATTGGGGATCATTTTCGGGGAGCACATTCAGATAAACTTTAAGTGATCCACCACCACTATAAATGCCAATTTTTAGATGAAAATCTTCAGGTAATTCTCTAATTTTCAAAATATATGATAGAAGACCAGATAAATCTGAGCAGTATACAAAAATTAATATTAACTGAATTAACATTTTTCGTTTAAATTATTTTCTAAAATGTTTAACTTGAATTCTAGTTCAGAATGCTACCAAAATAGTCTTTTACGATGTATTTGTTGATATAATAGACCACGTATTTAAGATTTGTGTTGTACTTAGCTTTAGTTAAATTTAGCGATAAAACCACTTAGTTAGGGAAAAATTATAATTATTCTAACTTATTAGTTTACATTTTTATGCAAAATAAAACATATAGCTGTAATATGATTTTTTTGACAAATTATTGTTTCAGTTTTTAGTCTCACAATTCGAAGTCACGGTACGTCACTGGATCTATGGAAATGATTTAGTTGTTCGATGATTTTGAAAGAACGCATTATGGCTATTAAAAAATTACTAATTTTACAATTAATATATTTTTTATTTTGAATCATATAAAAACCGAACAGTGCAGTAAAAGTAAAGTAAGTAAGCTAAGTAAATTATGTAGTTTCTGTCAATATAAAGCCAGCTCTTTTAGAATACACAATCTCCATTTATTATTAATTATTTGCATTTTAACATTAGCGATTTTTGCATGTAAGCATAATTATTGTTCCATGATTTCTCTATATTCAACATTATCTCTAAGTATTATTTATTCTTTCCTACTGTATTTCGGAGGACAAATTTAATAGAGGATCGAAGTAGAGAGGGGACTCTATCCATAGTCTCTAAGTTGATAAGTTGACTGTTTTGATTAGATACCTTTTTCTTGCTTGTTTTTTTTAATTTTGTATCTAATGGCAATTTTTGGTTAGTTTCCTATTTTGGTTAGACACAGAATTCCCGTAAGGTTCTTCTAGACAAGAAGAAATGAAAATGAGTATCTTACATACATAAGTTCTGTTTTGTGGCTTTTTATTAACATTTATAATAAAATTATAATTATAAATTATAATTAAAACACGCGTTTTATTAAGTTTATTAATATTTACTGACGCTTCGTGAATTTACAAAAGTAATTGTAAAGTCACTATAATAAAATGTTTTAATTTGTTGTTACCCTATAATAATAATACAAATTGCGAAAAGACACCGCATTTAGTGAATCTAAAAATATAAAAGTATCATTTTTTTCTTATTTTATTAAAAATAACATTACAAAAACTTACTTCTTCAAAAATACAACTTTGTATTGAGCCTCAAAGTTAGCTGGATAGAAATATACTTTTCCTACAAGATACCACCAATAAACTATAAATTCACTGCCCAATGTATTCATTTCATTCATTTCAATTGGAACAATTAATTAATTTCCAAATTCGTTCCTGGATACTCTTATAAAATTATGAAATTATCGTCATTTAACAAGACGGTCATGATTTCTGATGAGTTAACACTTTTTTTGTTCACTCTGTAAAGTAATTGTTTAAAAACATATATGCTCCGTCGATTGTAGTTTCACGGTGTATCGTGATGTTATTGTTGTTGCACCTGTTCGACATATTTTGTCAAACGATGTTTTCTGTTTAATGATGTACATGTTACGAAACAAACTCTCTCTCGTTTTCAAGGTTTTTTTCTAACGTTAATAGCAGAAGATACAATAATGATTGTGGTACATTACCTTGACTATTAATTTTAAATTTTTCAGATGCTATACCTACATACATCGTTAAAAACAAAAATATCCTTTATATACGTATTTAAACAGACAGAAAGATTAAAGAACACAATTTTTGAACAATCTTGAAACAAGAAGGCTATACAGGGTGTTCCAGGCTGAGCGTAAATTAGAAATTTCTGGAGAACTACAATATCTAGATCGGATATTTTTTGCACATCACTGTTTTACAACGGGATCTATCAATTGAAAATATTTTCAATATGGCGGCGTTTCCGGAAATACCGGAAGTCGACAGTAACTTTCTTATTTTAAATGAGTGCCCCTATTTTTTATTACATACCTAAATTCTCTGTAAAATTCTACGAGTTAGGATGTAAAACACTCTATACCTTACATTAACCGCTTTTGAGAAAAAAAATATTTAAAATTTTTGAACGAAAAAAACTACCTGTCAAAAAAAATTGTATAGCCTAAAAGTCAAATTTAGTGATTACCACCAAAGAATATACCTAGCTAGAAAAAGAATGGACTCTGCCATACTGAAAAATGGTCCTACAGAAGTGGCGCCATCTATTGAGTAGGGCTTGTTTTAAACGGATCGAAGCGCGGGCTTTTTAAATGAACGTATTTATTGACTTTTAGTCTAAAACAATTAAATTTGATTGTTGAGTCTTATTTTTTACACAAATTCAACAATACTAATAACAAGTATCGTTGTGATGTGTAAAAAATAAGATAAAGTAAATAAAATTAAAGCCAAACATGTGTAAATATTATTTATTATTTAAAGTTTTTATTTATAAGTCAAATATTTAAACATCGTTTATTATAATAAAATAAGGCCAACGTAATACACCCAAAGTTTTGTAAATGGAGTAAATATAAATAGGTACTTAAATGATGGCAAAAATAGACTTACATTATATTTTTAGGGCCACATACAAAAGGAATTGTCTAATTAAAACACATATAACAAATTATAGTTTGAAAAACGTTTTGATAATAATTTGATAATATTATGATTGGCGCTATGACAACGACAATATTTTTTGAGAATTTGACAATAGTATGACAATGGTCGTTGGCAACTATGGAAACTACAAAAAAAATTGATTTAACGCCATCTGGCAGTAACTAGTAGCAACTTCTTAACCTAAAAATTAATTGCACTACCACCTAGCGCCTGAGGCAGGAACTATTTTATTTGAAATTTCCGTGGAAACGGTGGAACCGCTTTTGCTATTTCACTTTCCCGCCCCTGATTACCACAGTCATTGTGACATAAAGAGAAGACATGTGGCTATCTATTTCAAGAATTAAATTGTTATATTTTTCATGATTGTATCTAGCTTCCTTTTACATTAAGCGTCAAACAATCAAACAATTTATTTCCATCTATCAGAAAACTAATTATTTGAATTTCTTATATTATAAATACTGCTAGCCTGTGTGTAAAAAGTGTATTTATAAAAATACTACTAAAAAGTGTATTTATAAAAATATATCTCGTATTTTCGCTCTTTAGTAATATCTAATAGTTGATATTATTAATAATATACCGTATGATTGAAAAAAGGCGCAAAGATGTTTTGGAATGATGATCCATGCCATACTGCTTTTTGAACAAAGTGTCACAATATGACACTAGACGCTTGACGTTTAAAGCCATAGGCTACTGATTAAAATCAAGAAAAAAGGACTCTAAAACTAAATCTTAAATAACTTAAAAACGATTTATTTTGGGTATAGGAACATGTATAGTCAAAAAGTATCGAATTGAAAAACATTTTCACTAGTGAAATAAAAAAAGGGAGTTTCCATTTGAAAAAAATGATTTATAATTTTTTAATCGCTCAATTCCATGACAGCTACCGCTATTATTATATGACATTAGAACAATTTAATTTTTGAAATAGATAGCCACATGTCTTCTCTTTGCATCACACATAATCACTAAATTTGACGTTTAAGCTATACAAATTTTTTTGACAGGCAATTTTTTTCGTCCAAAAATTTTAAATATTTTTCTTCTCAAAAACGGTTAATGTTAGATATAGAGTGTTTAAAATCAAAATTCATGAATTTTACATAGAATGTAATTATGTAATAAAAAATGGGGGTACCCGTTTGAAATAAGAAAGTTGCTGTCAACTTCCGGTATTTCCGGATGTGCCGCCATATTGAAAAAAAATTTAATCGATAGATCTCGTTATGAAACAACGATGTGCAAAAAATCTCCGATCTAGGTAATGTAGTTAGTTCTCTAGAAACTCCTAATGCACGCTCGGCCTGGGACACCCTGTATACTGCTAAGAGATGCCTAGAAATTTAAATAATACTGCATTCAAGCCTTTAAGTTGAATTCAAGGTGTTAATTAGGGGCCATAAATACACATAATAAAAACTTATTTGGGTAGCACAAGTCGTGAAAAGATTGCATTTCAGGTGCGTACAATTTTATAGCTAACAACCCTTATTCTTATCAAGGTATTTATGAAAATGGATAGAAAGAACTATAAAATATCGGTCCATTCATCTTAGGAACCCTTCCTCTATAGGTAACTTTCTTATAATTTTAGAAACAATTTTAGTATAGCAATAAGAGTAATAATAATATTTACTGTACTTTAAATAGTTCACTAAACATAGTTAAAAAAACAAGCAAACATTTGAGAACATCGGCGGCTTTTTGAATATCTAGAATAATCTAGATTGAAAAATATCGTTTTTTTATAAAAATCCCCTTATAAATGTGACACTACAACTACAATAAAGATTCTGAAAATTTTGCTTTTATAGAAACGTTATTAAGGCCCAATGGTACTTCTATAAAGTGCCTGTAAAAGATTTCTGTGAAAAAAAAATTTGATGTCCAATGAGATGAGGAACACAGCCTTTCAAAAGGTGATGCTTTGTTAAAAATAAAAGTAAAAATAAAAGATATGGACATCGCTAGAAGCCACTCATCTAAAACACCAATAACTCTACTTTTACAATGTAGTGATGAACGAGACTGGTCTCTTGCAGTCTTGGTCAAAAAGCAAAACCAAGACTAAAACCGATCAGTGCAAGATTTACACAAGATCAAAACCAAGCGTGCAAGATTTTTGCAGTCTTGCATTCCTTTTTTACGTTTTTTAGTTACACATCTCATTTTTCATAGATAATAATTATTTTCTTTGAATTTTCATCTGCATTAAATACTACTACTACTTGGAAAACTATTTATTTAAACATTTTCTACGTTAAAAGTTCCTCTAGTAAGAATCCCATGTAGGAAGAAACCAACATCTACATCTCCTGTAAAACTTAGAAAGTAGTTCAACTTAAATAGCAAAGAAAACCATTAAAATTATTTTATAGTCCAATCCAAACAGACCTTTTAAAGTCGTTATAGAGTAATTAATATAAGAACTTAACTATATCCTTTTTATCTTTATTAACGAAGAAGACTTTTGAATTCTGATAACCCTGTGCACCTTATTAATCAAAATTTTGTAATGCATTATTAATGGATATGAAATTTTTTATTACATTACGGATAAAAAACTGTGTGCAAAATAGTGGTATATTTATTTTTGAATTTCCTCTAATACGGGGGGCAAACTTGACTGACCTTTGAAAGACTCCTACGATGATCCTAGTAAATTTCTATTAAAAGTTTAACAAAATTTTTCTTCAAAAAGCTGATAATTTCATTTGACAAAATTTTAATGGGGATATTATCTACTTCCAAAACTTTTCCTGGTTTGAATATACAACATGATCCCGTTCTTCAAATACCCTGGAAACGTTAATCAACATCACCAATTTAGGCTGCAAATTGAGGCTTATAGGTTCTAATTTTTATACCTTAATTAAAATTTTTGTACCGTAATTAAAATTTCTTAATTCATAAACAAACCTCATCAATGCCATTCGTAGTTTCAGCACCTCTTCCAAACCAAACCAAAATATTAATGAGGATATTATCTTTATGAAAGACTTTTTCCTGGTTTGAATATACAACATAAATTTTTCGACATTCATCAAATACACTAGCAAAGTTAATAAACCATAGAACAATCCCAATTGGCAATCACAGAAAAGCCTTGTAAATGAAATCAATCTAGACTGCAAATTGAGGATTTATAGACTTCCGTTTGTATGATCACAAAACAATGGATGGCCAACAAATCTCTAGAATGGTGGAAAAATTTAACAAGGCAAAACAGACGTAACTGTAATGGGTCTACTAACATTGCAAGCTCAAATATTCATCAAAAGCTGATGGGATTGACAGAAAAAAAAACATTGCAGATTTTGTCAATCAGAAGAAGAAACAGCAGAAGAATTAGTGCGATAGCCTGGAAAAGGCGCTGTTCTTTGTACTAGGCCATTTTAAGACCTTAAAAAAGAGCTATATGGTTCATTCGGTCGCTAAATTTTAATTATTAGCCATTTTGAAAAGAATATGACTGGAGAATATTATTATTATTATTATCAGGAGATCTGAAGATCACCACAATAGATCTGCAAAGGAGCCCAGAAAGAAGTTGAATAGACATAGTAATTGAAGAAAGAATGGAAAGGCAAGAACATTCAGGAAGAACAGCGAAAGAAAGTAGAAATAGAGTTTTGGAAATACGGTGTAAAAGATGGAGTGAAAACAGAAATGGGAAAGATAAATAGACTAGAACACTTATAAAAAACCTAGAGTGTTGGATAAACAGAGAATATTGAGAACTGAGCTATGCCAAGAGTCAATTTCTTTTTGGTCACGGTTGTTTCAGGTATTAATTATATAAAATAAATTTAATTGATAGCCCCAGATGTCTCTATGGCGACTCCAATGCTGATACGGTGGAACATACCCTTTTAGAATGTAACCGATGGACAGCTGAACGAAGAGCGCTATACAAAAAACTAAGAGTCGATAAAATTAAGATTTCCGATCCATAGAAAATTGGAATGGTGTCCACACTTTTATGATGATACTAACAAGAATAAAAGAGAAATAAGCTGGACGAAGTAACTAAAACATCACAGTAAAACAGCCTCCTCGGGAAGTAATGCCAAAAGGTAGTTCCTCGGGGGGATACTCAAAGCAGCTTGTGGAGGTATTTTGGATCGGTAAGGTACTCAACCACCCCAACAGTACCGTATACGGTCCCTGGTTTGCAGATTTTTCGACACAAAAAAAATTGACCAATAACCCCATCAAAAAATTTAATTTAATCTAAAGTACTCCAAAACATTTTTTAGTTAATGACTTAACCATACCACCTAATTGTTCAATAATAGCAAGAAATAATTATAACAACATATCATGAATAATATGATAAAAAATCGTGGTCCTTATAGAATAAAAATATCCAAAGTTATTTAATAAATATTTAATCTATTGTATGTAACAGTGCTCTCCAGTTACAAATCAACACAATTTGTTTTATATCAAAAATGTTTTTGAAAAATAAATCTAGATGAAGAAAAATTTACTAATAAATAAAAATTGTATTTCATATTCTATTACATTATGATAATATAATAATTAATATAATTAGTAATATAAAAAAAATAAATTCACCTTCAATTCGACAACCAAAATCACCTAAACGACGCGTCCAAAACTATTTTTCCATCTCCAAACAAACCAAAAAATCCTGGAAAAAATCAAATCTGCCGCGCGTTTCGAGCGAAACGTAAACAAAACAGGATCGACACCGCGCACAGCCCACTCCGGCAACCAGCAAAGCGCGACTGTCGGCTGTTTCTGTTTGTACACAAAACAAGCGCGCCGCATCTAGCCGGTGCGCCAAACAAATGAAGACGAGTCGACGGCGGGGTCTATGCAAAGGACATTGCGCGAGAGTTGGCCGACTGGAACGTGATTTTGATGTTGGAAGTGCCGCCAAGTGCCGAAAGTAAACATAGGCACCAGGGTGAGGTGAAGGGGTAAGGTTATGAAAGCGCACTGAAAAGCCCGTTGCGGTTTGACAGGGAAGTGAGGGAAGAGAAGTCGATACCTGAAGAAGGTGTTAGACGGGTCGAGGGAATAAAATCGTGTACTTTGTGTGTATATTCTTGAAAATAAGAGAATTTGATACTTCCAAGAACCTCGAATGAAATGCTAGCACTGTTTTACAGCAGTATACAGAGTGATATGAAAATCGTTATACGGGAACTTTAACAGGAAGTGATTTAACGCAAAGAAAGAATGAGAGGAAGGTTTGGTACAATAATACAGGGGTATCGCAATGGGCACAAGTCCAAAAGTGAGAGATCCAACAGGATCCCAAACTCCAGCAACCTAACAAATACAAAATAATACAAATAATATATCACCAATAGATTACAAATCATAAATTACAGACATTATCTATGGCGTCTATCATGGAATGGAATATACTGCTAGACCAGTACTTGGCCTGTGTTAGACGTTTTCCATTCCTTAGCCCTGCATAGCTTACATAAACATACATATAGATTCAATTTTAATAAATATTTATTTATTCTATAAGCAAAATTTATCTACCTACCTGTCTTTAAGCTTTCATTATTGTTTTGAAATTATCGCAGTTCTGAGTAATACAATTTTTTATTTCGATATTTAACACTTTTTTGTACTAAATCTGTTCAAAACTAACCTAACCTAACCTTCGTCCTTCAATCTCAACAGATTTTAATGACTATTTAAATTGAAATGTAATAATAATTGAATAAAGTAAATTTGGGCGAATGTTCTACTCTGGACTATTTCGACTCCCTCTGGTGCATTAGTGATGCTTTCCAATTTTCTAGACATTTGTTGGCTACCCACTGTTAGTGGTCATTTTTGTAATTGCTTTTCCGGCACCGCAGAAGGTTTTTGAAAGTAATGAGTGGCATTGATGAACCTTATTTAGGTGTAAAAGAAAAAGCCTAAATTATAAGTTTGCTGCCTGGATTCACAGTCACCAAGAATTGTGCATACAGCAACCTTTTTCTTGATTTGTTCACTTCCTTGCAATATTGTTATTTCGTTTTTATTATTACTGGTTTTTGCCACTTTAGACCTTCGTATGCTCCTTATATGTTCTTTTCATCTCTAGGTTGCCAAGTTCATCTTTCATATTGTGTTTCATTGATCTAGAAATTGCCGTCAATCGCATACAGTTGAAAGATGTAACACACCTGCTTACGACAAATAAATACCACAAAACATCATTCAAACAATTGAAAATATATATCAGGCCAATACAATTCAAGCTAGAGTAAATGGTGAACTAACAGAAAAAATAGAAGTAAATAATGGTATCCGACCAAGATGATTCTCTTAGCTCCTTACAGTTTCACATAAAATTCTGAAAATATTGTGCTACGCTGATGATGCAGTATAAATAGCTGACAGTTTTGACAGAAGACGATTTGCTAAGATGACAGGACACAATTTGCAAAGACTGCTCCATCAATTTAATATAACAGCCAAAAAGCTTAAAACTCAGCAACAAAAACTAAATGCATGTTCCGGATTTAGTCATCTAGAACA
The DNA here is from genome assembly GCF_002938485.1 of Sitophilus oryzae. Classification (NCBI taxonomy): domain Eukaryota; kingdom Metazoa; phylum Arthropoda; class Insecta; order Coleoptera; family Curculionidae; genus Sitophilus; species Sitophilus oryzae. Next base: position 722,366 of record NW_022145817.1, read on the forward strand.
CGTCGCAAACGTCGGTGAGGAGACAAACCCTGAACGAACCAAGAACAACCCCATGTCTCAACAGTATCATATGGAGCTATATGTTGATAGGATATCAATTTTGTAGTATTAAACTTAAAAATAACTTAAGACTTAAAAATGGACTTAAATCCAGAATCTACAAAATAGCAATCAGACCCATACTAACATACACAGCAGAAACCAACTCAGAAACCTTAAAAACAATGCAAATACTGGAAACAGAGGAAATAAAAAATAGGTCCGCAAAATTGCTGGCAAGATACTTATAGATCGAAATAAGAACGAGGATATCAGAAGAACGTGTAAAGTAGATAACATGAATAAGTGGCTATTATAAAAAATGAAGGAATGAAACGAACACATCAACCACATGACTAACGTCAGAATAGTAAAGATCACGAGGGACCATTAGGGCGCAGGAGCACCGAAAGACCCCGCAAACGATGGAGTGACAATCTACCAGACACAAAGGTATATACATTATTAAACAAGGTGAAGACAAGAAGAAAAATAAGCAATTTGTTTATCCATTATACATAAGATGGTAGAAAAGGTTGCCAAGTTTTAAAATATAACTTCTATCTAAAATAGCATCTACCAATTCAATCTCATTCGAAGGCGTTACACCAAAAACAACCAAAAAACCGACAAGAAGCAATATAAGCGGCGCTCAGCAACGAAAATAGAAGAAAGGAAAAAGCTGGACGCTCGTTTCGGACGCTGTAACTCAATTTAATCTTCGGACAAGTTAGAAAATTGTTCTAAGCCGCGGGAGAGAGAGATCGATTAAGCTGAGAAAAAAGCCGAGCGAATATAATTCACGTTAGAACGTGAGCGGCTACCACCGCGCGTCGCTTGACCGCTCGTAATTTCGATCATATCGCGGCTCAAATCGATAACGACTCCGGGTTCTCTCCGTTCCGAACATCATCCCGTGCAGGTTGAAAGAGTACCCAGGCAGTGGCGTCACTTCGTACTGTAGAGATGGGTGGTTATTTAACTATCAGTTATTTTATAACAGTTATTTAGAAATAACATAACACAACGTTGCTACTTTTAAAAAATCTATGTGTACTAATATATAAAATCCTTAAGTGACTCACTGATTAATCAGGATCATGCTCAAACCACTCAACGTAAGAAGCTCAATTTTGGTATACAGGTTGACACTAGGGTGTAGAGGTTCGATAAGAAGGGATTTTTCGAATTTCCAGTTCCAAGGGGGTGAAACCACCCCTCAAATATTAAAATATTTTTTATTTAAAAATTGGTCAAGTTTCCAATAAAACGCTTAAACGCGTATATTTTATTTTGTTTTTTTACATATTTTAAGATTTTTTAAAAATGTATCCAGGGTGTTTCGAAAAATCTGGTCATTGATTAATCACGATCCTGCTTAAAGCGCTTGACGTAAAAAGCTGATTTTGGAAAACGGATTGACTTCAGTGTGTAAAGGTTCGATAAGAAGGGATTTTTCGAAATTTCAGTTCCAAGGGGGTGAAACCTCCCCTCAAATATTACAATATTTTTTATTTAAAAAAAGGTCGTTTCCGAAAAAACGCTTAAACACGTATATTTTATTTTGTTTTTTTACATATTTTAAGATTTTTTAAAAATGTATCCAGGGTGTTTCGAAAAATCTGGTCATTGATTAATCACGATCCTGCTTAAAGCGCTTGACGTAAAAAGCTGATTTTTGGAAAACGGATTGACTTCAAGGTGTAGAGGTTCGATAAGAAGGGATTTTTCGAAATTCCAGTTCCAAGGGGGTGAAACCTCCCTTCAAATATTACAATATTTTTTATTTAAAAAACGGTCAAGTTTCCGAAAAAAAACGCTTAAACACGTATATTTTATTTTTTTACATATTTAAAGATTTTTTAAAAATGTATACAAGGTCTTTCGAAAAATCTGGTCATTTAAAGCACATGATGTAAAAAGCTGATTTTTGGAAAACGGATTGAATTTAAGGTGTAGGTATATTTTTCGAAACTCGAATTCTAAGGGGGTGAAACCACCCCTCAAATATTAGAATATTTTTTATTTAAAAACCGGTCAGTTTTTCGGAAAAACTCTAAAAACGTATATTTTATTTCATTGCTTTACATATTTTAAGATTTTTTAAAAATTTATACAGGGTATTTTATAAAATATGACCTTTGAGTAATCACGACACTGCTTGAACTGCTTGACGTTTAAAGCTGTGGGGTGTAGAGGTTCGATAATAAGGGGTTTCTCAAATCTCAAATTCCAAGAGGGTGAAAACGTCCCTCAAATATTACAATATTTATTATTTAAAAAACGGTTAGTCTTTCGGAAAAACGCTTGGACACGCATAATTTATTTTGTTTTTTTACATATTTTGATTTTTTTTTAGAAAATCATACAGGGTGTTCCAAAAAGTTGGGTAATTGATTAACCACGATTCTGCTTAAATTGCTTGACGTAAAAAGCTTATTTTTGGCAAACGAAAGTCGAATTCCAACGAGATAAAACTACCTCTCAAATATTACCAAGTTATATAATAATATCGCCATATTGTTTTTTCTCATGCTGACATAAATATGAGAAAATGTTATCCAGTTTGTATGTTAATGGAAATTCTTGCTTTCCCTTTTCATCACCATTACAAATGATTAATTCGAAGCGAACGAAGTCGCGGGTACACGCTAGTAACAGTATATAAAACAAGCAGCTTTTTTTAAACAGTTGCGAGCATAACGCAATAATTGATCCTGCAAAGTTGGATACGACGTTTCGTTTACGTCTTCATAAAGGTGGGACTAAGGTAGGGTTGCCAACTTTCAAAATAAAAAAATAGAGGACGAGAGAGTAAAAAAGTTATCTAAGCAATATGCGATTGATAGTCTTTGTCACTTTCTTAAAAAATGTTTCGTTTGATGGATACTCAAAACCATTTTCCACAAAACTTTTTTTTCAAAAAATAAGCTTAAAATAACAGTAAGCAATCATAAAATAGTTAAACATGTTTATCGCTTCCACAAATATTTCTTCATTTTATTTTCTGTACAAACCAATGGGAGTAGCGAAAGAGTCATATTAACAATTTTTTAAAGCATTGTACCGATAGACAAATATTTTTTAGATTTTGAGTTTGGTACGTAAAAAAGAAGACTTTTTCAATACGCGAGAGAAAAGAGAACGGTGAGATCAAAAAGAGGATTGTCCTCTGAAATAGAGGACGGTTGGCAACCCTAGACTAAGGATTTGATATTGAAGAAAAATGTGTGTCAATTTCGGCATAATTGGGGACTGGCTACAGGATGACGCCCTCAACGTTTTGAACCGATGCACAGTGCATATGGTTCACAGTGAACATATGGTTCTAGAGGACAAAAATGCAAAACTACTCTTTTATTGTAGGCAATTTATTCAAACTAGGTTTATTTGACACAAATGATGAGTACTCTCATTGTACTAAATGATGATGTTCTTAGTCCCACGTTTATGAAAAAAAATCTTATAAATAATAAAAATGTTGGAGCTGTGTTCCATCTAAGGAAATAATTCTTATAGTATGAAATTGGTGTAAGTATTAAATAAATCCTTCTGATAGAAAAGAATTGAAATAACATTAGAACATGATTCCTACAATATAAGCCTAATATAAGATAAAAATGTTTTTCTTTAATGAAAAAGAAACATTAATATTATATTTAATTAAAAAAAACTTAAGATACGAGGCATGTTTTTTAAGTAAGTACCGTTTTGCGATTCCGCCGCCGCAGCGCTACGGTCGGCGTTCCGCGCATGCGCGCTGGTTGCCTACATCTCTTGTCTATGCACAGACGCCAGTACAGTCTGATTCTTCATTGTATACGTTGTTTATTAAGTGTTTAAGATGCCTTCGACAATCGTGAGCCCCGCCGATTGTGAAGTACGGGCTGTCATACGATTTCTTAGTGCTAAAGGCGTAAAACCGATCGATATTCATCGTGAGATCTGTGAAGTTTACGGACAAAACATTATGAGTGATGGAATGGTAAGGAAATGGGTGAGAGCATTTAAAGATGGCCGCACAAATGTGCATGATGAAGAACGGAGTGGGCGTCCTTCGGTCGTTAATGAAGATTTGGTGCAGAAAGTGGACGAAAAGGTGAAAGAAAACAGACGCTTTACAATTTCATCATTGTGCGACTACTTTCCTCAATGTTCTCGTAGTGTTTTGTATCGCATTGTGACCGAGAACTAGAATTACCGGAAATTGTGTTCACGTTGGGTTCCGAAAATGTTGACGGATTTGCACAAAACCCAACGTTTAGGCAGTGCATTGACTTTCCTTGAGCAGTACCACAATGAAGGTGAAGATTTTTTAGACAAAATTGTTACTGGTGACGAAACATGGGTGGCCTACGTCACACCAGAATCGAAACAACAGTCCATGGAATGGCGACATTCATCATCACCCAAAACAGTGAAGTTTAAGCAAACAATTTCTGCCCGGAAAATCATGTGCACAGTTTTTTGGGACAGAAAAGGAGCATTGCTAGTGGAGTTTCTGCCTCGTAATGAGACAATCAATGCAGCATCTTATTGTGAGACATTGAACAATCTGCGCCGTGCAATCCAAAACAAAAGACGTGGCAAGTCGAGTAAGGTATTGTTTTGCTGCATGACAATGCCCGTCCACATGTGGCTAATCGGACCAAAGATCTCATCAAATCTTTTAAATGGGAAACTCTAGATCATCCTCCATACAGCCCTGATCTGGCGCCCAGTGACTACCATTTATTCCTGCACTTGAAGAAACACCTGGGCGGTCAGCGTCTTCAAGACGTCAAAACAGTTGTGATACAGTGGTTAACCAGTCAGGCGGCAGAATTTTATGAGGAGGGTATTGAAAAACTGGTGCCACGTTATGACAAGTGCCTCAATATTCACAGAAATTATGTAGAAAAGTAGATTAAGATACAGGCTTTCATGTAAAAATAAAATTATTGCGATATCTTTGCACGTTTTTTTTTAATTCCAAAACGGTACTTACTTAAAAAACATGCCTCGTACTATAAATTTACTTTAGGACAACAAAATGCATAGATCGTAACTACTCTGATTCAGAAGAATCACTGCTGACAGAATCTTCCAAATTTATAGTATCCAAATCACAGGTAGTTGAAGTATCCTCACATATAAGATATTTCTGTACATTATTTTCGAATATGTTACTTTTTCGCGTTGTTACTGTTCTTTTTGTTGATATGAGGGGTTCGGGATATTAATAGTTACCTCTTTAATAGACCATATCCATATATTATTTTTTCCTTTTCTTGGGTATGAGGTTTTATAATAAATTGAAAGTTGGAAGCAGAAAGTTGGAAAAAAAAGAAGGTTCATCAATATCTAATAAAGAACATATTTTTTGAAATACAAATAATTTTGAGTTCTTGTTCTTATGATCAAGCCAAGTATTAACCAGATCGGTATTGCTTATCAATTTTACTCCATCTGAAAAGTATTATAAAATAAAGTTCGTCGCAAGCAGACGCAGGTGAACTATACAAAAATTAAAAGTGTATGAATATGACAGTATCAATATGCCTTTTTGAAGTCTGAAAACGTAAAATTTTTACACCCATTTAGAAATCATCTTAAAAAATAAATAAAAACTAAACAATCACGAACTTGTTTAGAAATAAATTTAAAGTACATACCTTGTTTAACAATATCCATAGTGGCTTTCAATTAAGTACGTACCGTTTAACTCCATAATATACAGAACTACTATGAATGTTATTCTTTTCACTGATAAGACAATGATCGCAAAATTTATTTCAAAACAAATATCGCTGTTTATGAAAAATAATATACAGGATGGTTGAACATTGCTATAAGTATAAAATTACATATTCAGATATTGGTAAATTTTAACTTTTTTTTTCGATTTTTGTCCATGGGACGAAGCACTGTGCGATGCCTCTAAATGGACGAAATCATCAGGATTTTTTTTAATTATGGGTCGACTGGAACCAAACTCGGCACGTGGATAGAGATACCCGAATGGCAAAAATGGAGTCCTCAGACGGACAGACGGACATTTTAATATAAATTTGATAAGTAAAGAGAATTAATTTTGGAAATTATTATTTTTAAATTTTAATTTGTCTTTTTTTCTTCTATTTGTCTGCCAATTCAGTTAGGTTAGGTCTGTGTTAACCGAAAAATACCACGTAAAACAAATAAACGTATTTCAATGAACTTTAAATTTCTTTCGTAGCTGATATTCCTAGACAAATCAAAAACTAGAAAAGGCTCTAATGCTTGTTAAAGACAAATACATATGCAACATCAAACAACAAAATAGAGATACGAAAGAAAACTACAGTTTCATGACCCGGCTTATGTTTATTTATAATCACACCGTACCTACTTGCAATATAGACATAACAGGATATAAGATATCTTCATTAACGTAAATTTTAATTTTCTTAAGAACCTGTAATGGATATTTACATGTGTTCCTGGTTCTGTTTTATATCTCTAAGTACAGTTAAATTACTAAATTATCGAACCATATTTGCATCACTATTTTACACTTATCTAGAGCTGCGTATAAGCCTTGTCTATCCATAATCCATAATCAGCTTACTTAACTTTTTGTTAGTGCACAATCTACATAGGCATGCTGCGCATGCATTTATAACTGTGTTGAGCAAAAACAAAAATAGAAAAGTTGAAATGTTCCGGTTATTAGAGAATGTGTTCAAATTAATGACACTGCGCGTATCTTCTGGGAATATCTGCATAAATGTAAAACGCTTAGAAATAAACTACTCAAAACAATTATCGCATATTTTCTAAAAAAAATATTAATTTGAAAAACAAGGCACTTTGAATTCCCTCACTTACGGTTACAAATAGTTTGGATACTGTGAAGGAAAATTCGAAACAATTAGCCTCGGCGTAGACCTGTAATTTTTAGTCGGTCGAATATTTAGTTGCAAAAGTGAAAACAACACATACTTATGGAGCCGATCGGCCGACTAGTTGATTGCATGTGAGCGCGTAATAATAAATAATCGGCCGATTAAAAATTGCCTGTCAGCGCATAGCCTAATGCAATCAAATATTGGGCCGATCGGCTCCATAAAAATGTATTGTTTTCACTTTTGCAACTAAATAGTCGGCCGACTAAAAATTACATGTTTGTGCGTACCCTAATTATCTTTAAAAAACTCACAAGAGAAAAGCAGAAAAATGCATGCTTCATTTAGAAATGTGTAATAATTAGGTACTTCTTTTTTATTCGAATATGCGATAATTGTTTTGAGTAGTGTATTTATGTTAAGTAAAAAGCGATTGGGTGGATCTGAAAAACTATTTTATATGCTGAAAATTTTATTTCAAAAATGCCTAAACACATCGGAAGTACCGGGAAGTAGTATCATCGGGAAATAGCGATTATATACAAGCACCATTAATAGAGCATACTACAGAATAGAATATTACAGTTGGGGGTTGGAACCTTTGGTGTTACAACAGCAAAATAAAACACTAAATGACCAAATGACCACAATACACCAAAACATTTTTACTTTTGCACTGGACGCGCGTTTCGCTAACCATGTTAGCATCATCAGTAGATGATTAAAAATGAAAAATGAAGTGAAAGGTTAAAACTGAAACTAAACATTCTCTAACCCAGTGTGAGTACATATTATCAAAGTAAAACCTCTGAAGGCGGGTAAGGGGACAAATAACTCACAATCTTTAAGATGTTTATTTAAATTTAAATGCTTCAAAAAAAGCAGGGGGGCGACATGTTTCGGGACTTAACAATTCCCATCTTCAGGCCCAGAAAGACAAACGTCAACCTAGGAAGTAATAATTCTTATACGACGAACGACTATACTCCTCAAAAAAGAAAATATAAAATTGAAATAAGATTGTCTGATAATTATGGTATAGGCCTTTATTTAGAATTACAACGAAATGTTTCCCTTTTGAAAAGTTATACATTTTGCAATTACAATGAGAGAGATTGTTAGGTGAATGTTAACAACTCTAACTATTTTAATTCTTCCGAGTGGTAGGTTGACCTTTGTCTTTCTGGGCCCGAAGATGGGAACTGTTAAGTCCCGAAACATGTCGCCCCCCCCCTGTTTTATTTTGAAGCATTTAAATTTAAATAAACATCTTAAAGATTGTGAGTTATTTGTCCCCTTACCCGCCTTCCGAGGTTTTACTTTGATTAAAACTGAGTTTTAATCATCTGCTGATGATGCTAACATGGTTAGCGAAACGCGCGTCCAGTGCTGAAGTAAAAGTGTTTTGGTGTATCGTGATGATTTAATGTTTTATTTTGCTATATGAAATAGTTCTAAAAAACAAAATTGAAAAGGAATATACTGATATGGAGGCTAAAGAACAAGCAGGTTTAGAAGAGGACGATCCACAGTAGATCATATCTTCACACTGACACGAACCTAGAAAAGAAAACAGCATTTGATCTGGAAGTTCATATTCTGTTTATTGATTTGATAAAAGCTTATGACAGCATACCTATAAGGAGACTTGGGGAGACGCTATAACAAAGTAACATTAAAAACAAAGAAGCTGAACAAATTAGGCAAAGCAAATGAAGTCCTCCTACTCTGGGTGCCAACCCACCAAAGGATAGAAGGTAATGAAAAAGCAAATGATCTAGCTAGAAAAGGAGCGACCGCTCCACTAACTGGACCAGAACCGTTCTGCTTCCCAAGTAGAAACCAACTTAAAGCATAACTCAAGAACCTGTAAGACTCCATCCGTAACCTGGAATGGGAATCCTCCAACGGTCTAAGGCACTCAAAGAAATTTCTCAGGACTTACGACAGTAAAAAAATCAAACATCCTTGGTTTCAGTTTGAACATCTTCAGATTATAAGAAAAAAAAGACCAGACAGACCAGCATAAAGACCAGAAAATACTTTGGAAATCTTATGAGACAGGAGAAGTACCAACTATTGCAGAACATCATGCAAGGCAAAATAGAAGTGAGACGTTGAGCTGGAAGAAGAAGGACTTCCTGGCTCAAGAACTTGCGAGAGTGATACGGAGTAAATACCAACACGCTGTTTAGAAGAGCCGTGAACAAAATACAAGTGTCATTGATTGTAGCCAACGTTGCAGATTGTCACGGGGTTTGTAATAGGACACTGTCTCTTCAATAAACCCCTCAGTAGATTGTAGTTAAGATACTTAAGAAACAGCGTCGAATGCAGATTCTGTGGGGAAAATGAGAAAACACCAGAAGACCTGAGACTGTAGAATAAGTAATAACTTAAGATAGGGGGACACACTATATCTATAAGGCCATGGTGATTAACTTCGCCCCTCCCATACAATGTACGTACAATCTACTCTTTTAGAGCACAGGTTACAAGTTCCTAGTACCAACCGAGAGTCTGTTGAACTCTGCTGCAACATAATAATCTATTTTTTCATTAATATAGGAATTTTATTAAAATTCTATTGAACTTTATCTAAATTGAACTTAATAATGGAATAGATTGACCTTATTTCTCGAAGCAAACAACTTTTTAAACGACCATTCCGTCCATTCCGTCCCTATCGATTGTTAATTATATTCCGACCGCACAGGTGATCGGACGTTTTCCATTTTGTAAACAATGGAAGTCGATATCGAACCTTTAATGGCCAATAATACTTATTGTTGATCGACGCATTGTCGTTCTTTTCTGGCCTAGCCAGTGCCGTAACATCTGCAGTTTGCAGAACCTATTTTTTATAATAAACTTCTCATTATTACACACGAAGTAATTTACAATGATTGAAATACGAGTAGTGCACAAACAATTTGTAATTCATCATCATTTTCAGCTTATTCAACCATTTCCAATTATGGTGTAGCCTCTCTCGCATATTTACATACTCTCTTCGTAGTTAGGTCCATTGTTGTCTATTGTTGGCTATGCGGGACCAAGTTATCCCTGCTAATTTCCTAATATCATTTGACTTTGTGGATGTCATCTTTTACCTGGGTCTTTTATCGTATCCACTCTATTCTTTTAAGGTCTTTCTTGGTCATTCCCAGCATATTTCGATCCTTTGAGCGTTGTGAGACCTGCAGTTTCCTTATCATATCCGTTTTCCAGGTTTAAGTATCCAGGTTTCGCATGCACATGTCACTGGTAGTACACATTGGTCGAATGCTTTCTTCTTTGGATTGAGTGGCATTCTAGATTTAAATAGTTTACAGTTAAAAAAAGTACGTTAAGTTTAACTGAGTTTCTTCCATAAGTACTCCATACTAACTTAATTCTTCAGTTGATTTCTGCTAGTAGAGATCCCGAGTTGTGTATTAATTGTACCAAATATACAGGGTGGTCCGAACTGTATTCCGGAAACTTCGGTAGCATATTGTGCAGATAAAAATAAGTTAAAAAGTTCGTATAAATTAAGTCCTAAAATGCTTAGTTTTGAAGATACAGGGTATAGAAGTTTCATTTTTTATTTCGATTATTTCCAAATAATTTCAGAAGTAACGTCAATATTTGGATGAAAATTGGTGTCCAGAAGTTTTTTGACATGAGAAATTTGATTCTGATCTTCATATGACTCCTACTTGTAGAGGGCGCCACCTACATATTTTTTAACTGGTTTGAAGAGTAATAACTTTTCGTCCATACTGTATAAAACTACTGAGTGAAAAAAAAGTCTCTTCGTGAAAATCGCTACGAGTAATGATTCTCGAGATATTTGGAATCGAAATAATCAACACCTGTCACCATTGACATACATTAACATGTTGACTAAATAGTTATTAGACTGAAATCATAAATTTGGAATGTTTTTGTGCCAAAAGTTCAACAGAAACTGTTTTATCATGATTTTTTCGAAAAAAAAAATATGATTAATTTAAAAAAAATAAAAGTTCCCAAATTTATCGTTTCTGTCAAATAAATATCTACTTAATATGTTTATTTTTTGTAAATAAATGACATGTAACTAATTCCATTCTAAATATCTTAAGAACGGTTGCTCGTAGCGATTTTTTACGAAAAAAATCACGAAAATGTATATTTTTTCACTTAGTCATTTTATACAGGTACGAGCGAAAAGTTATTACTTTTCAAAACAGTTAAAACACATGTAGGTGGCGCCAACTACAAATAGGAGTCATGTTGACATCAAAATCAAATTTCTCATGTCAAAAAACTCCCAGACACCAATTTTCATCCAAATATTGACGCTACTTTAATTATATAGAAAAAATCGAAATAAAAATGAAACTTTGACATCCTGTACCTCCAAAACTAAGCATTTTAGGACATTTATACGAACTTTTTTACTTATTTTTATGTGCTACCGAAGTGTCCGGAATACATTTCGGAGACCACCCTGTATATATTCTTCTATTTCCAGTGTTGTGTTATTTATTAGAATGTCTTTTTTTCCACTAGTTCGTTGTACATTACTTTAGTTTTTGCTAAATTCATTTTCAGATCCACTTTATTGCTGGCTGTAGTTAGTTCATTAATTTGTGCTTGTATAGTTCTTCAGGACTATTGGCAATTAGGACTATGTCATCAGCGAATCTTAGATGGTTAAGACATTGTCCATCTATTTTTCATCCTTTGAAAGAACTAAATATTGCTTTTATCTTAACATGAAATATCTAACAAATATTATTGACAAAAGCCAATCTAATTAATAACGATAAATAGCGTATAATAGAATAATAATGGGTTTCTTGACATATGGATATTGAAATTATCGACTACATCATTAAATAGTAAATAGAATATTTTGTATAAAGTTTGTAATAATGTCAATATGAAATAATATCTAAAGTTGATAATGAATAGAAATTTAGAGAAAAAATATTTAGTATGAATGGTAGATGTAATATATGTATTTAAAGCAGGGTTGGAAAACATCATGATTTTTTAAAAAAAAATAAAAAAAAACAGATTTTTTTTATTTAAATAAGATTTTTTTAATTTTAATTCAAAACAATATTTAAATCTGATTTCCAAACTAGGACTTATTTCCAGTTAAATTCCTATCCTAAATCTTTAAAATACTGCCCGATACCAATAACATCTACGGCGTGTTGTTATTTTTCCATATCGGTCATCAATATATTCTATTCGCTCGCTTCAGATCAAAAGGATTTTTTTTTCAAACATCTCAAAAATATTAACTTTTGTCATTTTAACATCTAGGCATAAAAGTAAAGCACTGTTACGCCTAAAAACAAAAGTACAAAAATATATTATTAAACTAAGATATTAAGTGTCAAATTCAACGAGAGTATAAATTGTTGCTCCATTACTGTTCATATTATTTGCAATGTTTGAAATTGATTAAAAAATTATTTGTAATGTTTTAAAAGAAATAGTATGTTCTATTCGGAGTAAAAATGTACTTTTTGTGCCTCCCTGTAACGTCGGAATAGCTTTACGATGGTCCTTCAAAGAGCATCGTCAAAAAAAGTATAATTTTTACTCCTAATAAAACAATACACTATTATTGTTCGGAAATAGTCTTAAGACGAGAATGAAATTAGTATTATCTAATGTCAAAGTGTAAAGTACTGGTCATGTCGGTAGGAATTTGGAAACATACAACACATTTTCTGACAAATGGGGGGAATGAAGAGAAGAAAAAAGGGAATGAAGATATAGTCTCTACATCAGAAGAACCTAGTTCTGCACTAGACTTTGCGAATGATATGTATTTGAACAGCGAATTTTTGTCACTTATACATAAAATTTAAAATAAATCCCTGCGTTTAGCGGTCTAGTGGATCCACACGAAATTACTTTAAAAATCGGTCCAACATTTAAATTGATGTAGTATAGATATTTTTATATAGTTTTATAACATTTACAATTATTTTCGATTTATTATCTGTTATATCTGTTATAGAAATATTTTTTCTAGTTTTCTAGGACACATTTTCATAACTTTTACAGTTATTTTTTCCCTTTTAAAGGGAGAAGTCTTATCTCCCTAAAGGGAGATAAAACAGACCCAACAAACTATAGAGGAATAACATTACTGAGCACCTCGTTAAAACTTCTGACTAAGATCATTGCGGACAAAATCTCCTCAATAGTGCCAATAAGCGAGGAACAACAAGGATTCCGAAGAAACCGATCAACTACCGATGCACTATTCATACTCAGGCAACTAGTTGAAAAATCTTAGAATATAACTCTCCAGCCTATCTATGTTTTATAGATTTAACAAAGGCCTTTGATAGAGTCCAACTAAAAGACATCATCACCATCTTGGAAAGCAGTAATGTCTCGAAAGAACTCACCGAACTTACCAAGGACTTAAACACAAACACAACAACCCAAATAAGAACAAACTTTACCTTAACGCAGCATCTTCGAACTACAACTGGTATTTGCCAAGGCGACAGTCTCAGCCCTCTGCTATTCAACACAATCATGGATCAAGTAATAAAAACCGTCAAGAATCCTGGATTAGGATATCGAATGGGAATGCATAAAGTAAACATATTATGCTATGCCGATGACGCAGTACTTATTGCAGAGTCAGAGGATGACCTCCAAAGAATGCTACAAGCTTTTAACAGACAGGCAGAAAAACTTAACATGCAAATTTCCACAGATAAGACCAAATGCATGACCATTACAAAGGAGCCTCTACGGTGCAAATTGGTAATAAAAAACAAAACTATTGATCAGATAATGTCATTCGAACACCTCGGATGCAAAATTACAAGCTCAGGATTCCTGGAAGAAGATGTAAGGAAACAAGCCAGTAAAGCTGCCGCAATATCAGGACATCTTCAATATCCCATATGGAAAAACAAACATTTGAGTACAGAATGTAAGTCAAGAATATACAAAACCTGCATACGACCAGTGATGACATATGGTGCGGAAACCAGAGCTGAAACATCAGTAACAAATCAAACCTTAAGAATGATAACTGGATACACATTGAGGGACAGACAGAAAAATGTAGACATAAGAGAAAAGTGCCAAACAAACGACGTTGTCAGATGGATAAGGCAGAGAAGAAGAGAATGGAATCAGCATGTCAATAGAATGGGCCCCGACAGAATGGCCATAATAATTCGCAACAATGTACCCCATGGCAGAAGACCTACTGGACGACCACCTAAACGTTGGCAAGACAGTTGGCAGACAACCTCGCAAGAGTTGCTTAGACGAGGAGGAAACCGGAACTAACCAGGCGATACGCCCTCTAAAAGAAGAAGAAGAAGAAGAAGACAGTTATTTTTTGATTTATTAAGTTTCAATAATTTTTTTTTTATTTAAATCACATGATTAAAATTAAAAAAAATCACTTGATTTAAATCACGATTTAAATCATGCCAACCCTGATTTAAAGTCACAGCCACCTTAAAAACCATAAAAACATACATTTAACTGTTTCTTTCAACTCTATATTCAATTACTATCAAAATATTTCAACAAAAGCATATTATACGAGTATATACAAAATAACTATATCTAAAGAAGAAAACATTCGAGCAATGTGTACTACCAGTCATGCCTATGCATGCGAAACCTGGATACTTAAAACGGACATCATAAGGAAACTGCAGGTCGCACAACGCTCAATGGAAAGAAATGTGCTGGGAATAGCCAAGAGAGATCGTAAAAGAATAGAGTGAATACGACTAAAGACTCAGGTAATAGATTTCATCCACAGAATCAAATCCTTCAAGTGGCAATGGGCAGGGCACCTGGCAAGAACAACGGACAACATATGGACCACAAAAATTACAGCATGATACCTACGAGGAATTAAGAGACCTAGAAGAAGACCGAACCTGAGATGGGACCATGATATTAGGAAATTAGCAGGAATAACTTGGATAGCCAAGAATAGACAACAATGGGTCTAACTAGAATTTAGAATTTTTGCTCTTCTCCAGGTGGTTGGTATATAATCCCATATCGCTAGACTGCTTCTTGTAATGCTTAGTATATGGTGAACAGCTATTTGCTGACCCTCCTTTAGAAGGGCAGGAAAGATTCCCTGCTGCTTTATAGGGCTAGAAGGTGTTGATCGCCCATTTCAGTTGTTCTGTTATTACTAGCTTGGCTACTTCCCAATCTTCCCTGCAAGGATTGTCGGATTCAGTGGGAGCTACATGCGTATCAATCGGTATGCTACCTGGAAAGTGTGAGGCTACACCATAATTGGAAATAGTTTAATAAGCTAAAATGATGATGATGATGATATTGATGACAAAATTACTTTGTTTCAATAATGGTGCTAAAATACTTTTTTTAATTTCCATTATAGAATGCTGTAATAAGCTCTTCCACATTAAATTCCTCAATTGCCCTTTACATTCTCTAAATGTTATTGTTACTTGACCGCTGTGTATATTAATTAAATGCCAACGTCGCATCCATAATTAATAAGGAATGTTTTCGTAACATTCTGTTTCTCTTCAAAATATAAACAGTTCACGGATGTTATCGGCAATTAATGGCGCATCGCGAACGCAAACACCATTTAACAAAGATCTTTGAGCCTTATTCTCAGGGTTGGGCTTGGAAAATTAATTGTTTTCGCTTATAGTAGACACGACGTTTATATTAGATACACCTTCCTATGTCTAAACAACCATTTATTGAAAAAATACGTATCTGAAATCTAACTTATGCAATACAGGGTGAGCCAACGACAGAGTAAAAAAATCTATTAGAAAAAATGATGATATATCTAGGGTGCCAGGGAAAAAAAGTATAAGTCAAAAAAGTTGATTTTTCAGAAATCAAATTTATTTATATGTGATTTTATGGAATTAAATAGTTATGGTTGTTACTGCATTAACAAAATATTTAATGAGATAAGATATTATACAAGTGAAACACATTAACTCAGCGTTATCATTGAACAGAAAACATGACTTATCCTAATTTGACCAAATGAGAAATGTCACTTATACTATTTAAACCAAACAAAACTAAATCCCCAAACCTATAAGCAATATAAAATCGCTCGAGAATAATAAGACAAAACTTGGAAAAAAATATTGATGCCTAAAATACTTCATAACTGTTGCAGTTAGTCGCGTAGGTCATCATCTTCTGAATCAGGGTAAGTATCAGGCATGTCACTACTTTTAAGGTTTCTATAAAAATCGTGAAATGTTGGTGAGATAAGAGGAAGAAGATCTAAAATATCTTTTTTCTTCTCTTTTGAAATGGGTATGGAAGATGTATAGAGGCGTTCTGGGTACAAACGTGCATCTTGTTGTCCCCGACGAGTAAGGCATAAGGTGTGAAAAGGCTCATCGTTGTCCAAAGTAGTTTTGTAAAGTATTTTTCCGGATTCGCGTGTATAACGAAACCACTTTACAGAATGCCAGTTGAACTGATTTCCATCTTCATCCTTTTTTCGAAGTTGCAAACTCTTTTTTAGCAGATCTGCAAAATTAAGGAAATCCGAATGATTGAGCTCGATAACTTCAAATTTTTTCTTTTTCCCAACTGAACGAACTAACTGGTACCAATCATAAGGGTGAGAGATAGGCACTTGCAACTTCTTCTTTTGCTTTTCAATAAGTCCATGGTCCACATCACACTCTAAATGAGTGTGTCCACTAATAAGGAACTTATGATCCACAATTTCCAAGTGTATATTTTGTTGCATGGCCACTAAAAACATGGTGGCAACATGGGAGTTTTTGTTCTGCCCTCCACAGGTATCAGAATATAACGTTACCTTTGATACCTGTTGAGGAAGCGAAGTAAGTTCCTTAAAAATGCATGTAGCTATTTGGTTTCCTCCCCGGCCACCCTCAGCTTCATGCCACATGTAACATCTAACATTTTGAGTACTAGTTTCATGTAAGGTTAGGTTGAAAGTCCAAAGTTGCCTTTTGTAAAAGGCAACTGACGTATTCAACATGGGGGTTGGTAAACATTGCTGCAAATCAAACATAAAACAACGCCGAGTTTGATCATTTGCTGCCAGTTCCTTATCTTTTCTTTTCTCTTCGTACGCGTTATCAGCTTCTAAATGGTGTATAGCTAACTCCTCTTCACTTTTCTTCTTTTCTTCTTCATCCCCTGCTACTCTGATTTTCATTCTGAGCAAGTCACATTTATTACAAGTATCGACTTTGGGTTCTTTGAAGCTTAAGTTCATTTTGTGAAATTCTCTTTCGTAGATTTGCCTGGATACTGGCTTTCTTTGGATGCTATTAATTTGGTCACAGTAAAGACTGTACATCAAACTTAGACTTAAATGAGGAGGTAAGTATCTCCTGCTACTTTCCCTTCGTGTATAGTGTGATTGGTATAGGGGAAACGATGATATGTGGTCTTTAACTTGTTGTAGTGTTTCAATGGAATGTTTGTTAGCGGAAACTGATCTACCCCTATTATCATCATAGGTGATTCCAGATAATGTGCTATTCTTATTACAGAGAGACAATGTAACGAACATTTGTGTTTCCCCAAGCGTTTTCATGAAACAGGCACGACACACACGAACCCTTTCACCATTAATAACAAAGTGAAAGATATGTGTCTTCGTGCGGAATTTTTCTTTATCAGGATCTACTGTTCTTTTTCTCGAAGAAGCGGGCTCTTTAGTATCAACTAATCCAGCAATAAATCTTACTCTTTTGTTTCTGTCACCAAGTGCCCAATACTCTTGAAATATTTTTTCTCTAATAGTTCTCTCTTCAAATTTCACTTCCAGCTTTTGGCTACATTTCATTCGGCATGACGCCAAGGGCTTTGACACTCTCTCTTTCACTACTTTATTTTTAGCCGTTATGTAACTTTTTCCGGTGTTTCTTTTTTCTTTTCTTTCGCTTCTCTTCTTTCTCGAATAAGTGCCTTTCTCCGCACCATTTTGTCTTGAATTTTCCACCGCAACATCTTTTTGAGCAGCTGCGCATGGTTTTTTATTTCTGGGTCTCTTTGATATCTTCAATGCTGAAACGGTCTTAAATACGTGCACATCATTGTCGTCACTTGATTCGGATGCATCTGGACTATAACTTTTGTCAGCCACGCTGTCGTCACTACATTCCGATAGTACATCAGTTGGTTTGGATGGGCCTAAAAAATTGTTGAAAGCTTACATTCAAAAGAACGCGCATTTTATGATATTTTTAAAAATGATATCAAGTCTTAAATTTTCGTGACTTCAGGTTATCAACAACGTTATGGCATGCTCCACGCGAAAATCAGTGTGTCTATATTTTTTATTTTTGGGCGATTTTGAATATAATAAAATTAACTTAGAAACATAATAAAATAGTAGTTTTTACCTGGAACTCCTAGTATTGAGGAAAAGTCCTGCATAGAATTTGATGGTTGGCAAAGATTTTTGCGTAGATCTGCTTGTTGACCATCTTCATTCCGCTCTTTTCCTAGATAACAGAACAATCAGGAAGGTAATCTACATACAAACCATTCATTCACAATTCAACGTAATGCGTCAAATCATTATATCAAAAAATAGAGGCGAGTGTGTTTTTCCACCCAAACTGCAAATAAGAACGCAATATAACGGTAACGCGGATGTGAGCTACGAATAGAGCCCCCTTTAAAGGTTTTTAGAATACCGGTATAGAAAGAAGTCAACCTAACTCCCTATATCGATTTCATTTTTTAAATGATACAGCGATTAAAATCAAATAGAGTAAATCTAAAAAGTAAACAAAACTCCTACTTACCCTTAGTTTCAACAAGGCTCATTATTTTTCTGGTTCTGTCACTGGCCATTGTAACTAATAATACACTTTTGCACTTTTGTTTAATTAAACTGAACGTTCTATAGTAAAACTAAAATTAAACGCATGTACATTTCGGCACTGAATATTTTTGAGGTTATGCTCTAAGAGTATAAGTCTAGCAGTTTTTACGATCAAAATAGAACATGTCAACTTATACTATTTCGATTGTTGGTTAAAACAGTATAGCTTGACATATACTATAACGATCTCAACAATCTAGTTATACTCTTTGTATTATTGGAAAGATAATGCGTTATTTCTTTGCATGACTTATACTCTTTTTACCAAAAGGTGGGCAACACTTTAAGGATTCAGTTGCTTGACTTATCTCATTTTGAGCAAATCATGACTTATACTCTTTTTCCCTGGCACCCTAGAAATGATCGAATTAAAGAACATAAAGATTATTTAAGAAAGGGAGATTTTCACAAATCTAAGATTTGTCAGCATTTATGGGACACAGGGCACAGAATAAATTTTAATAACGCCAAAGTTATAATAACAGAAGCGATAACCTCTAAAAGAAAAATAAAAGAGGCTTTTTAGTACAATCTAATAAAAATAAATGTATTGCTCATGCATCTGTAGATGTTAGTAATGTATGGCAATCGCTTCTTTGATTTTAAAGAACATAACATACCTCCCTAAAAATTAAAAATAATCATTCAGAAGTGTTTACAAAAAATAACTATTTTATTTTGTAGATTTTCTTGCAGTGCTGTGGCGAAATACCCATAAAGGATTTTTTTGGAGAGAAAGTTTGGGGCTTTTTGGTTTTACCTTTATTAAGTGTTATCAAATTTATAGAAGGCGTCCATTCTTCTCAAAGAGACCTGGTTTAAATGAAAAAGTAGAAAAACAGAGACCGAGACTTTGTCTTTTTTCTACTTTTTTTAATTGTTATCAGCTAGTAACTGCTAATTTTGAAGTTTAACTTGGTATAATGTCATTTTAACAGCACGTCGACGGTTTTTGTAGACGTATCTGTTTTAAAACACTAAAGTGTTCTCGAATAGTTTAATTTAAATATATTAAATTTTTTTTTTTTTTGTATTTTTTTGCTTCCAACGACGGAAAGAGATAAACTTTCCGAAACGTTAAGCATTTTTTTGTTCGTTAGGCAACTTTGTGTATCTGTAAACCTAACTTCTGATAAGTAGTTTCCGTTTGGGATTAAAGCAGAAGGGTTTACAAAAAATAACTATTTTAATTTGTAGATTGTCATGCAGTGGCGAAATACCCATATAGGGTTTTTTTGGAGAGATGAATCCGCCACATAGATATAGACATTTTTTTTTATTCTTTTATTTATATTTTGGTGAATTATATCAAAGATTTCTCCAATTATTATTCGTGGGCTTGCCAATTTTTTTCAATTTCCTCTTATTCCAAAATTACCTACCTATTCCCGTTATACTCGATAGAAATTTCTCAATGCCGAGCCCACGACTTTGCGCGCGCTGTAAAATTTCGTTGTTCGACTTCAATTATCATAATTGTTATTAACTATTAAATATCAAACCCAGATCGGTTTCACATTTTCTATTATATTATACGCCGTAGTCTACAATCCGCCAACGAATATGACGCGAAAGAATATTTAAAGCCCTTCTGGCGACACGCAAACTTACGTAACGTCGATATATAGAAGAGAATTTAAATTGTTTGAAATTATAGGCATTCCGCGGCGGTATTTTACGCAAAGTGCTAAGTAGTGTTATTAAGTGACATGTTTCTGATGGTTTCGGGCTACGAACAACTGTGATATTCTCTTTGAAAAAAGTTGTATTTAGTTCGACCTGAATTAATGATATCGATAACTCCGGTTGTCTAATCGGAAAATTGCAGAGAGTGAATTCAATAGAAAGCTGATAAATAAAAATTAAATTATTGACTACTAATCTAAATAGTTAGCCGTTATTCGATTTATCTCTATTTTTAAATAGAATATTATCCGTTTCATACATTTTATTAACAGTTTTACTCCAGGCTTTGTGCCTTTGCAAATTACAATTTATCCTCTGTAAATGCTTATTAAAATTTTTGATTATGTAATGGGCACTTTGTTTACTCACTTGTTTCGTCGAGCTGCTTAAATCCATTTTTGCTTTTGATCAAATCGGTGTAAGAAGTTGTGAAGCTATAAAATGGTTATTTCGAAAGAGTTGAATATCTGGGGAAGTTGAGTTATTGAATGTTATTGTACCCAAAACCACGTAATTATACCCTCTTTTCTGTGTTAACATATTTTCGACAATTTTATTACCATTATTTGAAATCGCCCAGTTCGTTTTTTTTTCACTTAATTTTTACTACCTGAAACAGCGTTATATCACACAAACCTCGTACCCTACTGTTTTATAGTTTCAATAACTGCACTATTAAAAACTAAAGTATGTAAATATTCTGACAAAGCCACAATTTTAAAATTATTTCAATGCGATCGGAACTGCGTGAAATACATAGCGAAAACTTCTGATTTCTGCCGTATCGAGAGCTGTGGTCAGAATTTTTAAAATCAACTGAAATGCACCGAGACAATAGAAAATTAATTACAATAAAATATTTGCCTGTTCTACCACTGAAAAACAGAATAACTACTTATAGTCTAAGAGCTGATTACATAACAAACCTTATCATCGTTACATGGCTAATTTTTCTTATAAAGTATCCTTTTGTGTAGCCATTATGAAACAGCCATTGTGAAAAACGTGAAATTTTGATAAGAAAGGGATGATTTAGCCATGTAGCGATGATAAGGTTTTTTTATATAGGCATCTCTCCGTCTATTAAGTAGATATTTTTTTATTATGCCACTGGGTTAGAATCCAAGGGAAATCGGCTAGTCAATGGCACTTCACTTCTAACCTAACAAAAGACACATTTTCAAGGAGTACACTATTTTTGTTAACTCTGTTTCAGTGGTGAACTACCCAGATATGTTTTTATTATGTCAGTTTACTTATCATAATATTACGCGTATCCAAGAATGTCACAATTTTCTCCTCGAAAATAATTGCAATCTATAATTGTGCCGAATGCCAATTTCACAGATTGTCAAGTAGCACTACAAGCACTAAATCATACAGAAGTCAATTTTTAATAATGTTACATTTCCTGGATCGACCAAAGGCGACCAAAAGGCAGATGAATGGTCAAACCCGGTTCATCAGTGCCATTCATAGGTCCAGAACCCTTCTGCAAAAAGATTTACAAAAATAGTCACAAAATAGTGGTTGGTCAACAAATCTCTAGAATGATGGAAAGTCACTAGAGCACAGAAAACTCACTAAAGCAGAGACAAACGATAAAATTGATATTAGAATATTCGCTAAACTTACAGCAGACACCCCTATTTCTAAAATCCTTATGGAGGCCAATGGTATTTCTAACAGGACTTAAAAAATAGAGAGTTGTGTAGAGTTAGCTTTAAAGCTTCTAAAATATTTAAATTACCTGAAAAACATCTAAGATTTTCTACCTGCGACAGAAAATCTATTCCCTTATCCCTTATCACATCTACTAAAAATAAGAACGACTTTATTATCGCTTACACATTTTATTGCTCCACAAAATAATATTTGTAAACTAGTCTTAAGCAACTAGTTTTAAACGGAAACGCTTTATATGTCGGACATTGCTATTTTAGTGTGGTTGGGGTAAACGAAATTAAGTGTTTTATTCTAATTTACTGATAAACTGAGATCGAGAAGTGAGAGCGTAAGATAAGTAGTATAAATATTCATTTGGTAAATTAGCAATTTCAAATTAAACGAGTATATTAGAGTGACAATTAGTTTTTTAATTAACCCAAAATTTAAAAAGGAAAGTTTAGAGTTTTTTTTTTCAAATATTATAAGTATAAATATTATTTTTCAAATATTTTTGAAGTGGCTATTGTGGTCCTCTTCTGATCTATAAACCTAAGTAGTAACCACATTGCCCAGTGATATCCTTTCCAAAAAGTATTATAACTTTTAAACTAAACTGTTTACCATTGGCTTATCAGGTGCCTTAATACAAGAACAACAGCCAGGCTGAAGGCCAGAGCTGAGATGCCCACTGCGGGGCCAAAGCTGGGTGAATTAAGAGATGGGCAAGACTCGATTTCCCAGTATTGGGCCAAGTCTAAATCACCAAAAAATGGCCCAGGCTTAGTTAACCAACTCTGGTTCAAAGCTGGGTCGCCGTAGCATGGGCTGAGATTTCCAGTGTTGGACCAAATTTGGGTGAATTAGGCGATGGCTAAGACTTGATCTCCCAGCCGTGGCCCAAGATAGGGTGAACATAGGATTGGCCAAGCCTGAATTACCCAGCTTTGGACCAATCTTGGTGCGCCGAAATCTGGTTTCCCGCGACTGGGCCACGCTTAGCCCCATTGTCAAACTACAGGGACTCCTGTATGGGTAAGCTCATTAAAATTCAGTATGTAAAGTTTTAAAAATGTATTATCCTGCTATTATTCCGAGATACAAAAAGCATTGTATATATTTTAAAATAGTTTTAGTAAATTTCTCCATCTCCAGCAGACACAACGAGATCGAACCGGTCTTAAATCAATTTACAAACAAGATCACTAAACAACCTAGCCAGATCAGTAGCTTTTCAGATCGATAGTATCGATTACGCGAGATATCGATATCTCATACTTAATCGTATATTTACGGGCTACGTAAAAACCTACGCACGCAGCCTTTCTACCAATCGGAACTGATAAATAAACAACAACGTCCGGACGTTCGTTAACACCCTGTATAGGCGCAGACGTGACGACTTCACTAAGCTCTAAACAATAAACATCCACTCACACAAGAAGTTGTAAAGCACATTATATGTAAATATGGCTTCGGGAGATTTTCAGGTATGACTCATTCAACGAGGTATGTGTGTTGTGTCTCACAGAAAAAGTTGATATATTATGTTCATAAATATTTCAGTGGCGGGTAAAATGTATTGTATTGTTTGAGCGAAAGTACCAAGAGAGTTTTTTGTCACTAAAACTGGTCAAATATCTCCAACGACTAATTCAATTTGATTTAGAAAAACTCTTAAAACTAAATACTTAATTACACCTATAATCGAAGGCTCGATTTTTAAATTCATTGTTGGCAACCATGGACATATTTGGGGCCGGGCTGACTAACAGGAATTTAAATTTCCCGCAGTGGTTTCAGGTGGTAACTCTGCTGTAAAAATATCAAGTTATCAAATCAATTTTTTTATTTTCTGTCGTTGTCATTCGTTTTGACACTTATTACGAGTTTTTCGTTTCAATGAAAGTGTTGTGATACTTTAAGCTTAAATTTTTTACTAGCAGTTTATTCAGATCGTTTTGTAGCATTATTCTTTTGGAACCTCTTTTAGTACGAAGTGTACATTCATGATAGCTTAATAGCCGTTACAAAAAACTAATCGCATCCTTAATAAAATATTTTGAACGAGAAAGCGGTAGTAATGGTCCTTTATGTCCTTTAAATATGTGATTTTGTGTGATTGTGTAAAAATTGTGATTTTGTGCGTTCTCTTGCTCTCTAATGACAACTATTTCTTCTTCTTTAAATTCCTCAATAAGGTAATTGATAATTTACGACTTGGCAGCTATAAATATATTGAACGATCATCGAAAATGCTGAGAAGGGGTTTCAACATTTCCCTCGTATAATAAGGATAATGACATATCTATAGAAAAATAGAATCAACAGAATCCGTAGAACAATAGGTTATAAAATTCACGTAACATTGGCATCTTTCATCGATTTATCCACATTTGACTATTAGTTTAATATTTTAAGTCTTTTATCTATGACTATTAGTAAACTATTAGATACCTGCAATGACTAAAGAATATAATGACATGTACCGCCCATATACGGGCTGCAGCAGAATTTGTCACCTTAGACGCCATTCGTTTGATGGCAAACAATGAGTCATCATCTGGTCACCAGCAACAATTTTAGCGATTTTTAATAGTTTGTGTGTAGTGAACTTTATATAAACTTTATTATAACGGTGATTAGTTGTTCAGCTTTCAAGTGTAAAAGCAGCAGCCATAAAAAAGAGCCAGGACTTACGTTTCATAAGTAAATAAACAGTCCGCTCCACCTTTTTAGCGCTTTCTTAGTTTTTTATTGAATTCGATAATTATTTTTCTGATATTATACAGGGTGGGCCACTGGAAACTTACAAAGGCTATAATTCTTAAACCAAAAAAGATATCAAAAAAATAAAAAATACCGTTGCTATAATATCAAGGGGGAATATATATGACGTATTTTTTTAACCACCCCGACCTAGACACTTGAAAATCTTAAATGGCAACACCCCATTTGTGGCGCCTTTTTGGAAAGCCCATTAAAAATGCTAAACGATGATCATAAAGTTTTTAGGGTGATATTGAAAAACTACCCCTTACACGAAAAATTAGGTGGACATTAATGAAAAACGTGATTTTGGGACCCAGCTAAATTAGTCAAATGAGGTATTTTTTACACCCCTAGATGCCACCATTGCCATTTTGAAGCTGAAAATAAAAAATGTAGATAATAAAAAAGGCAACACAAAGATGTTTTACTAATCGTTCAGCCTAATTTTGCGATAATGCAAATTCTTCCTTATCATCTATTTTTTTACTTTCAACAAACAGGAATCTTAAAATGTTTTCTTAAAAAATCTTTGCCTTTTTGCACTGTCTTCTATCGATTTTCAATCGTTTGCAAATTTGGTGTTATTTTAAACTTTTATTTGATTCGCTTATTTGAAAGAAAAATGGTTTATACTGTGGAAGAAAGAATTCAAATAGTTTTCCTTTATGGTGCTGAAGGTATGTGCTATTTGGAAATGGTTATGTTACGTTTATGTTAGAGATTTGATTCTAAACTTTCAAGAAACTGGATCGGTCAAAAATAAAAAAGGACAGGGCCCAGGGTACTGAATGAAGAAATGCAGATGGAAGTTATTGGTCAGGTATCGGTCAATCCAGAAGCATCAACATGCCAGTTGGCATCAGTCACAGGTATACCTCGAACATCTGTCAGAAGAGTATTCAAAATGCACTCCTATTTGTTGAAAGTAAAAAAATAGATGATAAGGAAGAATTTGCGTTATCGCAAAATTAGGCTGAACGATTAGTAACATCTTTGTATTGCCTTTTTTATTATCTACATTTTTTATTTTTAGCTTCAAAATGGCATTGATTAGATTAGAAGTGAGGGGGTGACACCTAGGGGTGGGTCGCGGTGGTTTGAAAAATACCTCATTTGCCTGGGTCCCAATTTGTAACTTATACTGAAACATCACTTTTTTCATTAATGTCCACCTAATTTTTCGTGTAAGGGGTAGTTTTTCAATTTCACCCTAAAAACTTTATGATCATCGTTTAGCATTTTTCATGGGCTTTCCAAAAAGGCGCCACAAGTGGGGTGTTGCTATATAAGATTTTCAGGTGAGTAGGGGTGCCGCCTAAGGGGTAGGTCAGGGTGGTTCAAAAAATATGTCATATGTATTCCCCCTCGATATTATAGAAACGGTGAAAAGAAAATTTTCAGTGGCCCACCCTGTATATACTTAATGTGTGCTATACGTCGATACTAGTTTTGTACCATTTGTTAACATTTTAATACGTTTTTTCGTAATTAATTATCATACTAATTACCACAGTATACACCATAGGCGTAGTCAAAACATTTATCAAAAATATAAATATCTCAACAAAGAGCTAGGTTAAGAAAAATATGTGCCACGGCACTGTTTGGTGACATCGGCACAATTTGCTCTCGGTGTTATTTGTCCTTGAATTCTTTAGTCATTGGATACCTGAGAAATTACGATGCTGCTAAAATGTGCTCAACGCGTATCCAGAAAATGATTCGCACGGTAACGAGAATACCAAAATCGACTACTTGGCGTTCCAACGTTTTTCTATCGAAGTTTAAGAATTCGAGCCCTGCACTCTGTTTTTTGATTTGTAGTCTAGTGTGCAACTGCAAACTACACCAACTGGAAAGGCTTCATTCTCTTCAGATTGCAAAGTAGATTCTAATTATTTAGGAGTGGAGGACATCAATGTTGGGATTATGGTAGAGACCTGTTTTGTAACCCAGCTAAGCGTTAGATCTCTTCATTAATGGAAGGATTCTCTTTGAATATGTACAGTACGTCTGCTGGATCTGTGTCTATGAAAGGAATGCGGACAAAAAACATTTAAATAAACAGCAATATATTTTATACGTCGACTTGACGAGTACGTCACCGCAAATCGCTCCGCCCACTCATTTTATTGGCTACTTGCAAATTTGTCGAATTTTTATTGATGGGACGCGTCGTCTAATTTTTTACGAAAAACATCGAGAGATTATCGTTTCCCCTCTCACGGATACCCCGTAGCTACTGAACGGACAGACGTACTGTACATACTTGACATTTGACCAGCTCTGTCAAAAGAATCATCGTTGTATTTCTGTAGTTTGATTGTTGGTTGATTTTTTAAAATAATTTCTTGTCTCAGTGCTCTAGAATATGACCTGTCTATGTGTAATATGTATTTTACAGTACCAAAATTGACCAGTCTTTTACAGTCAATTGTTTTGACATATTTTATTATAAATTTATTTACTATTGTACTATGCGCTAAAGTGCACGCCTTTGATGTACATCTTATATGTTAAAATTATGATTACAACACGTGAGAATTTCTCAATATTGTTATATTTTCTCTTATTTCCTACTTATATAGGATTATGTATAGTGGCAAATGAGATGTTCCTAGATTTTTTTACTCATCTGGCTTGTCTACATAATGCTGCTAGTAAGAGTGAAATGAAAAGAACTTCTTGAGGCAGAAATTTGGTTGACAATAGTAAAATATAGTTATTTTTTTGTTTTCTGCCACACACTGCGTTGAATCCAAATGAAAATCAGCTTATTAGTCGCTTTTTACTTACTAGATTGCAATAAAAACCCTCTTTTATTTTGCGTTTAGAGGCTATCGGTTCTTTCATTATAATTTTTTCGAGGATAAAATCTACTTTATGCTTTATGTCCCATGAATGCTCACAAATCATTTTGCAAAAATCGCCCTTTTAAATAATCTATATACTCTTTCACGCAAACGTTTAACGCTCTAGATGTTTTGTTGATATACAGGGTCTTAAAAAAGTGCAAATATTTTTAGGGTTAGCTTCGTGAAAAAGAAATTAGTATTTTTTTGAAAGGAAAAAAAACAGAAAAGGTCTAGTGGTTCTCCAAATTTAAGCAAACAATATTTTTTTTGCAAATATTCAAAGTAAAATAACTCGGTTATTTTGGATTTTTGGAGTTGTTTGAAAAACGGTAAAGGGAAAATATATTTCTTTTATCGAGATCTACCAGCCCTGAAAATATTTGCATTATTTAAGACTTACCCTGTATTATTTCTCCCATTCACATGGTATTTTGTATATCACAATTTTTGTTTGTTGTTCAGTTTTCATTGGCTGAATGTGAGTCAAAATGGATCTTAGCATATTCTGTGCGTTCATGGATGTTCTTATGATAATATTGTTTTTCCATCCTTGTTACTTTTTTCCTAAAACGCCTCGTTTGTATTAAATTTTAAATTGTATAAAATGTGTATTGGCTTTATTGTGCGTATTTTATTTGTATTTTGTTGGTTTTAATGTTTTGTTAATAAAAGATGGTGAATAATACACTTTTGTTAATGTTTCTTTTATGTGGTTTATGTATTTGTTTAGAAAATTATTGTTTGAACATATAATTTTTGCCTTATCATACAGGGTGAGACTTAAATAAGTACAAATATTTTCAGGGCTGATAGATCTCTATAAAAGAAACATATTTTATCTTTACCGTTTTTTCAAGTAAGACCAAAATACCCGAGTTACTTACTTTGAACATCCAATTGAAAATTTCCAAAATAAGTATTTTTTTGTTTAAATTTTGAAAACTACTGTATCTTTTCTGTTTTTTTTTTCTTGCAAATTTAATCTACTGCATATGTTGCTATATTATCAAGAAATTATGTTTTTAACTAAAAACTAAAAAAACAAATTTTCTTTAGAAAATTCCAAATTTTCCAATTTTTTTTTCATGAAAAGAAATATCATAATCGTATTTCTAGGGTCAACATATACTACCCCTAAAATATTTGCACTTAATTAAGACTAACCCTGTACAAACTTATATAAAAAAAAATATGTGAGTGGCGAAAAATTCAGATTTAAAAAAAACTGAACCCGTGGAAAGGTATAGCCACTATTTATTAAAATATGGTTGAAATTCGTTGACCGTCCTGTTCAAACAAATCCAGGCCAACGTCCGTTTCATAGGAAATACTACCGGCGACTTCTTCAGCGCTCACGATGGATATAGAGTACCATGACACTTAATTTAATTAAGAGACAGAGCCGTGACGTGGAAGAGCAACGTAGAGACCGTCACTTTTCGTTATTCCCCATCGTATTTGAATAGTTTGTCCGTTAAACCGTCTTTGCCTTCCTTCTAAGGCTCTTTTGTTCGGTCAAATACACCTGTCGGGGTGCTTATTCTGACCGACGAACAGTTGCATCCGCCTGCGCTAAATCCTATGCACTTGTTGCGACAAAACTTAATTATTATTTTTTGTCTGTTTCCTTCTATTCAATTTTCCTTCTACAGGGTGAGTTTCCTACGATGTTCTCTATGGGTATCTCGGAAACTACTGGAGATAGAGAGTCAGTTAAATAGGGAAAGAATTGCAGTTTTGTGGGGTCATAAACATGCGCCTTTCAGATTTTTGAAAAAGTTCATGGCTTACTAGATATTTCGAAAAAAACAAATTTCGGCTATTTCAAAAATTGTCCCTAATTCCATTATAATCTATTTTAGACAAAAAGTTTTCAGATAAAAGATGTAGATAATCACGTCCTTAATGACATTGTGTCCTCCGTTTTTTTTCTAAAGCCTGTCACAAACATATGTTTTTTTAAATGGAAACCATAGTTGGCCATGACTTCATAAAAAGCGCCATTTTTTAAGCTTTTCAGCGATATGCTATAATATGTTTCTTTAGAAAAATTACTAAGTTATAGTCAATTCTTATCATTTTTAAAGAATTTCACTTAATTAGCCATGGCAAAAATAGTTAGTTAGCCATGGCAAGTTCAATCGTCGTTGCTTTCAATAGTTTGAGTAATGTAAAGGGAAATTATTCGAAGAAATAAGCCTACGCTCTGACCTGTTATTTTTAGTCGACCGACTATTTAGTTGCAAAAGTGAAAACATTACATTCTTATGGAGCCCATCGGCTATTTGATTGAATGTGAGCGGGGCTCTCCATAAGGACACATTGGTTACAAATATGCAACTAAATAGTCGACCGATTAAAAATTGTCTGTTAGCATATAGCCTAAGGCTACGCAATGCAATCAAATATTGGGCCGATCGGCTCAATTGTTTTCACTTTTATAACTAAATAGTCGAGTTGCTGTTAGTTTAACTTTTTCATGAAACTTTTTTTTCTAGTAGTGAGTAGTGAAGATCTAAAGAATAGTTTAAAACTATTTATTACACAAATCATGAATTTTAAGTACCACTTACGTATTGCAAAATTAGTACCCGAAAATTTGTAAATTCACTTGACATTCTTTTCGTTTTGACCTGCCTCCTAATCTATTCACCGAGAAATGTCGAGGTCGATAAAAAACAACTGAAATGGGAGGAAATGCCTGCTAGATGTTGAATCGAACGAAAATGACGAATGAAAATGAAAAAAGTAGGACGAGAGAAATTACTTTGCATTAAAAACAATACGAAGCGTGACTAAACAATCGAAAAACAATTGTTTTTTAATCGTTGGATGATAGACGGGTGGATATAGAAAACATTGGGAGTATTTATATACACGATTCTAATTTCTTGTTATTAAGTGGGCAGGTATGTAAATAGAATAGGTCGTATTATGTAATAATTTGGTCCAACACTATTATAATTCAATGATTCTTATTATGTCTCCTTTTCTTGAGTTATAACTCATCATACAGTCTATAAAACTCATCAAACATGAGCATCTTCCTGTTGAAGGTGGGACATGCTATTTTCCATCCTCCCCTCACAACAGCTGTTCATCCACCTAGGAACGGACATACAGATACAGAGTGGCGCCTCTAGTCGATGACTCGCCAACTCGATGTCCTTACATTGGAGTTCTGGCAAAGCCGGTAATACATCGCTAGGGTTAGTCGGCCCACTCTACAGAGTCCTGCATGTAGAAGTAAGGGAGACAAGAATATAATGGGTTGCCCCCTGGAGTCCCAAGATTGAAACCTGTTGAGGCTAGTCTTCTATCTAGCCACGTATCCCTTTGACCTGGTCCCGCCATCATAGCCTTTAGGTTTTTGGTGAGGTTGTCACCTCTTAGTTCGGGCGGTTAAACCAAGACCCCCCACACCCTTAGCCTGTGATACTTGACAATAAAGATTGCCTGCTATGATGGAGAGTGTAGTCACATCCGGCATCGTTATATGTCTTGATGCAATTCACTGGACACTATACTACAGCCAGGGACAAGACAGTGAGATGCTCCTTAAATCCAGCTAAAATGACAGAGGGGGTTCTCCCTAGCACCTGACCAAGAGCTTCTCAACTAACGACAAGGTCTTGGATCTCCTAGAGGAAGAATCGATGAATTACCAAGAGTGAGATCTGAAAAATAACAGAATGACCAACACGCATAAAATGTAATGCCGAGTCCAGACCAAGGCGACAAAAAGTAAACACGATTTTGAGACAAACACAAGACAAACTTGCGACAAAAAATGGGGAATTCTGACAAGACAAATTTGAGACAAATTGTCCACACCGCAAGGACAAAAGTACAACAAAGTCAAAAGTTTAGTTGTTGCGAATGAGTTTTATTAACTATTGTGTCATTTCACTGGTCTCCTAGGCAGCACACGCCATCCAACTGTCTGACAACTTGTAAAATATCCCCAATATAGGTACAAAACATAGACACTTTGATCTTTACCGACTCGAGACGGGACATTGAAGTCTCCGATTTTTTTAAACAAAACAAAAACAAAACAAAAATGAGACAAAAATGTCGCAGAAATGTATTGGATTTGTCGCAATTTTGTCGTAAAATATGAATGTTTCTGATGTCTTGTCGTTGTTTTGTCTGCTTGGTCTGGACCCGGCATAAGACCTACAGAACATTGTCGGCAAAATTAACGAAGTAGAAGATCAGTTTGAGGGATCAAGAAGTGAAAACAGTCATCGGCATTGAAAAAATACGTTAACTATACCAAAAAAACGTATTTCTCCAACGAATCTTGTCCCTTAACCTTCAATTGCGAGTCATTAAATTTCTTTTTATGGCCTATATTATTGTGTATAGTCTGTCCAACGTGAAGATCCTTGACAGTGATAGATGTGTCTGTCGTTTTAATTTCAAAGTAGTTTATTTTATTTTACAAAGAAATAAGTTGGTACAACTGGAACGCATAGCAGGAAATTAATATATGTATTTAAAATTTGACTGGCAAGTATCGTCAAAATATTGTGAAAAAAACTGTATAAAACTGAAAAAATGTAATCGAGTTATTTTATTTAATAAAAAACGGTATGTGTTAGTACAAAACAAACACAAACAAGACACCACATACCAAAAAATATAATTGAAAAAAGAACTATTTCTTACTTTCAAGCTTTATGAAACTTCCCGCATTTATGATTATATTTATCAATATAACTTATGTACAAATACAAATTTGTAATATTCTGCAGGAATAAATAAAACAACATAAATAAAACAAACTATTTTATTAACAATAACACTTACCAAATTTTATACCTCATAGGTTGATTAATTAACTTTAATCTTAATTTTTTTAAACCAGTACCTTTTGACATTATTTTTCTGCAGTACTAAAATCCATTATTGACCTATCGTGTGATGTCGATATTTTACAGCTACTCCAGTATGTGTTTATTATGGTCCTTCTACCATATTCGAGATGCTACGACGAGATGGTATACGAACTTTATTGATAGTAACTTTATTGGTGTATCTGTATAAGACTTTCTGCCTGGGCAGCGAGTATTAACCATATACTGTGCTCTGGGTTCTACAGTTATTTTCACTCGATTTTTCCTCCACTTGACTTCAAAAGACACAAAACACTCTTAATAACACGAATCAAAATGCATCATCTTCCAAAACGCAGGGTATTTGACAAAAGTTGTCACAAAATTATAACCTATAATTTGGCAAGACTTTGACAAACGTCAAAAATCTAAAGGCGAGTTCATACGCATCGGCGTCCGTTTGTCGTTCATCGTTCCGTCAAACCAATAAAATTGAAATACGATCTGTCATTTTTGAAATAAACCAATAAAACTGGTTAAAAACAACAAGTGACGACGCATGACGAATTTATATTTAAACCCATCCATAGTTAACTTAAAAATTATTAGAAACTTTTTTTAGTAAAATAAATAGATTGGTATGGGACGTCATCTGCCTTTCTTCTGTCATCGTCTGTCGAAATCTTACCTGAGAAAAAAAAACAGAGTATAGCGTAGAAACGTGGTCCCTTAAAGTGAAAAACAGAACAGGAACTGTTCCGTTTCGTGTTTTCACTTTAAGGGACCACGTTTCTACGCTACACTATAATATAGGCCATAAAAAGAAATTTAATGACTCGCAATTGAAGGTTAAGGAATCTATTCGTTTCCATTCTTTTTGAATTGTGGATACTACGAAGAATGCTTCAAACGATATGAGAGAGAGAGAGAGAGGAAGATTCTAAGTAGTCTAGTAAAATATCGGAAAACATCATACTTAGGCCACACATTTAGGGATTTACTGAAGACAATAACTGTCAAATTGTTGTTATTTATTTAAGGTAAGTAATGGAAGACCGTTACTATTATCTTAAGGTAGGTTTTAGAATGTGGTCTAGTTCGATTTAGTTGTTTACTACTGACCATTTTTCTATTCTCTGCCGCAATGCCCTGCGGTACTGCTTCAAGATCGAGTTCCGGACGGAGTACGGCCCGAAGGTACCGCCGAAGACTTGTTGTTTGTTTAGTTTAACTAAAAAATCAACAATGACTAACCCGCTAACCATATGAGCTTCACCAACAAGGAGTGAATTGAACCAAACTTGTTTTAGGCCAATCTTTGTCCAAAACTTATGCATATTTATGTTAGGTATGTACATGGTGGACCATTTTGGTTGTTTCTATAGGGTGTCTAGGAAACCATGAGAAATATTCAAATTTTGATACTGCAGTCTCGGGTTCTTTTTTTGAAAAAATTACAATGGCGCAAACGGATCGTGGCTATCTTGATTGGTTTCGAAGCTACAGGGGGATTCTCAAATTTTGTACTTTTTGAAGATGTTCGATAGTTTGCTTATTTCAGCAACCACGGAAAAATGAATTATACATTCTAAAGGCACTTTTCTGTGTAGAATGCAGTGGCGTAGTCAGACTTTTTTCAAAAAAAATATTTTTTGCGATATTAACTATACCTATGTTTTTTTTTCAATAGAACCCCTTTTTATTTTTAATTTTTCTTATTCAGCTTGGCATGGGCTTCTCGAAAATATATAACAATCTATATTTATTTTCACTATTAACCTCAACATTTCAAATTTTTCTTAAAATATCCATTTAGTAGATAGTAGGCCGCGCCGAGTAACAAAGTAAACGGTTGTCATGGTGATCGAAACATACCTTTGATGGATGCGGGACATTTCATTTCAACAGATTGAAGTGTGTGTATTTTAAATAATAAAAAAATGAGTAAATTTGAAAATTTTGAGAAATATAATATGTTAGAATGTTATATCGAGTCTAACAAACATAAGCAAATGGCAGCTGATTTATATTTTGAGCGGTATCCAGAGCGCGAGCAATCAAACCCAGCCATTTTTAAAAGGTTAGAAGATAGTTTAATCAATTTTGGATCTTTTCAAAAACCGCGTCCGAAAAATTATCAGAAAGAAGATGAATAAAATCAATATATTAATGTCCTCCGAGCCGTAACACTAGATCTAGCAACATCAAGTAGAGCTATTGAAATGCTGTTAGCGGCGGCGTGCGGAGATGGTACCAACTCTGTCTAGATAAGAATGAGCAGCAGTCTGAACAGTTAATGTAGTCTTTGTGTTTTTATTTTTTTATATTAACTGAGAAGCTCGATTGAAGTAACCTCTTGAGTTTATATTAAAATATGTTCTTTTGTTTCTGTCACACTTATTTTTATTTGCTTCGCATTGTTCGATTTTATTTAATTGCTAATTCATGTATTCGGCTCCGAGGACATTAATATATTGATTTTCTTCATCTTCTTACTGATAATTTTTCGGACGCGGTTTTTGAAAAGATCCAAAATTCATTAAACTATCTTCTAACCTTTTCAAAATGGCTGTGTTTGGTTGCTCGCGCTCTGCATATCGCTCAAAATATAAATCAGCTGCCATTTGCTTATGTTTGTTAGACTCAATATAACATTCTAACATATTATATTTTTTAAAATTTTCAAATTTACTCATTTTTTTATTATTTAAAATACACACACTTCAATCTGTTGAAATGAAATGTCCCGGATTCATCAAAGGTATGTTCCTATCACCATGACAACCGACAACATTTTAGCTTCATTCCGAACCTCGCAATTAGTGGAATAAAGTAGTGGTTTCAATTAGCCTAGAAGTTTATTCCTTTAATTTCAATGTAAGCATTCAGAACGTCAAAATTAGTGGTAGCTATTTTCAATTAGTAGAAAAGTTATCAATTATAAAAAATACCTATTTTTATACAAGACGATAAAATGGTATTTTATCGTCGACCGAAACGATTAATGAATTAATTTCGGGAGACGATAACGCAATTTTATCGTTGTGTATAAAACAATATTTTTTCCATAGAGAGTTACGTTTTAAAAAATACTCAGAAATTATTATTTCAAGGAATTTATTACGGGTATAAAAAATATTGTGCTATAGTGACAAATAAATAAAACTGTCTCTTTAGTTGTCAGTTTTGAGTCAATATTTTTTAATTCTCTTTCGTGTCGATTACTGATTGAATTGGAGCCAGAAATGGCTCAAAACGAAATAAGTAAATTACCAGCAGATATTCAGGCTGAGGCGACAAACGCCATATCCAAACTACTTCCATTTAAATCCCGAATAACTTATGAAAAGGAATACAAAAATTTTCAAAAATGGAAGCAATTAAAAAAGGTGCGAGAAGAAATAAATTTTTAACCTATCCTCACTGTTAAAGTATCATTTAATCCACCCTTGCGTTTAAAGTACTATTTTATCTACCATTTTTGATAGATATAAGGCAATTTTAACAGTTCCTATGGAAAAAAAGTATAAAGTCACAACCACTAATTACGAAGTTCTGAATGAAGCTTTAATTATGTTAACAAATGAACGCTCCACCACGATATAGATAGTATTCTTCTGAATATAGTAACCATATTAATCTGTACTACACAATTCAACTATGATTTTTTTTTATAATTTCACCCACACTTTTGTAAGAATCTAAAATTAAATTCAAGCGCCGTCTTGGTTAACTGTTTCCCTGCCTACATCGTACGAAACGCCCATAATAATAGATCCCAGCTATTTCTGGGTAAAGATCCACGTAAAGAGTGAACGCAGAATACCAATCAATAATAATAATTGTTAGCATACCAGTGCGGCTGGATTATATCGGACAAAGTCAAATGTTCGCACAGTGACTTGGAATTCTTTTAATTCTTAATTTACTGTAGAAGGTGACAGCAATAATAAAAATAATTGTTTGAAACTAGATCTTTCCTTGAAGTGAACATTAAAAGCAGAATATTAAGAATTTCCTTATTGATTTTATTGATTTATAGTCTATTGTACATAATCTCGATGTGTATTTTTTGTAGATATTATTATATCTTATCCTTTCTAATATTAAAAATAAAAATAGTAACAATATAAACTTATAATTTTTTCAAAATATCTGGATAGTTTTAACAGTTAAATAATATGGTCATTACGCTATTAATTGGTAATGCTGTCACACTGTCACACGCAACTGGGTATTTTGATTAAGAAAGCCACAAGATTGTTACACTACAAACAAACTATAAACTTTGGTATGAGGGCAGCATTTATGTTATTTTATTATTACTTTTTTAAAAGTTCAGAAATGTTGAATATTTTGGAATAGTGATCAAAGTTTTGTGTACAGTGGTCTTTTCTCTTGTGAATTCCGAGCACAGTACCGCACTCGATCTTCATTTCATTTAATACAACAAGTAGGGCTATTTACAAATTTTTTGATTTGCATAACCTATTCCTTTCAAATCACCCTAATTTTGCTTCTGTCTAGCGCATCGGAAATAAGTTAGAATAAATATATAAATACAAATGTCTATATACTGTTAGTATATCAACCCAAGTTCGTTCACCAAAGTTGATGAGGTAATATTTTGGCCAACTGTATATCAAAGAATTTAAATGTTCTCCCCCTTATTCTCGCACTGAACCACCAACATCGGCACGAATGGACAGTAAACAAATGTATTTAGATTACTTTTAAATTTAAATTATTCACAGCCTAAATCGATTCCATTAAATACAGTACACATGTTATATCATATAATTCTCAGATAACATAAATAAAGAAAATCTTTAGCACAGAATATTGCAACAGAAAAATTAGCTATATGCTTTAGTTAACACTAGTTAAATAATGAGAAAACTTTTACTTTACCTTTAATAACATCAATGCGTTTTGAATGGTAGTCTAAAAGCTATTACTTAACACCCGTTATCTCTGTTCATCGTATGATTTCCCCGTCTTTGGTTTTGCGAATAATATTTTAAAAATCAATAATTTTATTTATATATACAAAGTGTCTTAAAAACTGAATGTTTTGAATATAAAGAAATACATACATGGCCAAAATTATTGCATATATCGTTTAAAAATATACGGAAAGGAATTTAAAGCATTTTTTTATATATAGCTTTGATAATCTGTAATAAACATTTTTTTGTTAAATGGATATAGTAAACAATGTTTATCGTTCAGACCAAATATTATTACAAATTCTTGCACATTTTGATTTGTGGTCTCTTGGGTTTCAGAAGAAATTTGACCATTGTTTTGGCCTTGAAATGCCTAGAAACATTATTTCGCAGTTTAATAGAGTCAGAATAGTAATACTGTCTCAACAGGGCTACCGGCAACTTGCAATAGCTGAAATTGTAGGACTTAAGCAAAGCGATGTTTCGTGAATATTAAAAAAAATCAGGGAGACAAACGAGGTTACAGACCGGCCTGGAAGATGTAGAAAGACTACTGCTGTGCAAGACCGTCAAATATCCTGAATTGCATGACACAATCCCTGCTTTCTAGTACTGCTATTAAAAATGAGTTAGCTCACCTTGAAGGAGTAAATGTTTCAAGAAAGAGCATATTAAGAGGACTCCATGACAGAGGATTACGTTTAAGGAGGCCTCTACGTGTTCCGAAGCTTAATTTACAGCACAAAATTACGCGACTACAATGGGCTGAGGAGATGAGAGCAAATGGACCTAATTGGAATTTCGTCATGTTTAGTGATGAAACAAGAATAGGCCTAGTGTCAGACTCGCGATGAACTTTGGTCTAGAGAGCATCTGGAAGACGAGCATGCTTGAATGCAGCTCAACCCCGTGTCCCGTTTCAAGGGGAAGCATTATGATATACACGGAGTTGGAACAGGTATAATGCACGGAGCTCAAACTCCTCTTGTTTTTTATTGATGATACAATGACAGGTGTCTCATATCTTAGAGACGTTTTAGTGCCTATTGTGCGTCCATGTCCAGGGGCAGTAGGGGACGAATTTGTTTACATGGACGATAATGCTCCTCCCCATCGCACTTTAGCGGTTCACGAATTTTGTGAGGAAGAGAGTATAAGGAAACTGTAGTGGCCACCGATGTCTCCAGATATGAAATATGATCGAGCATGCTTGGGACATGCTAAAACGCCATATTGCCAAAAGGAATGACCCCCCCCCGTACCTTAAATGAATTGAAAATTGCTGCCCGCGAAACATGGGAAGCCATTCCTCAACATCTTCTGGACAACTTAATTGAGAACATGCCACCTCGTCTCACAGCTTGCACTGAGGTTCGAGGAGGCAAAACAGACTATTAGTTGTGAGAAATAATTAAAATTGTTTTCAATATTTTCTGTTTAAAATGAAATTTGTTTTTGTTGATTTTCACTCATTATGAAATAAAATTATAATAACAGCCTAGTTGCACTTAGATTTTAAATTTTATATTAGTTAGTCATGTAGTAAGCCAATATGTACAAAAATATAAAAATAATCATAATAGTTCTAATATTAATTTTGTGTATATCAATTTTTAAATAGGTAGGTCATCTCAATACCTTTGTGACGAATTCATTTTTTGGTAAAGATTTTCTGTCAATAAATATATTCTTAACACAACGTAGATTCCTTTATTTCATTTGAACTGTTTGTTATACAGTTGGTCAAAATATTACCTCTTCCACTTTGTTGAACGGCCCTGAGTATGTTATACTACAATATGCAGTTTTTTAAATTCAAATCTATACATCCTTATGAAAACTACTCGGAATTGAAAATCGTGTCGTGATTCGTATTCCGTTTTGCATCTCTCATTAGAAAACCCAGAAGCCAAAAGCAGCAGCGGGAGCAAATTACTGAGTTCGGTGCCGCTCCTTTCGGAAGACGCGGTAACGCAGAAGTATCATTTTCAGACAAAAAGGCAAAAACCGACCGAACGGACGCAGTAGTACTAAATAATAACAATAATTGCGGACACTTTCTCTGAAATTAGCAGTAAATAATTCACTGAAACGTGTTCTTCTTTGCGGACGATACTTAGCGATACCAGGCCGGCGTAATTTTCACAGCTGCACTGCGGCGTAAATCATTTGAAAAGCGCCTTAGGAGCGTAATAGTTTTAAGTATTTGTTGACAAAGAGTGTATTATTCGAGAATACCTTTTTATTTTGCGGTCGTTCGGTTGCAGGAAACAACTTAATTAAACGTTCTTTGTAGAACACGTTAAATTTATAAATATTTTAAGTACACGTCACAAATGAAATACGATTTTTTCGATTTTTTTTTTGTAATATTTCTTTGCATACCCAAGTAGTATTTGGATGTTATCTAACGTCGGGTATACGTCGCGTTCAATAAACCCGACGTCGGTACCAACGTCGGTTCGACCGCCTGACGACCCTTATTTGCACCTAAATGGGGAATACAGATTCAGGTCGCCTTGACGTCGGTATCTGACCTAATAGGGAATGTAATTCTACCAATTACCAACGTCATATTAATTGGATTTTAGTCACTTAAAATTCGTCGCTAAGCACTTACGTTACGTTTGGTTTCATATTCGCTACCAAGAATGCATAAAAACCTAACCAAACTACCTAATTACAAATGGATTCATAATCACTCCTCGAATAGAACTATAAGTGCCTACCTAATTTCATATTATAGTAATTCTGAATCACTAATCCAGACATCAGTTTTGTCAACGGAAGTCACTTTTTTGATATATCTGATTAAAATACTCCGGAAAACAACGAGCGCCTTCAAAATTAGGTAGATTTATGAAATAAAATATCTATAAAAAAGTAACTCGCAAAATATTTTTTTTTTATTTTCTGGCTGGTTTAATCATAAAACTGTACTGTGGTTCCCCCCAAACTCGACCTTATCAATATTATTCTACTAGAAATCGGAATGTGAATATAAATTTTGAAAACAAAAAACAATTTTAAAATGGCTGACAATCGGATACCTGTTAAGAATGGCGGATTTCTGTGTCCGACTTAATATGAACTACCAATATACCAATTCCAACCGGGTCTCCAACATTAGTCGTCTCACACGACCGAAGTCATCAAACCGGACGACCGGCAATCGTATTATGACGTATATAATTCCAACGTACGCCACGTAACCTCACTTTGCATATCAGTGATTTGTGGATTTGTGCAACTATATTTTAGTTTTTGTTTTCTCTTTAAAACAATGGGCAGCCACTTTTTTAAGATAGTATATACAAAATTTAAAAGAATTGGAACCAGTACCTCACATGTGGGAGGAGGATGGGGTCTGCTGATTTCCTAAGCTAAAAAATGAAATTAAGATGCACCAGTGTAATGCAGCATCTCTTCCGGATAAAAAGCATTCGTGGGCGGAGGGAAGACATCACTACTACTATTATTATTTTGCAAAAGCCTCGACCTCTTTCTGTAAAATGTAGATGAATGTCTAAATGCCTTTTTAGTGTTTTTTAGGCATAATAAAAAAATTAAGTTTGTTTACAAAAACTTTTTATTAGGTTATGTTCATGATGTTCATTAGGCCGCAAATGCTACTTAATGGGTTGTATTTACGGACGTAAATAGAGATACGTAAATTAGGTTATAAATATGAACATAAAATACAACAAAATAAAATTGGACGTTACTTACTAGGGATTATCAGTGAGACGTATCCTATTTGGACAACGGGTAGACGTTGGGCTAGTTCAAGTATATGTACGTCGTGCAAGCCAACGTGGGAACGACGTTGGGAAATTAATAAAAATGGTACGTTGTTATTTTGTACGTCGACAGATCGTTGGATTTACCGACTCGATCCAACGACGTCGCTTTTAATAGGAAAGCGACGTCACCGGTCTTATCACCAGCACCCGACCTATATTTGCACAAAGTCTGACGTCGCTTCAGGTCAGATTTAGTTCGAAGTCAGATAGGTGCTACTTGGGTATCAATTCGATTTATTATTTATCTATCATTTGTCAATGAATGAAATATAAAAAAAAACCTTTAGATATCTGTAGGTTGTATATTGTATACTTACATGGCATCGAAAAAAACAACAATCTAACAACGCAAGGATTATCATGTATTAAAAGGAGATTAAAGTTGGGTGATATATTACTTCTATGCGGTATTTGCCCAATTCTGCATAAAAATTTCAAACCGTACAAGTTTACGAAAAATGTTGCATCTAGGGTTGGAACTTTATTTTTCACAATGAATTTAACTACTGTGATAGATTATATTTAGCTTAGATATATTATCTTCATTTTAGTAATGCATGAAAGTTTTTAAAATAGTTTTTTTTTCTAAAGACATTCTCTTACACACTGGCAACATTGTATCCCGCTTTTTATTTTGTCTCTATGTCTGTCTGTCAACTGGTTATTAATATTTATCTCTGTCGCATGCATTAAAATAGAGACCAGACAGATGAAGTGACCAGGGCTAGTATACCATCTTCTGCAGTTCTTTCGATCGTCTATCTGGCTTAAATATGATATTAAGCTACTAGCTGTTATTTTGTTCTTGCTACTGGTCTTCCTGGAATTCCTACTAGAATCCTACTAATTCCTACTTCCTGAAATTCCTACTGGAATCCCATCTTATATTATGTAATTTCTTTGATCATTTTATTTATTTTTAGGTACCACTTTTGTGTCTCTGTCCATTGCTTTTTGATCACGTTTATGACTTGAAATTCCTGTTTGGCCAATCTTTGTTATTCTAAACATACATGGGCACCTTTGTACTACCTGAGTTATCTAACTAATTCTTGATACCATAGAACAAATTACAATAAATTAAAGCTGTGGTTACATGATCTTTAAAATGTCAATATCTACGATTTATGTTTTATTGTAAGCGTTCTTCTGTCCTTAAGACATGTATTTTTGTCTTCTTTTTGCTGTGTAAAACAGATATTCAAGGTTCTTGTGATCCGGATGTCCATCTTTTGGTTGTCTACCAAATGGTCCAGGTTTGTTTGTTATTTGTGTACGCGCCCATTTTGCTATTCTGTCGTGATTCACTCTTTCAACATGTTCAATTTTTTTTTCAACAAACAATGACACTTTCTTGATTTACCCTTCCATGTCGTAAGTATTTGTGTGTATATTATTAGTATACCACTATTTTCGTAGCTAATAGAGTGTATCTACAAATTATAATCGTATGTTGCTGATATAGTTAATCGTATTTACAAAGGGTAAGTACTTATCGTTTCGCTTCATTGCTTTTCGCTGCTCAAACATATTTCTCGGCAAAAATATCAATTTCAAGAGAATTATGCAAAATCGAGCGCGTAATACCGTAATCTCCGATTTTAATAGATGTTATTTTCGCTAAATGTCAATGAATAATCACTCAGCGAAAATGTGTTATACCGCCAATCGATATAAAACGTATTTTGCAATACCTCTCTGACGTTTATCACCGTAATTAACAAGATTTCGCTAGTTTTTATTGATTTCTAAGTTGGCAATTTCATACTAAAACCTCAGGTTAATAATTTACAAAGTAACGAACGCAGTAATAAACCGCAAGACAGACGGCGTACACTGTTGCTTTAATATTTACTACTATATAACAGTATGACACAGTGTTCCGAAATTTTTTAATAGTTTTCAGTTTGAGTTTTTTTCTATAATAATTTATACAAACACCTTACTATATTAACACCCTGTATCTTACGTACTAATTTTTATTAGACTGCCATAGAACCGTTGATTAAAAGAATTGGGAAGATACGCAACCTCAAGTGCTGTACGGTGGACACACCAATCGTCCTGCGGCCAACGCATAAAACACTTATTTTATCTTATACGACCAGCAAAGGCATATCGAAGACGGTGTGGAACATAAAGCGACAATGTGGCCATATTAAAATGTGTAATATTTGTAATACGTTTGACGAAAATATCTTTGGATGAAAAATCCGCGTTTATGTATTGAAAATTTATTAGTGTTAAACATAGAATAAACAACAAAAATAAAAATTCTTTTATAGGCAGTGAATATTTCATATCGTCAGCTTTATGACGAAAAGGCTTATCTCGATTTTTGCTACTTTTCAGGAGAGCAATTTAAAGAAAATCACTTACTTTATTTGACCAATAAATGTAAAGTCTTTAATTTTTTAATAGTGTTTTTGTATTAACACTTAAACGGAGACATTGAGGAAACGTTCTGAAGATAAATTGTGCGCTAATTCTAATAATTAATTTCTATTTAGTTGTTTAATAGAGATAGGCCTTTTTGTTATAATAATAATAAATTTATTTCCGAACGAATAGTATACATACGCCCATGTAAAATAAATTTAAAAATGATGGTAATGTGTTCCTAATAAGGAAAAAAAAATACAATATTTACATTATGATACAAGAAAATACAATACATACATACAGAAAAAATCTGAAAATCACCAAAAAATCAGAAACAAATATTTTTAAATA
This sequence comes from Sitophilus oryzae, assembly GCF_002938485.1. Classification (NCBI taxonomy): domain Eukaryota; kingdom Metazoa; phylum Arthropoda; class Insecta; order Coleoptera; family Curculionidae; genus Sitophilus; species Sitophilus oryzae. The sequence goes on from NW_022145817.1 coordinate 766,453, forward strand.
CTTTTATTCGCGTTGGATTAGATCAACTGAAAACAAAGACAATTTTAATTCCAGAAGCAAAGACAATAATCATTTAAAATACACTTATCTAGCTTATTTTAATAATATTGTTTTTTATACAAAAATACATTTTTTTAACTAATATATTTTTAGTAGTTATTCAGTTAATTGAGGGCATTAATACAAGGCATTTAAACTCACGGTCCATTTAATAAAAACCAAACTAAACAAAAACAAAACATGTTTCTTCATTCGTGCCTTTTACTGTGGACTAACAGTTTCTGTTTTCCCTTTTCAATAATAACAAATTCGACTTCCATTCTACATGTTTATGCAGGATGATGATAGGCACAATAAATAAAATTTTCCAAAAATTGACAGGGATGACAATGCCAATGGTCTGACAATGATAATGAGATAAAAATTATTGTATTTTTCTAAAATGTTCTTAGGGAAATTATAATTAGGGCAATTTTCGTTTCGTTGTTTTGCTTTCGATCAATTTTTCTTCGGCCATTTATTCTCGGACAATCTTTTGCATACCCGATACAGCTATGTGCAGAGTCTAGCTCATTCTAACAATGGTTTTTGGCAAAAAAAAGAGACTCAAAATGACACTGTAAAAGAGAGCTGCTGCCATGATAGAAGTTTTATTTTGTCCCAAGCAACCATCAGAAAATAATTAGGTAAAATGGTGTGATTTTCTCTCGCATGCATTTTCATAACTTAAAACAAAAGGACCTATCTCAAATTCCATCTTTCTTGTAGTATAACAGTTGGTATAACAATTGATATAACAAAGAGCCCTATCTCAACATACGTCTCTTCGTCATAACGAAGAATTGTAGTATTTGAGTTGGGGCAAATTTTTAAACGAATATAAAATGAAAAAGGTACAATATCGAGATGCGCAAATTCGCTTTGTTAAAATATGACCCATTGGGCATGTCATGTCACGTTGATATCTCAAAATCGCCAAAAATCGAGATACGCCTTTTCGTCATAAAGCCGACGATATGATCGAAAAAAGTCGTTTAGTTGGTTTGGAAATGACGGCTATTGACATTTACTATAATACTTTACATATGAAATGACAGCGATCTTCATTTCCAATTCAACTCTGACGCCGTTCTTTGATAAAGTTGTAATATACCTAAAGTTATCAGGTTGTAATAAAGAATCCGTATTATTAACGCAGTAGTTTTGGCAACACTGTCTCCGGCAACCGTTCACTCTGTCGACTGAAATCAGAACTACGGTACAGTATTTTTCATCCGCTGCGCTGTAAACGACTACGAGCACGCAACGGCGCAGAGCTAAACCAATACCGCCAGCTGCATCTCGAACAGGTTTTGTGCCAGAAATCGCCCATGAGGTTGCGCATCTTCTTATTTCTTCAAACAACGATAGAACGTTGTTTTTGTCCAACTTTACTATTGATAAATATTTTTATGTCCAAAATCGATTTTTATTCGCTAATTTTCTCATTTATAGTGATTACATTCAATTTCTTCCATCCAGAAAGTCGTGTTTGATACTTTTCCTAGTAAAAAAATATTACAAAAGCTTTTAAGGTTTTAAAGTAATTCTCAATTGTCGTTTTAGATACAATTGTCACTTTTAATAAGTCATATTTTTCGTTCTAAAAAATAGAAAATAATTCTGAAAAAATCACTAAAAAACTATGAATTGAATAAATGCTCATTCATACGTTTTACATGGCCGTACCAGACAAGTTGCCTTCTTTCGATATTAGTCATAATCGTGTCCCGAATTCCCATTTGTTCCCGGATATTTCCATTTCTCACTCTCTCGGTACTGGATACTCTGACGGATCTTCTAAGTCTATGTTTTTTGATTTTTTGTCATTCTCCAAGTCTCAGAACCATATAACTTTTAATTTATATTGTATTTCCTACGTTTTGTAATACTTTTACTCCAGAGGATTCCATTCAAACAATTAATTGCCTTTCGTGCTTGTATTGAGTTGATATAAAAAACAAAATATTTCCCTCAGTATTTCCAAGTTTCGAATAAGACATTATTATGAGAATACTTGCAGTTTTAGAGAATCAATAATTGATTTTTGAACTTTGAAATTCACTGAAATGAAGGAAAGTCCAATCCTACAAAGAAAATACACAGCATTCCATTTAACAAAATATAATTTGTTTGAATTAAATTATACATACGGGGTGGCCCATCGAAAACGTTTCGCAAGGCGTAACGGCCAGAGTATTTTTTTTTCAAAAAATCCAAAAACACGTCAATTTTGTTTGTGAGGGGGACAACTTTTGCCCCAAAAATGATTGCAAAATCTTCAACCCTTTGAGCGGGGGTGTCATCCCCCAATTTTTTTCAAAGGGGAAGGGGGGTCAAGTGTTACCGCAATAAAGAGGACTTTCTATTATCTATACCTTCCCACTTCGTTTTTGAAAATCGGTCGAGTCATTGAGAAAATATGAAGGATTGAAATTTGAAAAGTTTATTTAAAAATTTATCAGAGTAAATGATAAAGATAAATTCCTTCGACCAATTTGCTGTTTTTTCTTATTATTTCTAGATGTTTTCGCATTTTTTCACTTGCCACAAGGTTGAACGAACAGGTGCTGTAGTTGCGAGATAGCTGTACTGTGACTTGTGCGTTGAAGTTCTTCCCAATATCGTTAAATTTTTAACAATTATGGTGTACTCACTTGCAGAAAAAGTGGAAATAATCGAACTTTATTTTAAAAATAAACTTTATTTTACTTTATTTTAAAACGTCTTAGATGAGTTCTTGTACCAACTGAATTTTGTACGGGTGGAACTTTTTTTAATATCCTTTGGACGCTTGTACGATTCACGCCGGTCTCATTCGCTAATTTTCTTGTACTCAGCGTACTTGGCAACTTGGCCTAATACGAATACCTCCATAGCTTCATTTACTACAGGATTTTCCCTCTGCCTCTTTTTATTCATAACGGAACCAGTTTCGCGAAATTTTGCTACTAACTCGCGAACAATTTTGCCATAAAGGTGTTTGTTAGGATGGCGTTCATTGAATATCTGCGCAACCCGATTGCCACATTCATTATTTTTAAAATAAAGTTCGATTATTTCTACTTTTTCTGCAAGTGGGTACACCATAATTGTTAAAAAGTTTAACGGTATTGAGAAGAACTTCTACGCACAAGTCACAAAACAGCTATCTAGCAACTACCACACCTGATCGTTCAACTTTGTGGCAAGTGAAAAAATGCGAAAACATCTAGAAATAATAACAAAAAACAGCAAATTGGTCGAAGGAATTTATCCTCATCATTTACTCTGATAAATGTTTAAATAAACTTTTCAAATTTCAATCCTTCATATTTTCTCAATGACTTGACCGATTTTCAAAAACGAAGCGGGAAAGTATAGATAAAGAAAGCCCTTTTCATTGCGGTACCACTTGACCCCCCTTCCCATTTGAAAAAAATTGGGGGATGACACCCACGCTCAGAGGGTTGAAGATTTTGCAATCATTTTTGGGGCAAAAGTTGTCCCCCTCACAAACAAAATTGACGTGTTTTTGAATTTTCTGAAAAAAAATTACCCTGACCGTTATGCCTTGCGGAACGTTTTCGAAGGGCCACCCTGTATATGAAAAGTTTTGAAAATATGAGGTAATATTTCTATTTAAGGTGCCCGGTAGCGTAGAGGTACAGGCTCTCGTCTACCAATCTCAAGGTGTGGGTTCGATTCCCACACCCGGCATTTCATCAGCCGACTATTTTTATCAAAATAAAAATAGTTTGGGTACCTAGGTCGACTCAGCCTTAAATGAGTACTTGGGATTCACAATCCTGAGGTAATAATAGGCGGTTGAAGCGTAGTGCTAGCCACATTACCTTCCTTGTATACCGAACGGCTCTAGTATAGCAAGCTGTACCTTGCTACTCCCAAGGCGTTAAACGCTATATAGGGGAGCTATTATTATTATTAGGTAATATTTCCTGTATCACAATTTTAAAGAATTTTATTTAAACTGTGACTGTATGTTTTAGAAAATTATTGAATTGGGTCATCCATTACACATAAAAAAAAATACATGAAGAATCTCTATTTCTATTAGGTTCAACAATTAATTGGTATAAAACAATTTTTAATTATACATATATGTTTTTGTAATGAAGTATTTGTTTCATCATTTTTGACTAACATACACATCCAAGTTCTTATTTGGCAAACTAAAGTTGTTTCTTTTAGTTTCAAGGCAATATTAGGCACGATTTTAATTTATACTTTACATTCAAAGGAATTATATGTTCTGTTTTGGATAAGTTTCATTGTGTTTATACAAGGACAGTAATTCACGATTTTTTCTTTCTTTGTAGATTGGAGTGGAATCCGTTTAAGGAAGAACAACTAATTTAAAAGGTAAGAATTCAACATATACTTACTTATTGCTAATGTTTTTATCAAAACAACAATAACAAAACTGTTATTCTTTATAACATAAACAAGAATTAGTAACTAATGTGAATGATTTGAAATAAACATATTTATTATTGTAATTTTCTTCTTAAACGATATCCCTAATTCATTATTAAAACAAAAATGTGTAACATTCATTTTTGTCTAGACAAACATTTTGACCGAAAATTGAGTGCTTTAGAAAAATAGTAATGTTCTTAGGTTATAAAGACCTATATTTTGATATACATTCGTAAACATTATAAGATTGAGACATATGTCTAATCTAGATGTTGTATTAAACAAGTTAATTTAAAGGATATTCTCATTAATAACGCTTCATTTAATAAGTTATGATCCTATAATTTAAACATTAAGACACTAAGGAAGTTGCTAACTCTGTTAAAATATTATCAGTAATAATCAAAAAAAGACCGTTTTATAGTATGAAGTTTTCAAATCGACATCCTTAATTTAAAACACTCAATTTGCATTGCCTTTGAAGCACCTTCGAAGTATGTATACTCATAACTAATGCAGAATTATTATTGCTATGAATAAAACATATCATCGCTGTTAACTTTCATTTGATATTTTCGCTAAATGTAGTTAAAACACTTTTATTTATATCTAAGTAACAAATCATTTAATAAACAGTAACAAACAACATTTGCAATTATTACATTTTTGCTTTCGATTTTCCTGCTTTGGACCCAAGTCGAGAAGTTCGAATAGTCCTATAAATAGACAGTTAAAGCAAGGCACAATACGTATACGTATCTCTCGACACGTAACACAGAAACCTACGTTACGTCTGCCGTTCCGTTGTCGTTAAAGCAAGTATTTTGACGTATGTAGCATCATTTGTAATTCTAAATTATTTTGTGAAACAATTTATTTAATTTTAAAACTGAAAATGGATATCTATTATCCCACTGATTCTACATTAAATTTATAAAAGTAATATCGAAAAATGAAGAAAATTATAAATGGAAATTATGTTATTACAGAAAGTAGTCCTTACAACTTAAAATGCTATTAGTAATAAAAATATTGGAAAACAGACACAGTTTTATTATTTATTAGATATTTATTAGATTTTAGAATCCTCATACGGATTTTGGCTAAGAACTAGCATTTAATTAAATAGATTCCAAAATGAGTTTATTATGATGCTTAATATTTTCATACTAATTTATTGTACTAAAATAGGCCCAGTTCTGTTACACTGGCCCCAAAATTTATGAAATAACTTAATTACTAGCCAGTTCATCAGTTGTGGAAACGAGTTGTTTGTGAATTTGTACTTCGGCATCATTTGGTTGAAAATCGAAACTCCTTCGGCACGTAAAGATAAGGTGCGATCCACCAACGAACTTGTCGCGAACAGTTCGTGAACAGCTACATACGCTGTTCGCGATCAATTTGCCAACAGTTTGTGGAGAGTTCGCAGTCCTGTTAGCGAACTGTTTACCGGATACCATAAATTGTTTGCTTTAGTCCGGTTATGGTGTTCACCGAGTGTTCCACGTTTTCTGTCTTGCATGTCATGGCTCCGTTTGATACCGAAAACCTATTGTTAGCTTGCGCTGCCTTTATTGTTATATCCGAAGAAAATAATAAGAAAAGACCGCGACGTCATCCACGATACTGCCCGAGAAGTTTTTTGCAAGCAAGGAAAAATTACAGTGGCAGTCATTTACTGACAGACTTAAAAGTCGATGATGCAGCTGGATTTAAAATTTTTTGTCGTATGTCAGTTACTGATTTTGAGTATTTACCTAAAATTGCAAAGCGTAATACCAACTACAGAGATGCGATTCCCTTACTTGAATGACTGGTAGTCACACTACGATTTTTGGCTACAGGGGCTCATACACTAGTCTGATGTATGTATCTATTTAAAATATCAAACCAAGTGATATCTAGAATTGTCCCCCTTCTCGGGAGACATTCATTTCTGCGGCTAACTCTGCCCATGCATCAAACTTTTTTGTCTTATTTCTATACTCAGTTAATTTCACATTCCACAAAACTTCTTCTTCTCGTTATTTTTCTATTAAGCATAAAACTTTTTTATCTGTCCACTCCATAATCAAAATGCAAGTAGACTGACGACGCGATACTGTTGAAACAAAACTACTGACTGATCGGCAATGGCGTCTAGCGTCTCCACCTAAATAAACTTTGCGAATAGTTCTTTAGAAGTTACCGACAACCGACGGGAAATTTGGCGAGCTGCTTGCGAGCTGGATCAACGGTCCTTTTGTTACGCGATCAGTTCGCGATCTTAACGTGAACATATTGCGAACAGGGGAAGAACTGTTCGTGAACAGTTCGCGAACGCCGGTGGATACGCACCAATACGTATCACGTATCCGTAAACGCAAGTGAATTTCTCACTGCGCAAGCGTACATGTCAAACGATACGTTTACGTCTACGTCTTTGGCCGTACTTTAACTGTATTATATTTTTAAGAAACTTAGAACACAATATAGTATTACTTAAAAAAATATATTTACCTACTTAATAACTAAATATACGTTCTGGGTAATATAGTGTAACATACGATCTATCTCCGGCTGTTATAGTACGAACATGTTAAACTAACCTCAGTCACAATCGATCAATCACTTTACCGACGCTAATATGATCATACTAATTTTGTCACACCTGATTAGAGATCATTAAGTTACCCATGATGCGGTTAGAAAAACAATTTCTCGATTGGTGAAATCAAAACATCTAGATTAAATTAAAGTTAAATAAATTATTGTTTATTTCCCCGAAGATCTGCTGAAAATGTAGAAAATAACTTTGTTTAAACAACTTTGAATCCACGACCTCATGATTTAAATAATCCGAGATCGACATCCGACATTCCACCGAGAAGAGTCCGAAGACACTGAATAAATAAAATATGTTTTTCATTTCTTTCCGAATTGTTTGAAACAGCGCCCTCTATTAGATATGTCAATCAAACAATCCAATCCAAATCAAACCAAACCAAACTGAAAAAATAGGCAAATGGAAGGTAAGCCTGTAAAATAATTTTATTATTCAAATACAAATATCAATTATTTTGATGTTTATTCGAAGTGAAATGAAGTTTTGTTAAGTGTAGAGTTGCGCGGTTTTATGTAAACTCATCAAACGATGCTCCAACCTAATTACATCGATCTGCTATTATTATCGGAGTCCCGTTTTTTAATGTTGGCTATGTTTTTTACTTTTAATCTAAAATTTCCAAGTCGTTTTTAAATCCTTTCTACTCGATGTGTCAACACTGGACGTCAAATAAGCCGAGATTCAGATAATTGCTTGGTATTTCCGGCTGATTATCCAAGGTCCCCTAATTTCGAAGTCCTCAGTGATACTTGAAGGTAAAATTTTGACTAGCATCGAATTGCGCAACTTTATCTCTTATTTAACTGCCCTCCATATCTCTTCTATACCTTGCACAGACGAAAACGGTTAATTTCCAAATTAGTTGTAACATTGATTGTTATTGAGTTATATTTATAGTTCTTTCATAAGAGTATTTTATATTATTTTGAATGTTTAAAATTGTTTCAAAAATTATGTGTGACGTTTGAAAAAAATAGCATGTTCTATTCTGAATTAAAAGCTCTTTGCTTCGACTTTTTAAATGCTTCGGCATATTTTCAACACACAATTTCAAGAAATACAACAACTCGAAAATTTAGTTCTTAAAAAAACAGTTTGTGCTTAAAAGTAAAATTTTAAAAAAAAATAATATGAAAGTAGGCAAAAAACGAGAATTACTCACAAAGATTCAACAACAACACGATATTAGAAAATAATGACTGAATTAGGATAATTGTCAAATAATAATAAACGACAACCTTGCTGAAAGCGGCACAATGTGACCAACATAGCGATAATAAAATTCGGTTTAAACTAATTTTTGCAGCTTTAATCTAAATAAAACATTTGTTACAATGATTTGCTCTATAAAGTAAAATGAAGAGCTGCTCGGTATCTTAAATTATACAACAAATTTAAACATTTTTGCCAAAATTTCATTTAGTCAGGTTATAGACTTTAGTGTCAATGTCGATATGATTGATGACGTGCATCGGAAAATGTTTTGCGATTACAATATTGTTTTTATTCTTGACTGTTACGTGGGAATATTACTTGTACCCATATAGCACACATGTTGCCCGAACTACCCACACAAAATCCCTTACCCTAAAAGTTCCAAGTCGTGATACAAAATAAACGTACGTCTCCCATGACGCGTCCGTTACAGATATGACCTACCCAACCATAAATATCTAAGGGGGACCGTTAAAATGAAATATAAAAAAACACAAGGATATTCAACCGTACCCTAAATCGACTTTCCACTAGCCAGTGCAGTATCACAGGTGCATTAGCTACTAAATAATATTCACCTGTTGTTCGTGTCTGTCGCTATAACATCTGTTTCGGAAAGCCATAGAAATGTCTAATTTACGATGGCATAAAAAGTTAACTTTGATGGGGCTTTAAATGGAAGTTGGCTGATTTTGACATTCCTAATTTTGCACATATGTAAAACTATACACATAGATAACATATACCGTTTAGGTAGGTATACGAAATTGTATTTAGTTCAAAGGGAGTTTATTTGTTAGCTATTATAGTCCGGTCGAGATATTAAATCCCGTGAGTTTTTTTAGAGGGCTTTTTCCTTACAACAACCTAAAAAGGGGGTCAATATGCATTTAGAATTCTTGATATTTTATCTAAGGCATACATTATGTTCATAGGGACTTTTTATTTTATTTTTATCTGCAGAGTCATCCACCGAAGTTATATACATTATTTTTTGACACCCTGTATCGTAGTAAACTAACCCTGTAAAAAACTGATTATGTAAGAATCTCAAGTTACTAACATTAACCCATTTTTTTCGATTAAAACACCTGTAAAAGTTCGTTACGCAGCACCTGCCGTGGTTTACCATTTCGTATTTCCTTCCTTTGTCCATTCCTTGCCACACACATCATGAATTACGAGGAAAAATAATCATCATCTCTGCAGCATTAATTTTTCATAGTTGGCCGACCAAGAGCGACAGAAACAATTCTTGGGGCACCTGAAAATCTGCGCCACTTGTGTGTGCCTTACGGTTTTTGTGAAATTTTTAACGCTAGAAGAACGATCATTAAAAATAACTGATTTTATTTTATGAGAATTGAAACAATATTTATAAGTAGGTTTTTTAATTAACGTTAAAAATTTCATAATATTTAGTAATTTATTCTTAAGACAATTTTAAGGTGTTTTTAATACGCCGTTTTGTGACATTATTTTGAATTCGAACTGGATTTAATACTCCCATTGATATAAAACATTGAATTAATGAAACAATGACAATTTCTTTTTTAAAAAGGAGGTATTAAATTTGAGGGTTCATGTGCATATGTAGAATGTTTAGGAGGGGAGTTAATCACCGTGACAAATGTTCGTCGTCTGGGCGCACCCAGTGATAAGGTGTTCTGGTGTTTCCCCATTTTCCCCACAGAATCTGCATTCGCCGGTGTTTCTCAGCTTCAGCCCTGAGGTGTTCGTTAAGGAGACAGTGAGGAGACAAGGAAAACCTTTGATTTTTCTCGGTCGTAAGTTCTGAGGAACTTTTTCCAGTGTCTTAGACCGTTGGAGGACACCCATTCCAAGTTACGGATGGAGTCTTCCAGATTCTTCAGTTCCGCTTTCAGTTGGTTCCCGTTTGGAAAACAGAACGGTTCTGGTCCAGTTAGTGGAGTGTTCGCTGCTTTCCTAGCTAGATCATTTGCTTTTTCATTGCCTTCTATCCCGTGGTGAGCAGGCAGTATCCCAGTAGGAGGACTTTATTTTCTTTGCCTAATTTGTTGAGTTTCTCTAGGCATTTTTTGACCAACTTCGAATTGATGGTTACTGAGTTGATCGCGTTAAGTGCTGCTTGACTATCGGATAGGATGGCAATTTCCTTGTTTTTTCGTTCCCTGTTTTCGATAGTTCCTATCTAAGATAAATTGTACGCATCTTTCGATAGCGTAAATTTCTGCCTGAAGGATACTGGGTAGGTGCCCATTGGCTCGGAATATTTAGTTTTCGGCCCAAATAATTTATGCTGAGTGTTTCTTTCTTCCAATCCTTTTTATTACTCAATACTACAGTGAGGTGTTTCTCAAAGTTGTAAATTCTTGGTATGTCATCCACTAGGAGTTGGAGAAGTGGAATTTTCTCTTTGAGGGTGTTCCAAGCCCCTGACCTGAAAATTCTCCCAGTACTGCTTCCGTCAATGACCATTCTAATCATTGTCGCATTGGCATAACTACCGACAACAATATGCAGTGAATATGAATATCTAGAATGACCTCCATTGCTAGTGTTGGACATATTATCATGGCACCTGTGATCCAGATACATGCCAGTCTCTGTACTTTGCATAGGTTTTGCCTTGCTGTACCATGCTCTAGTTTTGTATACCAAGCAACTGCTCCATAAGTAATCATGGGTGTTATGGTATACATCCAGCGCAAAATGTCAGGGGCGCAGCCCCACCTATTTCCCGCCAGTCTTCATGTACACATACAGGGTGTTCCAATACTCTGTAGATATAGAACTACTACGTATTTCTGGAATCAAAATAAGTTCACTGGATACAATTTACTTTTTTACACAAATTTTAGGATAGATATTTTCCAACTCCATCGACGACTGATTTTTCTTCGTAAAATAGTCTTTCTAGTATGTACTACATTATCTACCAATGTCCACGGAATATTGGGACATTCTATACATGTATTATGTGTACTTATTAAGAAATCACCACTGATATAAAATTATCTTGAACTGATATAAAACTATTTTGTTACAAGAATATGTTGATTCTCCGTGGTATGTGTAAAATACGCGTTTTATGATTTATACTTACTGAAGTCACTTTCTAAATATACTTAAATATTTTTATGATGTCAACGCGTGTGTTTAATTAACAGTACAATTTTTTAGTTATCTCAAAACAGTTAGTAGGCCTATAAACACATCAGCGAAGAAATTTGGCTTTGATAATAACTTTACAAACAATTTTTATAGTAAAGATATACCGTATGATCGAAAATCATACGGTACCAGCTATCTACGATTCCAGCTTGAAGTGATTCTCTTTTCAAAAGATATTTTCATGTTAAGGGAGATTTGTAGAATTTTACTATGAAAAGCAGCCACAATCATTTCTCTCATGTTGTCTACAATAGCTGGTGTTTTGTAAACACTGTCTTTAACATATCCACATAAAAAGTCCACATTAAATCAATCAGAAGAATTTAAGCACTCTGTTAACTGTCTGCGAATTCTAGAGAACATTCTGAAAAAAAGTGTATTTATTCCACTAGTGGAATAAAGTTATTTTATTCCACTAGAGGGTAAAATATCAATTTAAATGCTTCATATGAGTGTACAAAATTTCCATTATTGTATGATTGCAGTTATTTTTTATACAAGACGATAAAATGGTATTTTAACGTTGACCGAATAGATTAATTCACGAGCAATGAAATCGCGAGACTATGAATTTCGGGAGAGGATAATGCAATTTTATCGTCATGTAAAAATACAATTTTTTTCCATAGCGGATTACTTTTTAAAAAATATTCAGAAATTATTATTTCAAGGAATTTATAGAAGTAGAAAAAATATTGTGCTGGGTTGGCGTTGGTTTCTATGTAATTTGACAAGTAAATAAAGCTTTCTCTTTAGTTGTCAGTTTTGAGTCAATATTTTTTAATTCTCTTTCGTGTCGATTGCTGATTGAATTGGAGCCAGAAATGGCTCAAAACGAAATAAGTAAATTACCAAGAGATATTTAGGCTGAGGCGATAAACGCCATATCCAAACTACTTCCATTTATTGTGACACAAACTTTCCTTTTATTGAAAATTTAAGTCAAAATATTGCGACTGGCTACTCTTATATCGGAGGCGTTGGGAACAAGCTTTTGCTTCTGCACTTGACTAAAAAAATGATACCCACCTATACCTTACACTACACTGCATACCAAAGGGCGCCACTTATTTCAAAGAGATGCTAATACTTACAAAGGATAGTACAAACTGAAATAAGAAAATTTGTACAAGTGTATTAATTGAATAGAAACTAAAATTAGTATAGCTATTAAATATTTTGAGAAACTGGATCAACCAAAGACATTATAAAGATAGACCGAACATCTCATTCATAAATACTCGTTGGTAGTGTATCAAACATTCCAATGTGTCAAACAAAGACAGAAGAGACAGAGAAGTCTAAAATTTCCGACCCCGGCAACTAGGCGCATTTGGATTGTTCTAATGGCCAGTGGCGTATCGTTTTTTTGGAACGAATTTAATTAGTAAAGTAAAAGTAAAGTAATTAGTAAAATTCTTACTCCATATTAATATACTACATTAACACTTTTCGTTAATTACTAATTTTGAAAAGTTGTTTTTAAGATCAAAAAAGGTAAAACTAAAACCTAAACTATCATTTGAGATTAAACGGGAAATTCTAAATAATGTTGCCTATTCTAAACAAGAAAAATTTATTTATAAGTTTTATAACACCTCTAATTAAATTTGGATGAAAAGAATTTTTCTGTTTGCTGTAGGTAATTTTCTCAGAGATTAAACGGGAAGTTCTAAGTTCTCTTCTTCTCTCAGGGAAAATACGTTAGAAACGTTATAGGTAGTTTTCGAAATCGCTCCAACGTCGATATTCAATTTAAACTTTCAGTTACTTCTATATAATCTTTCAGTTACTTTTGAATATTTACAGGGTGACTCAGGCTTCCGAAACAGTTCTATATTAGGTTTGTGGTTGGTGACTTTTCTTTCAATTTTTTTTTTTAGAATATGAAGGCAATGGTAAAGCACATTTTAGACGTTTTTGTAATCATAGGTGGCCGGAACATATTTTCAAACTGAAGTTGTAGATTTGCCATTAAATTTCCATTCCAGAAATACCTAGGGTTGCCACCTGTCCCTTTTTGGAATAACTTGTCCTTTTGACTTTTTTTGACTTTAAAAGTCATTTTTATTTACGTATTTTCCCTGAGAGAAGAAGAGAACTTAGAACTTTCCGTTTAATCTCTGAGAAAATTACCAACAGCAAACAGAAAAATTCTTTTCATCCAAATTTAATTAGAGGTGTTATAAGACTTATAAATAAATTTTTCTTGTTTAGAATAGGCAACATTATTTAGAACTTCCCGTTTAATCTCAAATGATAGTTTAGGTTTTAGTTTTACCTTTTTTGATCTTAAAAAGAACTTTTCAAAATTAGTAATTAGTAACGATTTAGTTAGTTCGCAATCGATAGCTTCCCGTGAAGTACTGTGTAATACTTGTTTAATCTTGTATTATTAATAACTTCCTATACCTAAAATCAATATTTATTTTAATGAGAAAATTGTGTTATTTTGAAAATATAAGACAAGATTTGACTTTCGGTCTTCTCGTATTATGATGGCTCTGATACGAGGCAATTACCTTTTAGTCTCTCAATAGAGGGCATTTATCATTAAAAGTATCAAATCTGTGTGCTACAGTATGGGATTTCTGTGGCATAATAATGATTATTACGTTTATTTACAAATCCATTACTTAGGTAGCTTAATCAGACAATCAAATTTTAGTTAAACGTCCCAATCTTCATGAACTGTATTAAGCATATGTATTGCGGTTTAAATCGCCCTGTATGTTGACAAAAATATTTTGAAAATGTGCGTTACAATGGCCCCGATCTTATGTAAAGATTGAAATAAAAATCACAAACCAAAAACGTTTAGGTAAAAAGCTTTTTTGGAGGCCTGGGTTACTCTGTATATAGGTATGTATAAAACTAGTAGCCTAAGAATTATTTACAGTTCGTCCCATTCTAAAAAAAGGTAAACACCTGGTAAGATCCTCTGGTTAATAACATATTATTACGCACGCTTCTTTAAAAATAAACTATTAATTTAATTAAGAAATTGAGATTTATTGATATCCGGTGAAGGTTTTAAAGTCACCTTTTCTGCAAATCAAACTAAGTAGATAGGCGCAAATTTCAGATGTGGCAATGTCGCCTTCTCTATCTCAGTTGGTTTTTACAGTACGTAGTCAACCTCCGATTGTTTGATCGGGTTAAAATGCACAATGTGATATCTGTTCTTACTAAATCTATGGGATCAACCAATGAAATAATTCAAATACCCAAAAAAAAAAGATTTATTACTTGTTAGAAATATTCGGTACCTATTCGGCACAGCAGTTATGTACATTAATATACAAGAATTATATTTAAGAAACTCTATCTTAAAACTTGTTTAAAATCAAATTATATCTTTTCAAATATTATTCAAACAATTATAATATAAAAGGAATACTTTTTAGAGACGGTCTTGGTTATATTCGAATAATAAATATTTAAATTTGACTTGACTTATTACGAAGACTCATGAACCTTTTTGTTTATATATAGTTAATGGGAAAAAGATTAAAATCTGTACCCAAGATTGCCCTTACAGGTCAAAGATCGTAATGATATAAAAGGTAAAACATAAATAGATGTTAAATCTGAATAATCAATCAATATAACATGATTATTTTAATAATCAAATACGAGTAAAATTTAAGCAATGCTGAAGGCAAATACTTAAGTGTTAAAAAAATATATATAAAATGTAACAGAATGTTAAATTTTATAAATTAAGGGTTAAAGTAATGCTGAAGGCAAGTACTTAACCAGTTAAATGTAAAATGCTAAGAATAGTTAATTTCTTAACACACTAATGATTATTTAAAATCAAATTAATAAAATTTTAGTTTACTATAAAAAAAATATACTGGCCTTGTATACCAAATTATACTAAAAAAGGATCTTCTGAATGATAAAAAAAACATCACAGCATCCAACTTCTCCTCAGAGGGGTGCAGGGCTGAAATCTAACCGAACAGGCTGCTGCTGATTACTTCGGTGACTGAACACGTAAGAAAAACTTGGCATAAACTTCTAGAAAAATATGCAGAACAACTTGCAGAAAAACGTCTAGAAAAATGTCTAAAAATACTTGAAGAAAAATACGTGGAAAAATGCTGAGAAAAATACGTAGAAAAATCTGTAGAAAAATCTGTAGAAAAATCTGTAGAAAAATCTGCAGAAAAACCTAAAAAGAAATGCACGGTATTATTTAACCTTACATTTTAAAAAACTCGAAAAATTTACGAAGGTATTAATTTACCTCATTGTGAAGGCACACAATCAATAATTATTTAACATTTCTTCTCAAATAAGGGCTGGACACTTCTCATCAAAAAAACTGGAATCTAAAAGAAAGGCATGTGAAGGTTTTTTCTACCGAATGGAATGTCAAGGAAAATCTTACCAAAACTATAGATCCACTAAAATCTCAATAATCAAAAGCTATATGGGATCTCCATCCATCTATGGGACAACAAAATCACAATATTTTTCCCATATTGTGAAAAATACCAGCCAAACAAATGTATTCTCAAAAATGGCACGGTGACCTCGACAACGGCCAAATCCGAGGTGACGATTTTGACATTTTCCGTCCTGTCGATACACCAGGGTACGATCCAATATTTTCGATAGAGAGCGTTCCGAAATTTAAGTGTTGTAGAAATGTAAAAAGAATATCGATACAATAATAAAATACCGTCTATAATAAAACAAAGGAGCATTTGGAAAATAAAAATGCTACATTATATCCCAAATAACTTATGAAAAGGAATACAAATATTTTCAAAAATGGAAGCAGTTAAAAAACGCACGAGAAGAAATAAAGTTTTTAACCTATCATCGCTGTTAAAGTAACATTTAATCTACCCTTTCGGTTAAAGTACTATTTTATCTACTATTTTTGATAGATATAAGCATAAGGCTTTTATCTATGGATATAAGGCAATTTTAACAGTTGCTATGGAAAAAACATATTTTTTATTTTTATTTATATTTTCTGATTATATTAGGTATGCAACTGCCGTTATGTTATACGGGCCTAACCTAATAACTAAAAATAATTCAAGTTATTTATTCCACACAGATAAAACAGTTTAATTGTCCAATATTGACAATTTATCCATCATTATAAATTTACTTGTCAAGCATATCTATGTAAATTGGTATGATGTAAATTACTAAATATACGAATACTGTTATACTATTCGAAATTTTGTACAAATAACTGTTTGCAGCAATATACTTAACAAAGGAATATACAGGGTGGTCCGAACTGTTTTCCGGAAAATTCAGCAGCATATTCTGCAGATAATAATAAGTAAGAAAGTTTGTATAAATGTATGTCCTAAAATGCTCAGTTTTGGAGATACAGGGTGTAGAAGTTTCATTTTTATTTCGATTTTTTCGA
Organism: Sitophilus oryzae; assembly: GCF_002938485.1. Taxonomy (NCBI): domain Eukaryota; kingdom Metazoa; phylum Arthropoda; class Insecta; order Coleoptera; family Curculionidae; genus Sitophilus; species Sitophilus oryzae. The sequence goes on from NW_022145817.1 coordinate 783,294, forward strand.
AATAATTTGTGAACTAACGTCAATATTTGGATGAAAATTGATGTCTGCGAGTTTTTTGGCATGAGAAATTTGTTTTTGATGTCAATATGACTCCTATTTGTAGAAGGCGTCAACTACATACTTTTTAACTGGTTTGAAGAGTAATAACTTTTCGTCCGTACCTGTATAAAACTACTGAGTAAAAAATATACTTAAATATATTTAAGAAGTTTTCTACGTAAAAAAGGCCCCTTGTTAAAAATCCCTACGAGTAATGTCTTCGAGATATTTGGAATCGAAATTATCATTACCTGTCATCATTGACTTTGAATTAAAGTATAAGATCCCTAAATCGCGTTGAAGCGTTTGAGATGTGGACTCTCCGCAGACCATTTAAGATCTCGTATATCGATCACATTTCAAACAAAGAAGTCCTGCGGAAAGCTGGTATCGAAATACAGCTGCTTAATATAGTAAAGACACAGAAAATGTCATATTTGAGGCACATTTTGAGAGGAACTCGCTACGCCAGTCCGAAACTAGTCCTGCAGGGCAAAATCGAAGGTCGAAGAGTGCCAGGAACAGCAACTCAGCACTCAACAGCACTCATGGCTCAAAAAACATCAGGGATGAGCGCGGGATACGCGGTAACCATATTCCGTCGAGCAGAAGAAAATACCCTTACAATCAATTGAAGGGAGTATACAGATGATCCCAACGTGCAAGATTGCATAATGTGGGACCGGAAGAAGAAGAAGAACTAGTAGGAATGTCAATGTGGCGTATTAAGATAGTTATGAGTAGTGTAGTAACATACAAGAAATGCAATAAAAATTTACAAGATATGTTCGAAGTTAGGGCTGTAAAATCTTTCATGGTTTATAACTTCCTCTCGAAGAATGTTAGGGTCATATATTTATACTATAAACTTTATAACAACATAATCTGTTTCTTAACATATCCGTTTTATAATTTGATGTAGGTACTTTGTCGAAAAATAAATACTATTTAAATAACAAACGTAATCTTAAAAAATGCATAAATTCTTAATTTGGAATCAAATAACAGATCAAAATTACAAGTATAGAACAATTGGAAGATAAAGTTTGTACCCGTAGGTTCAAAACCCGGTGACATCTTACAAAAAATTATCTTTATTTCAAAGTGAAACTTCTTTACCACACGTCTCACTGTGACACTGAAAATTACTCTAGCTCTATTACTATTTATTTTAGAAAAAAAAATTGATTAAAGGTAAAATATTCTAAATTTAATTCTCTACAAAAAACATATCTTTCCCGTTGAGATTGGTTGGTTACTAATTTTTTGCACCTTTACATATAATACTCGGCTACGTTTACTGGCCTAGTACCCGAATGGAGTCTTCAAACGGACAGATGGACAAATGGTCATTTTAATACAAATGTCGCGAAAGTGAATTAAATTATTTATTAATTTTTTGAAGAATGTATTCTTGGGATTATGGTCCGTAATAAAATGTTTTTAAATTAAGTAATTTCAATATTTTTCATGATGTGTTTGACTTAAAAAACATTTCTATTACGGACCATAAGTCCAACAATACAGCCTTAAAAAAATAATAATCTATTGTTCAAAGAATAGTATAATCCAAAAAGAAATATTATTTATTAATTTTTAATTTATTACTTTTTCAACGTTTCAAACTACACTTTTTCAAACATGTCTTTCAAATCCTTCAATTAAAGCTATTTAATTGATTCAAGCTGTTTTAAGCTGTTAATAAGAAGTTTTGCTTCAAATATGCGCACATAGTGCACACACAAGTTCTACATTTTTATGGCCGTATAACCAGATTTTCATCTAACGAACCTCTCTCTATATATAAAAATATAGACGTTAGACTATCTATTACTATAAAATTTAATAAAATTATAAAATAACTCGAGCGCTATTCCATTTATGATGTAACCGAAAAACAAACACAAATAATATATTGCAAAAATGCACCATTACATTAATAACTAAATTAAATTAAATGACCAAGCAATAAAGAGCCGTAATACTTTACTATCATAATTCCTTAAATATGCGACCGGTCGTGAGATAAGCATCTTTGAAAGCTGAGCGACATTTAATTATAAAATTGCTCGAATTAAAACGGACCCTATTTGAAGACAAAAAAAGAAAAACAAACACGTCATAAACGGCATTAGTTTCTTGCAAAATGCTTCCGTTTGGACGCGCATCTCGTGTCGATGGGTATAAAAAACGTTTTATTAAATATATTAAATTCATACGATGCCTTTTTCGTAAAAATCTAGAATATTCCGCAATAGGTATGTTGCTGAATATTGCAGCATATACTTAATTAATAATTTTAGCTTTTTATTTCCAAATAAGTAACTTATTGCTTCTAAAAGCTATCAAGTTTATGGTTATAATTTGGATTAGCATGCAATGGATATTTTAAGTAAATATCAGATCAGTCGTATTAAAGACTTCGGTTGGTTAGACAATTACACAGTTTTTAATTAATTTATTAGGTACATTTTCATGCCTCCATTCATCGGATGTATGATTTGCTTGTGATTGGTGTCATTTTATATTTCCATATTCATAACGATTTCGCTGTAATACTTATAGTCTAGGCTGCCGGTAGACGTTGCGTTCACTACTGCGCTTCATATCTGTATTCAACATCTGTTCACTATTGCGCATCACAAATTCACAATGTATTTCAGGACCTAAGGACACTAGGAGAAACATATGTGCGGCATATTTAGTTTCGTAAAACTTTCATGCCAAGCAAAGTAATGTGAAAATTGCATCATTGTATCTCTACTTCTAGACGAGAAATCCCATAAAACATACGAAAATGGGATACACACGAAATGGGATGTGATACGCAGTAGCGAATCGCAATAGTCTTTTGGCATTTTGGTCAGGAGAGCATAGAAAAAGATATATTAAACAACCAGCTTTTTTAAAATCCTTGTTTTCCCGACATTGCCTAGCTCTTGTACTATTATATTTTGATTAAGGTTAGATCAAATTTGTTAAGGAAGTGTCAAAACGTCCATTATCGTAAGATGTTTCTCCGTTGACAGGTTAGAGTAAAACATTTGCGGACGAAAAGTGGCACAAACATGGGCCGAGAATGAGCATCCTTTTTAACGAAGTTTGCTGAAGCTGCAAGGACCTGAAAAAAAGGAAACGGTCCAGCATTACCTATGCCGCTCTCCGGCTTTGTATAGGACCCGGAATCGTTTCTTCGGAGGCTATATATATAGCCTCGTAAATCTTGAAGATGTTGCAGGGAAGATCTTACCAGCGAATGCTGAACACTTAACATTCCAACTATACCATCCCTAGGGATAGGATCTGAGAGTAAGTGTTATGAAAACTGCAATTCTACTAATTTCAACCAACTAACCAACCATGTTGAATAGTATAGTTGTATGGAAAGATCAAAGGAAAGATATTAACTTTCTATATTAAAAAATATGGTTAAAACTTGTAAATTTTCAAGAAGGAAATGAAAAACATAATAATTGACGCCAATGAATTGAAATAATTTGCCAAAATGTTTCTATCGACATTAACAAAAAATAATTGCCAACTATTGCGATTCTTCGTGATCGCTCTGTATAACTTTGTCTGACTCTTTTAAGTTGTTGGTATATTACAACGTTATGTTCCCCAGATCACCTTGTATATTATCCACTACAGTGTGTACCGCACTTGGGCAAATAAAAATCTCGTAAAAAACATCGCTAAAAGGCTCATTAACCGTCATATACGTCGAAGCCTATTGATGCTACTATAAACCATCTGTACCTTTCACTAGTTTAACATATGACGTAATTTTTTGCTCCAAGATCGAGTGCGTGTGCGACTTTTAAAATAGTTCCAGTAGACGAGGTGTAAATAAAGGAACCTTTCACTAAATGGCATTATCGAGATTTCAGAGTCTAGCAAGTACGACAAAACTTTAATTGACCACCTTTAAAAATTAATTAATTATTTTTTCACCTTGCCCGCGGGTTTTAAAAACTATTAAGTTGAAAAAATGTGTGTCGCATTGCAGGCTACTGTTATGTCACACTTTGTGGCTTCAAATATATTTGTTATGAGAAGTAAATAATTAAGATTAATTTGATGAGATTTCTTAACACTCACAAAGAAAAAAATAATGCACAGATTCTCGTTCTATTAATTTTAATTTTTTATATTTTTTTTAAATAATTATTCGTCTTTTTATTCTTTCAGATACAAAATACTTAAATTAAAAAGTCTTCTTATTGAAAAGATTTCAATCATACATTTTTATTAAAAAATGTTTCTTTTTATTTATTCAATATTAGTTAGTTTTTTTTAAGTTTTTACGACTCCAAAATGCTGTTATGTCAGCCGCATCGGCTGCCGACCGGGTCTCAATAAACTATCCTTCTCGCGCTTATAGATACTCATAAGACTTTCTTATCGCGCTTATTTAAAATCTTTATTCGCGTCTGGCAAGTATTAAATCCCATTGAATTCGTCTGGCAATTAACACATATTTTTTAATATCATCTAATAAACAAGCTGTAAAAATTTTAGAATGCCTAAAGTATGTTTTCCAGGTATAATAATTAAACATATTTGGAATGGTCTGGTTACACTTTAAACCCGAAAAAAAGTCTGGCATACTTATTTCTAGGTTAAATAGATGCTAAAATTTAAGAATAAACAAATTTCAAGTTGCCTAAAGAATGTTTTTTGGATTTATTTTTTTGCAAATGTTATGGGTTGCGCAGTAGCGAAATACCCCCAACCCCCCAGCCAGACTTAGGATTCTGGGTTCATCAGTTAATAAACTATACATTTTTAGTTATTCTAGCTTGCCTAAAATATGTTCTCTAAATAGGTCGTCAGCTCTTAGGCTATAAGTAAACATGATAATAAAGAATAAACGACTGTCGCGATTTTTTTTTCCTTTGAATTTTGTGTTCAGTAGTAAAATTACGATTGTCCGGTAATTTTCCAAATAAATATAATAAAATATCGGTAATCGATCCAAAAAAATTAAAAAAATGCTTTATGTTGGATTAACAGATGTATAGAGGGGAAAAATTATTGCCCTCACCGAACAAGGAATGCTCCAAAGAGACGTAGCAGAGACAGTAGGCGTTACCCAGGGTGTTGTATCGAAAACATATGCAAGGTACTTGGAATTAGGAACACATAAGGATAGGCCCAGACAAAGTCGTCAAAGAGTCACAACTGAACAACACCGCCTTGTGTGCAAAATTGCTAGAATAAATCCCAATGTTTCTCATCCAGAGCTACAAAGACAACTTCTGGCAGCTACAGGTGTGAACGTTTCAGTTGAAACCATAAAAAAAGGCTTCGTTCTCAAAGGTTTTACTGTAGGAGAGAGTTACGGATCTTACAGTTATCTCGGAAAAATAAAATTGACCGGCTAAATTGATGCGTTCAACATCAAAACTGGACAACTGAGAATTGACAAAATGTTCTTTTTTCGGATGAGACCAGAATTGGCCTAAGATCAGATAACCATCGAATTCGGGTTCTCAGAGCTCCAGGAAGACGAGGGAGACTTCAGGCTGCCAAATCTGTATGAAGATATAAAGGAGGAACTGTAATGTTCTGGGAGCCAAATTTCCATTGTTACCACTTCAATAAACTTTAACGGATCTGAGATATGTTGATTTGGTGCTAGAACCAATTGTTAGTCTTTGAAGAACTACAATTGGGCATAATTTTAACTTCTTGTACGATAGTGCACCTCCCCATACCAGCAGAGTGACTAGAGAATGTCTTGAAATGGAAGGTGTCATAGTTTTGGACTGGCTTTCATGTTTACCTGATCTAAACCCTATCGAACACTTGTGGGACTAGCTCAAAAGAAGGGTTAGAGCTCGTCGAAACAATCCAGGGAAATCTTGCACAGATTATTGATGCAGCATTAATGTGAAAACATACCCCAGGACAGCATTGATAATTTAATAAGAAGCATGTCAGCCCAGATAGAAGCTTGCATAAGGGCTAGAGGTAATTAAAATTATCAATTTTCTTTTTTGGTTTTGGTTAGGACTGAGTTTTATTAATAAACACAAAATTTTCATACGTTTCAAAAATTATGAAAAATAATAGATGATTTCATATAAGTTTGGTTGTGTGTATGTTCACAAAGCGAAGCATCTAGGTACGTTTTTTTCTCGATAGTTTGTTTTTTGATTCATCTCAATAGCTTTATTTTTATTGAAGATATTCGCTTTTAAAAGGGTTGACAAGTAACAATTTACAGTAATTTTAGCTTTGATTTTAGGTCCTCATCAACACGTTTATAAAATTGTGTTTATTGTTTTTGTAATGTCACTTTCCATTAAAAAGTCATATTATTATTTTTTATTGGCGTTTACTCTAGTAGAGATAGTTTTAAGTTTGGTTATGTATCGGCTATTTTTACTTTAATTATTGATCATGGTAAAGAGCAATTTTTGGACTTAAAACCATATCTGCTAGAGTTGGCTAGAGTAACTGCTCAACAGACAATAATAATATAATTTTTCAACGACAGTGATATTACATAAATTAAAATCACTATTTTATAAGTGTGTCACACGCCCCTCTTCTTCAGGACTATTATTGGCTATTAGGACTATGCCATCAGTGAAACTTAGATGGTTAAGATATTCTCCATCTATTTTTAATCCTTTGTTGGTCCAGTCTAGTTCACGGAAGATTTCTTCTCGTGTTTCTGTAAATGTCTTTGGGGATAATGCGTCTTCCTGTCGTACTATTTTTCCGGTTGAGCCAAATAGTCAAATTAAGAAAAAAAACTTTGTACACCTTTTAAAGAAGCTGTGTAGCCTAATTACAATGAAAACAAAGTTATAATAATGAAATACTAAGCAGCAAAATTTATTAATGCATTAAAGGTATGTCTATGTCTATACAGTTTTAAAACATATATTGTCCATCCTTTTTACGGTCCAAGTATAAGCGATAAATTTAAATTTATCGACGATTCTGCCTGTAGCACTTAAATACAGGAACATTTTAATTTAGACCTAAATCAAACAGAAAGTTTTATTATCGTAAATAACAGCTCACCTAAAATAAAAATGAAAATTTACGATTTTTATGGCCTGGTCTTGTAGAAGCTTTCTTACACGATTTTAATATTATATTGCTATAAATTATCAACATTGGTCGAATACTTTCCGCTTTATTACCATATTATACACCTAGTTCGAACAATATCAGGATAGTCAGGAGCTTGTAAATAGGAACATCGAAATGAAGCTGTTTAAATGCTAGTGTGAAGAGAAAATTTATCGAAATATTTATGGTATGGCATTTGTATTATTTGACCATAAATTAAAAATTTCGTTTTCATAATATCTTACCAGGTAGCTAATTAAATTTTATTTTTTATATATGCTGAACAGAAATATTTTATTTACATTTGTAAATGTCACCGAACATGTATTTCATTTTAATATATTCATTAATGTTTTTTTTAATTAATATGTGCTAATTAATGTAAGAATTTGCATATGCAGTTTTGGATAAGGTTAATTGAAGTATTAAATTAGTTAATTAAAATTTTGATAATGCCTGTGGGACATTATCTTTGGTATAAAATAAAATAATTATTATTAAAGCTAATAGAGATGAGTACACCCGGTATTTTAAAACAGTCGGGTCCGGAGTTACATCATCCCTCATGTACCTACATCCAGGTTCCAGTTTAGCCGGATCTATATAATTCTAATAATGAATTTTAACTTAACTAAATTTTGTTTTGCATGGAGCAATCCGCGTTCAAAAGTTTTGTAGTCCGTTAGGGAAATTTGATGTTTGCGTTTTGTCAACTCCTTATCACCTGTTCTTAGCTGTTCTATTTACTTGGTGGAGTTACCTCAAGGTTCAAATTTACGACAATACCAAACCAAAACACGCATCAGAAGATGGCTACGCAATGCGTTTTCTTTCATGAACTTTTCTGTGACTGAAAAGCCCAATACGTGATGTTATCTCTCTTCCGCACACCGGATATTCAAAAATCTCCATGCTTTGTTGCCTCTATACTTTTTGGTTAATTGAATTATTATTTAGGTTAATTGGAATTTTGATAAAAAAATTGCTAATAGTATAGTTAATACCTTAATCAGAATGTAATACACTGGGTTTATTTCATTTATAAGTAGTGATGAGCTAGACAGAAATGAGAAACGGAAAATGGAGTGTTCCATGTTGGGATTTACATTTAGAGATAAAATATCCAATCATACCATACGAAATCGAACAGGAGTAAGAGATGCGGTGATATGTATCTTACATCTTAAATGGAATTGGGTAGTACATATGGCTAGGATAACAGATGGACGGTGGACAAAGAGACCTCCTAGTCGATGGACAGATGATATTAAGAGAGTGGCTGGAAACTGGATTCAAGTGGCACAAACCAGAAATGGCTTAAGGGAGACTTTTGTTAAGGGAGGCTTTTGTTAAGGGAGGCTTTTGTTAAGCAGTAGACCGGATAAGCTAAATGATGATGAGCCAGACTGGTCTTTGTCTTGCGGTCTTAGTCTTATTCACAAGCAAGACCAAGATCCACCAACAGTGCAAGATTTCCGCAACCAAAACCAAGACCAAATATATGCAAAGACTTATAAAAGTCTCGCACCAAGACAAAAATCAAGACCAATACTGGACACTGCAAGGCCAAGGCCAAGACTACTTATTAACTGCAATGGATATACTATCCTTTGATTTGTAAAGTGCAATATGATCGACAAAAAACGGCATCAGCGATGGCTATGAAATGAAGATCGCTGTCATTTTATACTATGTATTATATGGGGAATGTCGCCGTTTTATTTTCAATTATACGGTATATTTTTCATTATTTCCGAGCTTTTACAGTATGTAATTTAATAACACTTTTGCATATTAGAAAATAGATTTGTACCTTTTTTGAAAAAACGAATTTTAGTTTCAATTGTATCTGTTAAATTCAACAACTTTATAGCTTATTAAAAAACACCCAGTAAGAAAAACACTAAGGAACATTAATTTACCTTCAATATTTTTAACACTACCTGCGTTACAGGTTTATTTTATAAAATACCATCTTTAGCAGAGGAATTTTTACTTTGCTGAAAATATTGTTTTAATATTACATTGTAGGTACGTTATAGGTACCTTTATTTATATATACAGTAGATTTAGATTAAAATTCAAAAATGGTTGCGAGATATTTATTCATTTCAAGATGATCAAAAACGATAAATATTTTAAAAACATTTAATACACACATACTGATGCATATCGACGTAGTATTATTTGCATTTACAGGAACAGTAGCGTGTGACTTGCAATATTTATTAGTTTTTCTTATGATGGGTGTTGTCCAACCAACTAATAAAAATATGTCTATATTAAATATTTTGATTTAGAAACATGCAAATGCACTAAGTATTTTAAACTTTTGCGAAAACTTGCTTTTAAAATGCGTAAAAACAGGCTTATACGCAAAAGATATGTTGTTCATCAGTCTAAAAAGTCTGTAGTACAACATGAAAAAGTATATACTAAAGAAATGGACTTTACATTCGAATAAACTTTACAGCCCTTTCAGATGGAGCGGACCGTCCGCGTGTTTTTATATTAATGTGTTTATGTATATGGCCGTCATGGGCAAGAATGTGAATCTATTAACAGCTCGTTGAATTGTAGGTACACAAAATTTTATTGTCAATACGAAATTGCCACAATACACCTACCATAATCGATAATTGAGAAAATTCCAAATTGGTGGTGGCAAGTTCATTTGGCTCTTAAAAATTAACCAAACCAGGTGTTGACATGAATAAAAAAAAACGAATGCTCAGAAATCATGGTTCTGACCGTAAAATGATATTTCAGAAAAATATACACACGAAATTATTGCAGAAGGTGCTTTAAATTTAGTGTAAAAGTACAACCCCTCGATTATCCCTGTATAATATCACAGATAACATATGTTATCTGTGATAATATGCCATATACTAATGTTTATAAAAAAAACTGAATTTAAAAATAAAGTTGGTATATTGATATTAGTGATGGGATAACTCGAGCGAAAATTCGCTCGAGTACTCGATTATTGAAATAACCGACATCGCTCGATTATGAACGAGCGATGCAAGTGACGAGTACCAAGCGACGAACGCAAGCGATCCTAGAATGAAATAAATTGAAATCCGATTTTAATGTGACATACTCGATAAAAAGCCGAACGCATTTTCCACATACATTGAAGGTAGCAAATTTATACGACGCCGTATGTACCGAGTCCGTCTCAAAAGTGGCTCACCCCTATTACTTTTTTTGATTTTTTTCGATAAAAAAATGAGATTTGTTATGTTAGTATATGACATAAATTACGATTGATTGACGTATTCAATTGTTTTCTGTTACTTCCTGTTTCACCGGAAATGACTACAATTTTTGATTTTTAAATGCACCCTCGGTATTTTATTTTACTTTATTTGATTGAAAATGACATTCTAAATAGAACGACGTATCATATGTCAACTTTTGACATATTCGCTTAAAAACAAATTGTATTTTAAATTTCAATCTAGAGTGCCGTGCTGTGTTAAAAACACTAATTTTTAATCAGGAGCCTTGGAAAAATATATTTGATCGTCTAATGTTTTTAGTGTCTTGCCCTGGCCGGTTAAAAGATGCCCAAATCGTATTTTTGATCATATCTCAATTTTTTTCAAATGGAACGAGGGTGGCTCATTAGCATATTTCGAAAAAGAATTTCTTTATGAATAATTTGATACCACACACTTGGTACTTCGAGTCAAATTGTCATTATGAACCGCATGTTACAAATTCAAATTCAATTTCAAATATATCATATGCGAAAATGTCAAAAGTGGACATGTGATATGTCATTCTATTCAGAGTGTCATTTTCTACCGAATACAGTAAAAAAATACCGAGGGTGCCATTTAAAAATCAAAAGTTGTAGTCATTTCCGGTGAAACCGGAAGTGACCGAAAACAATTGAATATGTCAATCAATCCTAATTTATGTCATATACTAACATACCAAATCTCGTTGTTTTATCTGAAAAAATAAAAAAGTTATAGGAGTGAGCCACTTTTGAGACGCACCCGGTATATTTATCCGTTGCGTATCTGAGGGACAAAATTTTATGACCTACATCGATAATGCTTCGAAATAAACTAAACCAAGAGACCAAGGGATCAAGCGAATCGCTCGCCGCTTACTACTTGCCGTTCATTACCGAAAGAATATGTGCCCTGTGCACGCAGCTTACTGCTTGGCGTTAACGAGTACTTACAACATGTGACGGACAAAAAACCGTATTTTTAAATACGAGCGATATTTCGCTCGAGTGATCACTCGGTTATTGCAATCGCTTGATACTCGAGTACCCGATTATTGAAATTAATCGGTTTTTCCCATCACTAATTGATATACGGACATCATAAGAAAACTACAGGTCGCATAACGTTCAATGGGACGAAATATGCTGGGAATAACCAAGAGAGACCGTAAAAGAATAGAGTGGATACGACAAAAGACTCAGATAATATATATCGTCCACAGAGTCAAATCCCTCAAATGGCAATGGACAGGACACCTGGCAAGAAGAACGGATAACAGATGCATCACAAAAATTACAGCATGGTATCCACGAGGAATTAAGGACCCATCAGAAGAAGACCGAACCTGAGATGGGACAATAATATTAAGAATCTAGCAGGGATAACTAGGATCCGCGTAGCCAAAAATAAACAACAATGGGTCCAACTAAAAAGAGAATATGTATAGCTGAGAGTTGAAGATGAGGGAAGCTAGGGTTGCCAACCATCTTCTATTCCAGAGGACAGTCCTCTTTTTGATCCCACTGTCCTTTTTTCTCTCGCGTATTGAAAATGTCCTCTTTTTTATATACCAAACTCAAAATCTTTAAAATGTTTGTGTATCGCCACAATGCAATGCTTTAAAAAATCGTTAATCTGTGTCTTTCACTACTCCCAATCGTTAGTACAGAAAAGAAGTCGAAGAAATATTTATGTAAAAGAAACATTTGTGGAAACGATAAACATGTTTAACTATTTTATCTCTACTTATTGTTGCCTCGTGTTTTGAAAAAAACATTTTGTTGAAAATGGTTGTATTTTAACAAGTTTTGAGTATAAATATTGTTAAGAAAGTAAGAAAGACCATCAATCGCATACTATTGACATGACTTTTTGGTAAATTCTAGACATTTGGGTGAGGTTTCAAAAAATGACATTTTTTATTTTGAAAGTTGGTAACCCTAAGAGAAGCTGAGATTGATGATGATGATGATGATGATACTGATATATAGTTTGCTAAAAAATTACAAAAATATGTCTAAAAATAAAAAAATATAACACTTTAAATTTGTCGAAAATTTTTTCCGTTTCGTTTTTTTTGCATCTGAGCGTGTGAAACTTAACCTACTGCAAACATCGCTACAAAATCTAATAAAGACAATACAAATCCAAAATTATTGCATTGCAGTTCATATTCTTCAATTCTTCAACAAGCGTTAAGTATTAGCATACGTTTAATGCAGAGAATAGACCGTCTCGAAAAATAATCTTCAAACTTAAGTTGATCGCTTACAGCAAGTTTGCAGTCGTCCACGCTTGGGTGCAAAAGAACTACTCCAAGCGAAGGAAATCACACCGGCAGCGTTAAAATAATGATAGAGATTCAATGCACGTTCTGAGACTTACGTAATAATGATAAATTCCTATTAATCATCGACTACTGAACCGTCGTTTTGTATCTTTATCTCTTTCGTCGTTCGGTTGCCGCTGTGGATTAGTAAAACCGCGGGATATTTGTTTAATTAATATGGTAAATGTCATTAGGGCTACCGACCGGCTTTCGTAACGAGGTGTTGGCATAATGGGTTACGGTTTTTAAAGCACATTCTTTGGACAATTCTTAGTTTCCAATATTTTACTAATTGCCGGGAGTGGTATTGATCATTTAAAATGTAGTTCAAAAGCATACAGGGTCCGGCAATAGTGCATCTGGCATCTCTAGCTCCTAGAAAAAACTTGAGAACTTTGTTTAAGTGCAAACATAAAGTATGTAATAGGATGTATTTCAGGAAAATATTTTAAAGATAAAGATGTTCGCCTGCATGGCACTCTAGACTGAATTTTAAAATACAATTTTTTATTCATCGAGAATGTCAGAAGTTGACATATGGTATGTCATTCTAGTCAGAATGTCATTTTCTATCGAATAAAGTAAAAAATACCGAGGGTGCCTTTTAAAAATCAAAAGTTGTAGTCATTTCCGGCGAAACAGGAAGTGACCAAAAACAATTGAATACGAATACGTCAATCGATCCTAATTTATGTCATATACCAAATCTCTTTTTTTACCTGAAAAAATAAAAAAGTTATAGGGGGTGAGCCACTTTTGAGACGGACCTGGTATATGGCACAGATTGTAGTTTAGCTTCAATCATACGTTGTTTATTTGCTGTTTTATTTCGTTTTTGATATTCCAAATTATTTTTTGTAAATAATTTGGATATCTCAATTCAGTTCAGGTAAAACGATCTAGTTTTTTCGGCTACACACAATATGTTACTTGATACGTTTTGATTGAATGTTAAAGTTGGAATTAACTCTATTAAGAATGAAGGGTAATAAAAATGTAATAGTTAAAGTTTTAAAATTGTTATAGTTAAGATATATGTTTACTCCATGAAATGTTTTATATTAATAAAATAAACCAAGCTCAGGCATCCCACATGGACAGCCGTATATCTCCACAGAACAATAAGACCTACTTGAAACTATCTGTCCATTGCAAACTAGAAGCGAACATAAATCATCGAAGAAAATGTATTATTATTTTTCTCTCATGAAAACAATAAAGAGCTGCAAAATATCTCGTTAGGTAAGAGTGATCACGTCTACCGCACTCCTACGCTCAACAACTGACACACTTACAATATAATATCATAATACTTTTAATATAAAATGTTAACCTTAATTTGTGGACATGTAGATTTGTAGTGGCATTACTTAGAATTTGACGTGGAAGATAATGTTGGTAATTTGTTGTTGGTTTTTTAAGCGTACCATAATTTCAGGCTAGACAACCAATTAGTCAGATAATTAGATACTAATTTGTGCAATTAAAAAGTGTATACTTAGTAAATAAATGTTGAAAGGAAATTTTAACGTGCCCCAGTTTGTGTTTCGATGTAGTAATTTAAATTACTTATTATCGTTATACACGAAGGTCTAAAGAGTTCATTACTTTCTTGTAATTTTTTTTTCGATGAGGAGGGAAAAAATCTTCCATAAGACACCCATAGTTAGGTAGTGCCGGATTCCTACCGGCTAAAAAAAACTCCTCGTTCAAGTAAGCACACCACGCCGGAACCGCTTACGCATTAGGCCGCTTCGACGTGGCGGGCTGCCTACGCCATGTGGCGTTGTTCCTCTTCTTTTTTACTTAGTACATTATTTATGCATTTGTTTACTGTTTCCCATAATAATTCACCTCCCTCAAGGCTTCTCATCAAGTTCGTTAGAGTGAAAACTTGTCCACTCTCCTTCTTAAAATTATCTCTCTCATCGTTCCAATAGAATACATGTTCAACATCGTCTATTTCACCACAAAATAGACATGACTCAGAGCTTGCCCGCCGCATCTTATAGACGTATTTTCGGAATCACCCGTGTCCAGACAGCATTTGTGTCTTCACCATATGGTCTGTCAATCCATTGTTGGGTATAAGTCTCCAGGTCCATCTTCCATACTTTCCTTTATCCCACCGATCCTGCCACTTCTCCATCACAGTTTTCCTGGCTATTTGTTTTAGCTCTCCTTTGTATCTATCCGCTCGTTCATGAGCTAATATGTGGATAGGAGGGATGCCCGCAATGACACCAACTGCCTCAGTAGATCCAGTTCTGTAAGCGCTACAAATTCTAATACATAATTTGCGCTGCAGAGCTGTTATCTTGCGCTTTGCTTTTATTTTGTTTAATTTTGTCCATTGCCTTACACCATACCGGAGCTGCATATAACAATTGGGAATGTATTACGCTAACAAGAATTCTACGCTTTGATGACCTAGGGTCCCCTATGTTCGGCATTAGTTTTGATAATGCAGCTAGAGTTTTTTCCGCTTTAGTGATTGTCTGGGTAACATGTTCACAGAATGTTGTTTTACTATCTAACCAGACTCCGAGGTATTTTACAGCATTCTTA
Source organism: Sitophilus oryzae (assembly GCF_002938485.1). NCBI lineage: Eukaryota > Metazoa > Arthropoda > Insecta > Coleoptera > Curculionidae > Sitophilus > Sitophilus oryzae. Next base: position 798,573 of record NW_022145817.1, read on the forward strand.
GGTACGATAAATGTTCCCTAAATATCAAAAAGGATTGGCGCCAGTTTTCGTTTGGTGGTTAGAATTACCGCCTCTGTCTTTGCTGTCAGCTGTGAGCTGAAACTGTACTTTCTTGTAATTAGAATAAATAATATTGCAGTACCTTATGTTACACATTAACCATAAACTGAAAAAAAAACAATTTAAGAACTAGAACAACAATGACAATGTTTAATGACAATGACAATAATGACAATGTTTTAAAGATAGGAGATAAGACATTTTCAATTTAGGGTTTTGATGAAAAAAAAATAAACTTGAATTTAAATAACAAAAATTTGAGCAATTTTGTAACAAAGGAAAATAAATATATTTTTTATCTCCTTATGTGATATCCAATAGGTTACTTTAGACATATCGAAATATGCGGATTTTTATGGAGACGGACTCTCCAAATTGGAGAATAGGCAATCTCGAAATGGACAAACCAATTTTTCACAAAAATCCTGTCACCAATTCTCTGTAGACGTTTAACCCACCATCGCCGTGAACCACCCTGTCATCATCATCATCATCATCATCATTTTCAGCTTATTCAACCATTTCCAATTATGGTGTAGCCTCCCTTACATACTCTCTTTGTTGTCTATTCTTGGCTATGCGGTCCAAGTTATCCCTGCTAATTTCCTAATATCATGGTCCCATCTCAGGTTTCCTTAGTTCTACCTGGGTAACATTCTGTAATTTTTTTGGTCCATTTATTGTCCGTTCTTCTTGCCAGGTGTCCTGACCATTGCCATTTGAGAGATTTGACTCTGTGGATGACATCTATTACCTGGGTCTTTTGTCGTATTCACTCTATTCTTTTACGGTCTCTCTTGGTTATTCCTCGCATATTTCGTTCCGTTGAGCGTTATGCCACCTGCAATTTCCTTATGATGTCCGTTTTAAGTGTCCAGGTTTCGCATGCATAGGTCATTACTGGTAGTAAACATTGGTTCAATGTTTTCTTCTTTAAATAGCGCCATTCTAGATTTGAATATGATTGAGTTTCTTCTATAAGTACTCCATGCTAACTGAATTATTCTGTTGATTTCTGGTAGTAGAGATCTAGACCTGTGATATTCTTCTACTATTTCGAGTATTGTGTTATTTAATAGTATGTCTTTTCTTTCCACTAGATTGTTGTATATTACTTTAGTTTTTGCTAAATTCATTTTGAGACCCTCTTTATTGCTGGCTTTTTAGTTCATCAATTTGTGCTTGCAGTTCTTCAGGACTATTCGAAATTAGGACTGTGTCATCAGCGAATCTTAGATGGGTAATATACCCTCCATCTATTTAATCCTTTATTGGTCCAGTCCAGTTAACGGAAGATTTCTTCTAATGTTGCTGTAAATAGCTTTGGAGATATCGCGTCTCCCTGTCGTTCTCCTTTGCCAGTTGGGAACTCTGGAGTTGTTTTACATATTATTAATCCTGTTTTGGTTACTTTGTATATATTGGCGAGAGTTTCTATGGTTTCTCCTTTCCAGAACCAGTCATTTCAGACCGCAAGGTTATGCTGTGTTTGGTATTGAGTGGAACTTCAGTGACTTTTCAGTAATACAATTTAACCGATGAATGGATTAAATATTTTAAAAAGAAACAGAGGCGGACTTGAAATTATTTTATTTTTTTTTGTACTCAGGAGGCCAAGTTCTTTCAAAACCTGATATAAAAAATGCGGATCAGTATTAAAAAAAATTAAATTTGCCTCTGTATCTCACAAATTATAAACTAATTTGAAAATCTAAAAATACTGCTAGATAGCTCTAATAAAGTGACTATAAGAATGTGCAATTATTTTTTTGATTTTCTAAAAGGTAACAATAGGAAAAAATAAAATTGATTTTCAAAAAAATCGTTTTTTTTTTCAAAAACTCAATCCCTGAAATTTTTAAAACTTTTTTGATGACATCTTAGTGAACATTCCAAAAGCGCAACTTCGCCCCAATTTAACCATGTCCGTATCTATTACGGTTACCGAGATACCAATGCTCGTAGCTCGATTTTGTAGCATCTTGTATATTCCCGACTCACATATTGAATTGGTCGAGGCCCGTATCCATCCTGTATCGCCCCCTAGACACAGAATTCCCATTGTTTTGCATCGATTACTTCGAGTCGGTACTGCTCCGCAAATTTTACGACCCAACGAAATACTAAACTCGTAATGTTCACCTCTATTGTTTTCTGATAACGGAACTTAACATTTGCATAAAAAAGTTCCAGTCCTAATACTTATATGCGCAAACCTAGTTGTTGTGTTTAGGAATATGGGTTCGGAAAAATCGTAAAATTACAAATGCAATCTTGATTGTGGTCGTTATCGCAATTTCAACCTAGGCGACCTAATTTTAACAAATATGAACGTAGGTGTAATGTATTGTTACCAAATTAGTATTACGAGAGCTTTGGATAGCTTAACTGAAAGTTGTTTCGGGTCACGCTCTTTTTTGCATTATTCGAAGCTCAAAAAGTGGCGATATAAAATAAAGTGTGTGTATTTAGGCTCCTCCAGGGTTTAATTATAAAAATACCAAGGAAAATATCAAGACATAGGTATTTATTTTTCAACAAGTTTTAACTACTTCCATTTAAGTAAATAATGTCAAGGCAATTATACTAATTTAGGCTATTTGACGTTAATTTTCGCTTAGTAGTGTAACGTTTTTATGTCGAAGTTCCAGAATTCGAGCCCTGGGAAAACATTACGCTTTTAAAGTGGCAATCAAAAGTAGCCGTTGAGCAGAACGCTAAACAGTATATTTTGGTATACTTCTTGCCATGCGAATCGATTTCTGGATACTCATTCATCGAGCACTCTGATGGACTTTGTTGTATTTTATTTACAGATTAACAATATCACCCTTAAATTTTATATGAAACTGATTATTGAATATAAAACATATCTGTATATTGATCATCCATCAATAACTTACCGAATATCAGTGTAAGAAGTTCTGTGAAGTGTTTAAATCTTTCTATCTCTGGTCCATTTAGATTTTTATTATTTATATTAAAAAAAAATAAATTGCAGAGCTAACCTCTTTATCATTATACGAGAATATTTGGAGTTTTCATTCATTGGAGTCAAAATTTGGTAAATTGGGTATGGAGTAAGGGAAGAGTCGCTGCTATAATATTAATAATACACTTAGGAAGGTGTAACAAGGTAATTAAAAACTTGTGCTTACCTTAAAATCTCTTTTAAACTACACACAAACAGAACATTTACATAGAGCTTCCGCTCTCCTAGAAAGGAGAAAGGAGAGAGGACACCATGAGGATGCATAAGATACACTTGGTCGGTGTATCTACGCTGAGGCTATCCGCGCGTGCGCACACCTTCATTTCATGCTAGAATGTAGACACAACAGTACACTATTACAAAGTGTCTATATAGATATTTATATTATGTGTATACGTCACATTTTTGTGTACAAGGTGTGTACTATAGGCATAACTATGATACGAAGTATCACATATACATATGACTTATACATTGTATGTCTCAATATACCGATGTAAGATTTCATCATTTTAATAATTATTTGTTACGTTACAAAAAACTCTTTAGAATCTTCAGTGGATACGGTATACAACTAGTAAACACTGTATCACACAATTCTATCAATATAAACCTGCGTGTATCTCATATGTATATGTTAGAACTAGATGAACACTTAGGTTCACTTTAACATATTTTGTTTTTCATGTGTCTCCCTTGTAGAAACGTAATTTCATTTGGACGTGCTGTATGGGGGAGAACCTACAGCCGAAACAATTTGACGCATAGACTTATCCGGTTTATGGATTTTTGGCAACGCATACAATTTTGGTAATGAGGGATTGGATACTAGCAATTTTCTCTTTAAAGAAAGATCAATAAGGTTGTAACATTCTTTTAGAGTTTTTTAACGTCTGCTACCATCTTAGACAAAGGATTCTTTTTTAAATTTATGTAGGGACCATTATCGATTAAGTTGTTAACCTTATCGTAATAGTCTTTTTTATCTAATATAACAACCTTATTTCCCTTATCAACTTTTAGGTAGAAACAATCTTTGTTACGCAAACTCTTGACAATATTGTGCTCCTTGTTAGATTTTAATGATTTACTTGAAAGGATATTTTTTGATAACTGATTTCTACAAGCCTCTCTTGTAAATGCCAATCTAGTAAATGTAATAGTTTATGAACATTTTATGAATTATAGCTTGTCAAATTTCTTTCTTCTTCTTCTTTCTTCTCAAACTCCAGCCAGCAGATGTACAGTACATCTGCTGGATCTGTGTCTATGAAAGGAATGCGGACAAAAAACATTTAAATAAACAGCAATATATTTTATACGTCGATTTGACGAGTGCGTCACCGCAATTCGCTCCACCCACTCATTTTATTGGCTACTTGCAAATTTGTTGAATTTTTATTGATGGGACGCGTCGTCTATTTTTTTACGAAAAACTGTACTGTATTTGTATTTTAATATTTTATAAAGGAAATGTCCTTGTATTCCAATGTCATACGATGCTAGTTTTTAAGGCCTTTTTGTGCAGAGGATGTTTTTTTGCTAATTGACTCAGTCAAACTGTCCTGATGATGGGAATAAAATTCTCGAAAGCTTGACAATTTGAAAAAAAAGTAGTTTTATTAGCCTATGTGGTGATTATTGACTGCATCCTCACTTAAATTTTGAGGTTTTTCTTAAATATTAAATGTATAACAACATAAAATGCAACAATGTATAATTATTTGAAAAAAAAAAATTAAATATAACTTAGAACAAAATGCCAAGATTAGAGTAACATTCGAGGCATTCCACGAAGAGAGAAACCATGATTTTATCAAGGTGGCATATTTCACAGCTAATCTAGATATGCTTACTTCAACAAAAGTGAATTGTTTCGTCAAGATAAACTACTTCTTGGAAATAATGCGACAAAAAGCACGTTTCAGGTAAAATCCGTGTCCTCTAAATTAATAAGATTCTTTTGTTTTATTCTACTAGTTACATTCTTAAATTGGTAAGGACAATGTGAACAAAAAAGCTTTATGGTCAAGTGTGCTGTGTACTACTGTGTATAGAAAATTACAAAAAAAACGCTAAATTTTAAATTCAAATAATTAAGCTTCATTCGGAACCTCCCAATTAGTGGAATAAAGTAAATAGTGGTTTCAATTACACTGTATAGATACTTTTTAGTTTACGATCATTCACAATGTCTAAAAAAACACAATTAAAATTAATAAAATATCCTAGCAACAGCTTGCGATAATCTATTGTATCCATAGAGAAAGCACAATATTTACCTTATAAAACAATAAACTTCTGATTTCTACCAAAATTTTTTTTCACGGGTGATAATCAAAGGCCAAAATTACATTCCTCGCAAATTTTGAAGTATAATTAGTGGAAAAGTCAAAAGTTTGTTAACTTTTTCCACTAATTGAAAATTACTACCACTAATTATGAAGTTCTGAATGCTTATATTAAAATTAGGTGAACAAACTTCTACGGCTAATTGAAACTTCTAATTTATTCCACTGATTTCGAGGTTCTGAATCAAGCTTTATAATAAATGGAGATTGCTGATGTTGATTTTTTCTAAAAGAGCTGGCTTTATATTTACAGAAACTACATATAAACATAATTAATATAGGTAATACACTTACTCGGGTGTACCATTTTCGTGTATTTTTACAGGGTATCTCGTTTATGAGTGGAGATACAAAGATGCGATTTTCACATCGCTTTAAGCTTGGGTTTCATGTATCTGTTATCCGACGATACGATTATACGATATTAATTTTATTGGTTGAATTTAAAGACTTGTTGTTTAGAAAACGTTTTGACGGTTGTTTAGAAAATTACGCAGTTTATATATTTGTTTGTGATTGGTGTCATTTTATATTTTCAATTCCATAACGATTTCGCTGTTTTAGCTATAGTCTAAGATCTAGCAACGTTTTTTCGGGAGAGAATTTTAAGAAGCTGGTTCTTTAATATATAGTTAAGGTCAAGGTGTATTACTGGTTGCATAACTGCATTAACTGCTACATAACCGTAACGTGCATTGAGGAACCTGGCGAATTCGCCAGAAAGTAAAAGAGAATTACAGAATTCTTTAGAAAATTCCAGAAACCATCGCCAGGGGGGTATATAAGGCCCGCGCTTTGACAGTTGGAGAAGTCTGAAGATAGTCTGAAGTCTGAAGTTTGATAATACCGCGAAATACCGTTAGAGTAATAGTAGTTGCATAAATTGTGTTGTAAATAGTATAAGTTGTGTGTACAAAGTGAGACAAATAAATTCGTTAAGTATTTTATCGTGAGTTTAAATAGTGGACCCACGAAATCCGTAACAATATCTTTTGCTATGCTCTCGTGAACAGTTGAACAGGGTGCGGACAGTCTGGTTGTCGGTAGACGTTGCGTTCAGTACTGCGCATCATATTATCGACGGCGTTATTTTTTTGCTTTTAACAAAACTACCGTTCAACAGATTTCAAAAAATTGTCAAATATCTAAATTGTATACAATATTAATTTTCAAAAAAACCTTTGCTACAAGTCAAAGGACTTTTTCTTGATTGTAATAATTGTTTGAAATTTGGTTTTTTTGATGTCGCTTAAGCCTTTTCTATATTTTTCCTCCACAGTGTGATAATGACTTCCCGCGGGAAGAAAATCAGAGATTTGGCATTAAAATGTGGAAATCAAGGGGTTGAGGTTGAGAGCAATATCATAGATAATGATCTTCTGGCAGAAGCATTGCAGCATGATGCGCTGTTGGAGTCAGAATTATTCATGTTAGAAGCACCACCTTTTGCCACCAACGAAGAATACGGATCAAGTTTACCCGTGTTTTGCTCAGAATATTAGTTAAATTTAATTTTCCAGTTATTATTTCAAGCCTAATGAGTTTGAAAATATTGAAAGTATCAGTTTGAGTATTTTGTACTGTGTTTTCTTAAAAAAAAATTAAAAATCCAAGCGACATTTTTAATTTTATTTGTAAAACTCAAAAGGCGTAAGTGCACCTAAACGACAAAAAATGACTAGAATAATAAGACACAAAAGTCTTAAACGCCTTTCAAAAAGACGTAAACGTCAATCGAGCCTAGAAAGAAAGGCGTAAGCGCCAAATATTAAAATAACTAATTCACAGTTTAATATTTTATAAGCAAAAAATTCTTGAAAAATGTGCCATATAATCTATAATACTGTAGCAAAAAATAAGTCACAAAAAATAAAAAATATAGATTTTAGACGTTTTTTTCGTCTCCTGAAAAAAATGACGAATGGCGCTTACGCCGTTTTGTCGTGACGCCGTCGATATCTGTATTCAACATCTGCACTACTGCACATCAAAAATTCGCCCTGTATTTCAGGGACTAAGGAGGCTATAGAAACATATGTGTAGCATATTTAGTTTCATAAAAATAATTATTAATTTAATTAAATTATAGAAACACTAATCACCCATGCACTGAGACTCAATTCAATCGATTACTTAATATGCATCAGATTCACATGAAGTCACGTGCGTGGCGTCATTTTTTACTAAATATATTATGGTAAATTCACACAAGGTTTTGTGAATATGTCTAGAGACATGCAATTTTACTACAGGATTGTATTTCTGCTTTAATTTTAATTTTTCAAGTCACAAAAGTCATTGTGAAAATATATCGTTTAGTAATCATCATTTAATATTAATAAACTGTTTTTCAAAATTACATTTATTGTGAAACTATGCAAAAATACCTTATTTTTAAAAGTTTTTTTTATTAAAAATATTCTAAAGTATCAATATTTTTTTGGTAAAATTACTTTGAAATATATACAGGGTTGTTCGCCGCATACGACACTGTAGACGATTAGATGTTTGCAAATTGTAAGTTTTGGGTTCGTTGAAGGACTATTAGAGCTACAATTTAAAAATATTTTACAAGATACAGAGTGTCCCAAATTCTTAAAAAAATATCAAAGTTGTTTTTTTAAATGGAACACCCTGTATATTATTACATTTTTAGTTTCTACGATTAAAATAAAGATAAATTTGATTAAGGCTTATCGCACTTAAACCTTACCGTTTTGAAAATATTTTCAATTTTGTGAAATTGCAATAAAAATTTTTAAGGTTTCATTGCTCCAAGGGTATCAAAGTTTTTAATAATAAATATTTACTGAAGTTTATTTATTGATCAGTTATTGTGTTACAATAATAAATATAATACTACCTCATACAGAGTGTCTAAAAATTTATTTTAAATAATTAGTAGCTCTAAACGGCAATAACTTGTTTAATTTAAATGGAACACCCTGTATATTTTAGGAGACTCAGATGCACAATTTAATTGTCTAACAAATTGTATTATACCATTTTTTACCGCATTTGTCAATATACCCATGGAATATTGACATTTTAGTTTATTTTTAAAGATGTAACAAATTTTTAAAGAGTGCAGATATTAATATTGTCGATAAAGTTGGTTTATTTCAATTTAATTATTTTTATTTATTAACTATGTTAATAAATGATTCAATTAAGTATGTAATTAATTAGTATTGGGGCGGAAATACTTGTGGTATATTTAATTAATGGTATACTCTTTTATAAACATTTAAATAATTTTCTTTATGTATACAAATGGGCTAGTAACATTATCGTTTTTAGCACATGTACATTTAATACATGTTTGCTTTAAAAACAATCTAAAATGTCAGTATTCAATGGTATATTGATAAATGAGGTGTAAATTATAAGAAAATGCATTTTCTATGAAAACTTGAAGGGATAGGTAAGAAATGGTAATTCAATTTGATAGACAATTAAATTGTGCATCTGATTCTCCTAACATATAGAGGGCGTTCCATTTAAATTAAACAAGTTATTGCCGTTTAAAGCTAGTAATTATTTAAAGTAAATTTTTTGACACTCTGTATGAGATAGTATTATTTTTATTATTGCAACACAATAAATTATCAATAAATAGACTTCAGTAAATATTTAGTATTGTTACGGATTCCGTGGGTCCACTATTTAAACTCACGATAAAATACTTAACGAATTTATTTTCTCACTTTATACACAATTACTAACTTATAACACACAACAAACTAACTATTCCTTCACCAAATTGTCCGATTTTCAATTTCCACGCGGTATATTCAAATTTCAAAAACTGTCTCAGTTGTCGATGGCTCCGGCTTATATACTCTATTGACTGCTTCTCGAAATTTCCCCAATTCTCGGAAAGCGTACTTCTTCATACCAGACAATTCCATTGTCTGATTCCCTTACTTCTCGACTTGACTAAAAGTTGGCGCCTGAAAAAGTCTTTTAATTTCTGGCGGATACGCCATTTTTCTTGACAAGTTGCGGTTGTGCACGCAACCAGTAATACATTTTTAATTTCTGGCGGATACGCCATTTTTCTTGACACGTTGCGGTTGTGCAGGCAACCAGTAATACATTTTAGCCCTTGACCTTGACATTGCCCCCTTCTCAAATTTGATCGTCCCGATCAAGGTTTCCTGTTTGGTATCTCTTCAATCGATCCAGATGAACTACTTTCATCTTACTTCTAGGGCTGCGTTGAATCCGGTACACAACATCATTTATCCTCTTGATGACTGTATAAGGACCTTCCCATGCTGGAGTTAACTTTGGGGACCTCCCTTTCTTGCGCTGGGGGTTATATAACCATACCATATCGTCCTGTTGAAATCCCGTAGAATTGGCTCTGAGGTCGTAACGAGCTTTCATCCGGTCACTGGCTAGCGTAATCTTACTTCTTACGGCCTTATGAATTTCCATTAACCTTTCCTTCAGTTCATCCGCGTAGTCCTCTACATTTGTGGTGCCGTCGTCTGGTGATCCGAACACCAAGTCACAAGGCAACCGTAATTCTCGACCAAATAAAATCTTCGATGGTGAAAGTCCGGTGGTGTTGTGAACTGCACTTCTATACGCCATTAGGAACAGCGGTATGTGTTGATCCCAATCTCTTTGATGTTCGGCCACCATTTTCGAGAGGTGTTCTTCAATGGTCTTATTGAATCTTTCGACCATCCCATCAGACTGCGGATGTAAAGCTGTTGTCCTAGTCTTGTGAATACCAAGCAGATCACACATCTTCTGGAACAGTCTTGACTCGAAGTTCCTTCCTTGGTCAGTGTGAAGCTCTAAGGGAATTCCAAATCTACTGAAGACATTATTGACCAATACTTCAGCTACAGTCGATGCTTCTTGGTTTGGAATGGCAAAAACTTCTGGCCATTTACTGAAATAATCCATCGCTACTAAAACGTACTTGTTGCCCTTGTGCGTTTCAGGGAATGGGCCTGCAATGTCAACAGCGATTCTTTCGAATGGCAGTCCAACGTTATATTGTTTCATTTTTCCCCTAGAGCGAGTGCTTGGTCCTTGGCTGGCTGCACAAGTTTTACATTGTCGACACCATTTCTTGACATCTTCGCAATAATCCACCCAGTAAAAACGATCTCTCAGCTTGCTCAAGGTCTTGTTTACCCCAAGGTGAGCACCAGTTTTACCACCGTGAATTTCTTCCAATACCTGGGTAACTTTCTTCCTTGGTACCAGTAACTGAGTTGTTACTGTCCTGCCATCCGCACTTTCCCACGTGCGCTTTAACAATCCATTCTCAATAACCAGTGAATTCCACTGAGCCCAGAGAGCTTTGAAAACGAGCCCTCTGTTTGAATATCCTGCCACGGTGGTCTCTCGCCGTTACCTTCCTTGAGCCGTAGTATTGCTCCGATGTCTGGATCTTCCATTTGATCTTTCCTCAATTGTGTCGTCGTCCACTGTTCATCGGTTCCAAGTTTAAAACTCCTTATCATGACAGTGCCTTCACGTTGTTCCGTTTTACAGCAGTGCTTACAATCGGTTTGACAGGGTCTTCTGGATAAACCGTCTGCGTTACCATGCATTTTTCCAGCACGATGTTGGATGGTAAAGTGATACTGTTGGAGCTTCTCGAGCCATCGTGCTATTTGACCTTCAGGTTGTTTCATCTCCATAAGCCACTTGAGAGCCGCATGATCTGTCCTAATTAAAAATTCTTGGCCGTACAGATATTTATGAAAATGATCAACTGCCTTCACAATTGCTAGCAGCTCCTTCCGGGTAACGCAGTAATTCCTTTCTGGTTTGGATAGAACTCGACTGTAATATTCTATCACTCGTTCTTCGCCATCTTGCACTTGTGATAGCACTGCACCTATGCCGATATTGCTGGCGTCGGTATCCAGGATATACCTCCCTTGTTGTTGCGGGTAGGCTAAATAGGACTTGAACATAAAGCCGCCTTAAGTCTTCCAAAGGCTACATCACAATCGGTGTTCCATTCGTAGCCGACTTCATCACCTGTAAGTCTATGTAAGGGTGCAGCTATATTGGCAAATCCCTTGACAAATCTTCTGTAATAGGTGCATAAACCCAGAAAACTTCTAAGTTCATGTTTGTCGCGAGGTTTAGGCCAATCCTTGATCGCAGCGATTTTCTTCTGGTCGGTGTAAATTCCGTCTGCCGAGACTACATGACCCAAGAATTCCACTTGTCGCTGGAATAAGCTACACTTCTTCGGGTTCAAGTACAGGTGAGCATTCCGTATGCGGCCAAAGACTTCTTCTAAATTTCGCAAATGCTCCTCAAAAGTTCTTCCCATAACCAATACATCGTCGAGGTAAACCAAGCACGTTTTCCAAGTTAATCCTCTTAACACCACCTCCATGAGACGTTCGAAAGTGGCTGGAGCATTGCATAATCAAATGGCATAACCTTGAATTGGTATAGGCCGCTTCCTGTAGAAAAAGCCGTCTTTTCTTTATCGTCCTCGTCCAGACCAACTTGCCAGTATCCACTCTTTAAGTCGAGAGTGGAGAACCAGCACGAACCTGCCAGAGTTGTTAATGTGTCATCTATACGTGGCAGTGGGTAGCTATCTTTCTTAGTGACGTCATTGAGCTTCCTATAGTCCACACAGAATCGTGTACTACCATCTTTCTTCGTCACCAAAACAACGGGAGATGACCATGGACTTGATGATTCTTCGATTACTCCCTCTTCTAACATCTTATCTACCATTGTCTCCATTTCTTGTTGTTTGGAAAGGGGAACTCTTCTAGGACGTTGTCGAATCGGCTGAGCATGACCAGTATTAATCCGGTGCTTCACAAAATCCGTTCTTCCACTGTTGTTCTTCTCAAAAATACTGCCATGCTTTAGCAGGAACTGCTTAGCCTTCTGTTTCTCCTCAGGTGTTAGGTGATCCCATGGCTGTTCTAGATGTTTTAGTGTTTCTTGGGATGCCTTTTGTGTAACAGCTGACGACACTTCATCACATCGGGTAACACTTCTTACAGGTTCGCAGATCGCTATCTTGTCACCTTTTTGGATCTTGACACAATTCGGGAAAACATTCGCAATTCTGATCGGTATATTCTTGTCGGTGTTAACCAATGATTTTCCTACTAAGTACCTATCCTGTTTGTTGTCGCTACTTTGTACCAGTCCAACACAGCACCCAGCGATTTTCTCCACTTTACCGAATACGATCTTCTCGGTATTACCAGGTATCACCACAGTTTCCGCTGATCTTACATCCATTCTTCCTGGTCCCTCGTCTGGAGATAACATAAACTCTTCATTTCCGATATTCAGGATATTTCTCTGGTGATCGAACGAAAATCCATGTTGACGAATCACATCCATGCCCAAGATGAAGTCATCTTCAATATCTGCCACTAAAACGCGCTATGCTGGAACTTCAAATTTCCTAACTTCAGTTCGACGATAGCCTCTCCCCCGTACAACGGCCATTTCCCCCGTAACTGTACGTAAACACACTCTTCTTCTCAGAGGCATCAGCTTCAATCCTTGCACTGAGTTAGCCCGCACCAACGATACCATAGCGCCAGTGTCCACTGTCATTCGGATTCCCTTTCCATTGACTTTCCCGTCGATCACCAAACTGTCAGCGGTTCTTCCTAGACTTCTAATGGAAAAAAATCCTGGGGGCTTGTTCTCCCCAGTCAATACTCGCCCCTTAGTATTGACTGATTTTAGTTTTCCTGGTGCCTACGTTCTCTGGATGGTGAACGGGATCGCATTTGAACGCGGCAATCCCGTTTAATGTGGCCATTCCTGCCGCATCTAAAGCACCTTATGTCCTGGGATCTTCTCTGGTTCTCTGTCTGGGTGTTGTTGACTCCCTTGTTTATTAGTAGCACACATAGTTTGTCGAATTTTCTACACATCTCCTCCAAACTTCTGTGGGTACTCTCGGGCTGTTCCTCTACGTTACCGATCTTATCTTCGGTCTAGGGATGGCGCTAAAAGCAGCTTCGATTTCCAGCGCCCTGACGAGTGCTTCGCTGCTGGTAGAAAATCGGGATATTTGCAGCGCCCTCTGTAATTCGTTGTCCCTCAGTCCGCTGATAAAGCACTGAGCAGCGAGTTCCTCCATAAATCCTTCCGGTGCTTCAGGATACGCTAGGTGTACCAGCCGACGTAAGTCTGCTTCGAATTCCTGCAGACTCTCTCCGGACCTCTGCAGGCGTGTCTTGATCTGGGCCTGGTAAAGTTGGCGTCGATGTTGGTCGCCATATCTTCTGTCCAGTGCAGCGACCAAAGTTTGATATTCCTGCTGTTGGGCTGCAGGAATAGTTTGCAGGAGTTCCAGGGCAGAGCCACGCAGCGCGATGACAAGTGCCGCTGCTTTCTCCTGGTCAGTCCATCCATTGGCAGCAGCCGCTGCTTCAAACTGGCGGTGGTACATCGTCCAGGTGGTTTGTCCATCGTAGGTCGGGGCCTTGAGGTTCGCAGTTCCATGAACGCCAGGTGTTCTTACTTGTGCATTGGTCTTCTGTAGGTCCATCTCTAATTTTTCCATTTTCTGCTGAAGGCGTTCCTCAAGATCTTCTACGGCTTCTTGAAGGTGATTTTCCTGCCGTTTTTCCAGGTCTTCAAAATTCTTCTGTAGTCGAAATTCCTTGTACCAACCATAAAAATACTCTAATTCGGTCTAAAAATCTTCCAATCCACTTAATTTCTGCTTAAAATCCTCTTGAATCGCACTTCCGACACCAATTGTTACGGATTCCGTGTGTCCACTATTTAAACTCACGATAAAATACTTAACGAATTTATTTTCTCACTTTATACACAATTACTAACTTATAACACACAACAAACTAACTATTCCTTCACCAAATTGTCCGATTTTCAATTTCCACGCGGTATATTCAAATTTCAAAAACTGTCTCAGTTGTCGATGGCTCCGGCTTATATACTCTATTGACTGCTTCTCGAAATTTCCCCAATTCTCGGAAAGCGTACTTCTTCATACCAGACAATTCCATTGTCTGATTCCCTTACTTCTCGACTTGACTAAAAGATGGCGCCTGAAAAAGTCTTTTAATTTCTGGCGGATACGCCATTTTTCTTGACACGTTGCGGTTGTGCACGCAACCAGTAATACATTTTTAATTTCTGGCGGATACGCCATTTTTCTTGACACGTTGCGGTTGTGCAGGCAACCAGTAATACATTTTAGCCCTTGACCTTGACAGTATTAAAAACTTTGGTACCCTTGGAGAAATGAAGCCTTAAAATTTTTACTGCAATTTCACAAAATTGAAAATATTTCAAAAACGGTAAGGTTTAAGTGTGATAAACCTTAATCAAATTTACCTTTGTTTTAATCGTAGAAACTAAAAATGTAATAATATACAGGGTGTTCCATTTAAAAATATATAACTTTGATATTTTTTATTTATTTGGGACGCTCTGTATCATGTAAAAATATTTTTAAATTGTAGCTCTAATAGTCCTTCAACGAACCCAAAACTTACAATTTTTAAAAATCTAATCGTTTAGCTACAATACTCCGTGTCGTATGTGGTGAACAACCCTGTATTTGCTCAACTTTCAACAAACTTTTTTTCTTTATCCACATATTTCCTAGATACGTATTTTTTGGTTAATTTTATATGTGTGGCTGCTTAACTTCTCTTGAAGATTTTACAAATTTTATATTTATTTAAAAACGTATTATATGGATTTAAAATTTTACTTCTCTCAAATATCCTTTGTTTTGAATGGAGATAAGTTCTCACATACACTACAAGCAAGTGCCAATTCAACGGCTTTTTCGTGATTTCTAAACCACATTGACATTTCGATTTTTCTTTCATTTTTCTGATAAGTCGGTCTGTGTTTATAATAGAAAGTAAATTGAAAACAGAGAGGCGGAGCTAAACGGATTGTTAATTAAATATATAGAGATGCAAGAGATCGAACACAATAGATCTAGCTACAGCGAACGAATTCTCTAGAGGTCGATAAAAATCCTTTTAACGATTCAGAGTTGTATTTGTTGTTGGTGTTTCAACACCGCTTATTTATTTGTTCTGTATTATAATCGATTGTGATTAATTAATGGGGTTTTTGTTCAGTATCCCTGTTTTACCTGCACGTATAAAGGATTAATCGTGAGAAAAATTGGTTGTTATAGATTTTGTAACAATGTTGAAATATTGAATTTTATAACAATCTTAATCTTATTAAGAACAAAGAGGAAAGATTGTTTTATTATTGATACGAGTACTTTGAGAAAAATTCATTCTTTATAATAATTTTTTGTTGTTCTAAAATGGTTAATCCCGTTTATATTTCCCAAATTTCCATACCGCCTCAGAGAAAATAAAAAAACATGAAAATATGGTTAATTTTTTTCCAAGTCGTAAAAATCAAAAAGCGTGTCTATGGTAATATAATTTCGATTGCATTCTTTGATAGATGGGGTTTATCAAAAGCAATGATCGTAATCTAAAAAGTATAAAGTGTAATGAAACTACTAATTTATCGATAACATATTCTCTTAGAAATAAAAAAAAAACAATCAACATATTTTTACATTTTTTATTCTCTCTAAGACGGTATGGAAATTTGGAAAAGTATAAACGGGATTAACTATTTTAGAACATCAAAAAATTGTTATGAACAATGCATTTTTCTCAAAATGTCAATAATAAAAATGTTTTTCCTCTTGTAAAGACAATCCGGTCAAATATTTTAATATTTCTTATATATCTATTATAGAGGGTGTACCAGAAATAATTGCAAGTATTTTTAACTGGTAGTATAGTTCAACCCCAGAAACACGCCTATGAGGGTTTTTTTTCGCGATTTTTGAAAATTCGGATTTTTTTGAATTTTTTTTTTGATTTTTTTTTAGTTTTTTTGTTAAAAAATATAATTTCTTGATAATATGTCAACATAGGTGGTAGATTAAATATACAAGAAAGAAAATCCAGAAAATATCCAGTGGTTCTCAAAATTTTAACAAAATTTTTTTTTAAATTTTCAAAGTAAAATAACTCCGTTACTTTGGGCTTTTTGAAAAACGATCCTAAAGAGAAAATATATGTCTTTTATCGAGATCTACCACCCCTTAAAATACTTGTACTTATTTCTGGGACACCCTGTATATATTAATATTTTACACACGACTATTACATGTTTTTTATTTAATTTTCATTTATGGTCAATAAATTAATATATATGGTTTGTCTGATATTTGTGGGTTATAATTTTATGTTTTTTTTTCTTTTTCAGATTTTACAAACTCCTACCTTGGGAATTTCAAGTAAGTTCAAATAGATATAAGAAATAATTGGCTTAATTTAGTTTTACTCCCTATAAGTTAATTTCGCCTTGTGTTTAAAAAGTAATTACTATTGACTTAAAGTGTAATTGCCTCATTACTACCTTATAATAACTCTTTAAGAAAAATTGCAACTTTTGTTTTCTCATCCATGGAAAATCACAGTCCCAGTCCGGAAGGGCTTGTGATACGTGCAAGGTATCTTAATAGTCCACACAGACGCTCAGTTCTTTAGCACAGGCTAACTGTGCAGGACAATTTGACCAACAATTTCACCTGCATTTACTGCCTCTCGCACCCACACGCAGATTTATAGCACAGTTTTGGCTACAATTCACTGAGTGACGCACCTACTTATTATGAACTTATTATGGATTTGTTGTGACGACTTTTTCTGTCATTACCCAAACAGAAAAAAAAGTATCCTTTGCTCAGGGTTAGAGGAGAGCTGGATTCGTAGGTAAGGCTTCTGGCTTGCTGTGACTTTCTAATGTTAAATATTACAATAAAAAATGATAATATTTAGGCTGCAAAGATTTTAATATTGATGTTAAGTATTTGTATAGATATGATCAAAGACAGTAAAAAGGGCGCCACTTACTTTGTTTATGACAAAGGTAAGCTAAGAAACCAAAAAGAATATTTTATCACAAAATAGCTAGAATAGAGTAATCAACAGCAATAAGGGTCTATTATGTTCATCAAGAATAAATGTCAGAGATAACTATCCTACATTAAACTTTATTTAAAAACTAACACAAGTATCAGCTAGTTTCAATGGTCGCAATAAAACTGTAAGTTATTTTAAATAAATTCAAATTTAGTAACAGTATTTTTCGAACTATGTACTTAATATAAAAACAGGTGAAATTTATGTATGTATGAATACGATGATGTTTCGAAACATGTCGTGTACAAAAAACCTTCATAACATATCATAACAAAGTAAAAGAGAGTATACTATTTGAATCAAATTATAACTTATAACGTTAACTGAAAGGTAATTTTGACTATAATATATGGGATAAATAGTAATAATTTACAGAGATATTAAACTGTTGTCTCAAAAATTATTGTAAAATAAAGGAGTACCTTGTGTATCGAACTTAGGACTTATCTGTATAGTTTCTTATGATATTGTAAAACAGGTAGATAGGTAGTCTCCAGACTAACAGAAGTGGAAGTAGATGACTATGGCAGCAGAATCTTCGATATCAGTAGAAGAACAAATGTAAGGTCATGAATGCTGTCTTAAGGTCTACTTAGGTCCATACAAAATGAAAGTGGGTGAAATTTAAGAAGCATACAATTACTGTGTCCCATATAATTACTTAGGTCCATATGATTACTATTATGTACCATAGGATTACTGTGGCCATGTAATTACTTATATCCATACAATTACTCTATAAATAAAAGAGATAGTTCTCAGAACAAATACTGAACCAAAAAAACAACTTCGGTCTCAATAACAGCTTTACACAAACCAAAATATATTCAAACCATATGCTGATCCAAACCAGTAATTAAATATTAATCAAAACCTTATCAAAACAAATCAAAAAACGGGAATAACTGAAATAAAATTAGTTAGTTATGGCGATGCAAAATGGCGGACACACTTAAGGTGATATATTCCTAGAAAAACCAAACAAATACGAAATACTCTGAACTGCATACTTTAAAAAGGTCTTCAAATCTCCAGATCGGATACCCATGCAATTACAGTTAAAAAGCGGATTCACAGTGCTTTTTACCGAAATATTTGTACGGAGGCGATTAACCCGTCTCTAACAGATCCAATCTCTCAGAAAAAAAGGCAAAAGGCCTACTCAGTGCCTTCTATTAAAAGATCAGCCTGCGGGCAAGATTTATGACGTCACGCTAGTTAGATATAACGGATTAATAAATATGTTGTAGAATACATGGAAAATATAATTATTCCTCAGATTTTTGGTTTGTATTTTAAAAATGATATAATTTACATGAAATATACATAATACACAGTTAATAACTACAACATATATACCTATTTATAGTAATAAATACTTTGGCAAATAAACTATAACCATACAAATGCAGCAAATGTTTTACAAATAATGTATAGGTACAGCTGGTTCCAAAAAAAATGAATACGACTTTTTACACATTCTTTTCGAATATTTGAGCAGTGTATACCTATGTGTCAAGTATTTTAACATGTTAAGGTTATTGTGACATTGTATAAAACAACTTTGCTTTTGACAAAGTGGCAAATACATTTTTCAGAACGTCAGCATGACATGAGTAGAGAAATGAGGGACAGGTATAATAAAATATACTGCGCGAAATAATAAAAATATGTTTTAAATCGTATTCAATTTTATTGGAACCAGGCTGTACATAAGATAATGGGTAAAATGTAAATATATTTTAAATTTTAGGAAAATCGATCTAATTTAACAAAAAACATTCAATATCTACTAATAGTGATGTGTTATTATTTGCATTCACAAAATTTATATGTATATTTTGCAAGTATCAATGTTCGAAAAATTATATTTACAAATAATACAATATTATCTAAAAAAAGGCGTCAGCGATGGGTATGAAATGAAGATCGCTGGCATTTTATAAGTAAAATTATTCTAAAATTTTGATTTTCTTGGGATTTTAGGTTCGGGAAAAACGCTGATTTAAGTTTTCATTTGGGTTTTCATTATTTTTTATTTGGTTTAAAAAAACGTTTCGGCTAACCATAGCCTTCATCAGTGTTGTGTCATATGAAAAATAGTGTCGAATATAATCCAAAAATTACATATACAATATAATTCACACTTCATAATGTTTACTGCAATTAATAAACTAATATAAACTTATCAAAAGATGACCACATATTTTTTAAAATTATTATTTTTAACACTAAAATTATCTACATTGACTATGGAGTACGCAGTAAACATTATGTGTGTGGTGTGAATATTTTATATGTATTTTTTTGGATTATATTCGACACTATTTTTTTCATATGACACAACACTGATGAAGGCTATAATGTTAGCCGAAACGTTTTTTTTTTAAACCAAATAAAAATAATGAAAACCAAATGAAAACTTAATCAGCGTTTTTCCCGAACCTAAATCCCAAGAAAATCAAAAATTTAGAATATTAGAAACAAGGTTCAAGAATATCAAATTTTCCAAGGTTGTAAAATTCTAGTTAATTATTTTATGTGTACAGTTATTTAGGGAATGTCATCGATGTTCATTTCAAGCCAACTAGACGCCGATTTTTCGATGATACGGTATAATTCTTACGTAAAATGTAAATAACATTAGACCAATTAAAACAAAGAAATATGAATTTCTTAGTATTTTTAGTAACACCTTTATTCTTAAAACTTAATTTTGTATTATGCAAATATACCAATTTTATTGTCATTTTATTCATATTGTATTCAGCTATCACTTAAATATTTGATATTAATTTGGTATTATAAATAATCAACACTATTCATTAAAAATTACTGAACAAAAATATATGTTATGCTTGACAACTTGACATACATTATATATTATCAAACAAAAACACATTCTTCTTTTAAACTGTATCAGACTTGTCTTTACAAAATTTTTTTTTAAAATTTGAACTCAAAATAATAATCTTTTTCATGATCTTTAATACACATATTCTTTATTTTTCCCTAGATCATAATACCTACTTACGTGTTTGAATCTATCGAAGCTGAACCAACAACACTTGGACATAATTGTCCAGTTTTCATTAATACCATCATGGGAGAATATTATTTTTAAATTTATTAAAGATATTTTCCATAGAATTCTCTTGATTTATAACTCGTACCCACTTTTCCTGCTCTTCCGGACACTTTAGGCTGCCTAGTATAACTATCCTTTCCACCAGGAACACAACAAAGATGAGGCATAGCACCAAAAACACACTCCACTTAAGCTTTATTGATGAATTGTTAGAGTCTTAAAAAACACACACAAAAATCACGATGAGTAAAAAATGTATGGGCACTTTTAGGTTAAATCACTTACACAACGTGTAATTTTTCAATTTTTCAATTTTTTTATGCGAAACCGAGAATGACCATATATCTGGTAGTAGTTTATGTCACTTAAACACCAAAATAATTAGTTTTTGCACTACAATAATAAATAATACCAAAAATCATAGAGTTAAAAACAAAAATCAACCGACAAAATATGAAACGGAATCTAACCCAATATCTAAGTATGTACAGCTGATGAAGTAAACAAAAGTCCGCCCCCAGGCTGATCTTTTAAAGAACGGCAGTGGCCTACTACTTCTTTTTCACCTCCCTTCTCGTATTTGTAAATCGGAAATGGAAGATAGAATGACAGGGGACATCAGCATAACAAACGATCGAGAAAACTGTAATATATGTATGAAGTTTGGCAAGTTCAACATGTAGCGAATAAATGGCGTTAGAAAAAAATCTAAAAAGTTAAATATTTAAATTTTATTTTATTAGATAAGAAATAAAAACGCTACAGTAATTTAGTGCTTTTTTTTACTAGTGCTTTCAGAACATTTTATTTACAATGAAAATGGCTTCTCGAGATACAGTTCTGTCTTGCATTCTACTGGCTTGTGCAACAAGAAAAAATACCTCAGTGAATTCATTGTAGACTTTGGAATACAAGACTATCTAACTTTCCTATTCCACATAAGTTACAATTAATTATTAAATATAATAACATATTATAAACTTTAAAACTGAGAACTTTCTAATTGTAAATCATAAAACACCTGTTTCCTAATACTAATACCTTCAGGTATATATAGGTTTCATATACGTCGTAAATAAATCTAAACCAAAAAAAAACGGTACAAAATAATCTACCTTTTGCGTGATACAGTTTCAATAGCCCGTATCCAGTAAACTGTTATTGTTCGTAATTAGAAATCAACCTCACTCATTGTTTATCTCGACGATAGATCTGAAATATTGGAAATTCTTAGGTCAATATCGTTGTTACGATATTATTTTACGATTATTGCTTATGACTGGCGTGTAATTTTTTCCGTAATTATATTTACTGTAAAAGGCGCTCTGTTCTATCGGGTAATAATAACATAAATGTGTTTACTACTTGTGTATTTTTTGTGTAGTTTATAGGTAATTTACGACATGTATACTCAGTATCCCTGGCATAACGAGAACGTTAATTAAAATAATTAATGACTCTAGTTGTAACCATAACAGTCATGCTTGTGTTGTGTACATTAGGGTGTTTCAAAATAACTTTTTTTAATTTTTTTATTATGGTGTTGAAAAGTTGAAAGTACCCACGAAGCCACAAGTGAAGTGAAAATATTTGTGAGCCATGCGGCTGCACGATTTCCATGGTAACGTGACGTCAGCCTAGCGGCAGCAGAGGCGGCAGCATGTAAATCCCCCGCTCCGAAATGTTTTATCGGCGACCGATGGAATGAGTTTTTGGGCAGTTCGCTTCGTCTTCCTTTATGCTAATATTCGGCTACTTCGGCGAGTAATTAACCGTGTAAAGACTGTAAAGTTGTTGTTGATTATTTATTGTTGTTTGTTAATGGTTTTTGTTGATTTAACTTGTTAAACTTAACTGTTTGTTTTGTTTTAAAACTGTTTTGTGTGTGTGTATGTGTTAAAAAATGAACCCAATTAATGACTTGGTGACCAATTTATTGGAAAGTCCCTTCAGACGGTGGGATGTTTTATATCAAGTACGACCAACTGAATCTTTAACCATAAATTGCAAAAAAGAAATAAGAAAAAGTGGTAAATCTTATAATATTATATTTAAGTCTTCCTGGTTTCCTGATTTTAATTGGCTATGCAGTAGCATTGTTTTACAAAAATTATTTTGTTCAGCTAGACACACAAAAAACACTAGACACTATAAGCTTAATTTTTATGAAAATGTTCGTTTAAATAGACTTTGTGTGCGGGTAGTTATTCAAGCAGTCTTATAGGTAAGCAAGCAAGAGTTGCCTTTTCGTGGGCATGATGAAAGGATTGACTCAGTGAACAGAGGAAATTTTAAGGAGTTATTAAAGATATTAATGGAAATAAGTCCTTTGGAAATTAAACAACATTATGAAAAAATTAGAAATATTTTTAGTGCAAATTCGAAAACCATTCAGAACGATTTTTTTTAAAACTCCAAAAAAACGTCCATATAGATCCAACTTTATGGTGGACACTGTATATAATGTTTATTATATTTAATTATATTTTCACTGGAATGCAAAATAATCTGTTTATCGAAAACTGGTTGTATCTCTTTCTACTTAATGCGTTTTAGCGTTTTAACCTAAGCAAACCAAACTAAAAGGAAAATATTATAGGTACTTATTAGTGTATAAATAATCACAAAAAAAAATGTTGACAAAATGGTGAATACACCAAAAGTTTTTAAATAATAATTTAAAAAAATGTTGACAAAATGGTGAATGCGCCAAAAAAATTTCGCCGTTTATTTTCGGCGCAATTTAAAACAAAATTAACTCTTCACCTATTTTTATACCCACGAGCCGCCACTGGTAAAAAGTAGTTTAAACTACACTATTTTGATCCGTCAAGATAAACCATTTTGATTAGTTAAAAAGTAACGGCGTGACATTTTTATAAATACAGGGTTGTCCGAACTGTATTCCGGAAACTTCGGCAGCATATTCGGCAGATAAAAATAAGCAAAAATGTTCCTATAAATTGTCCTAAAATGATTAGTTTCGGAGATACAGGGTGTAGAAGTTTCATTTTTATTTAGACTTTTTCCAAATAATTTGTGAAGTAACGTCAATATATGGATAAAAAATTGGTGTCTGAGGACATGAAAAATTTGATTTTGATATCAATATGTCTCCTACTTGTAGAGGGCATATTTTTAACTGGTTTGAATAGTAATAACTTTTCGTCCATACCTGTAAAAACTACCGAGTAAAAAAAAATTACATTTACGACGTTTTTTACGTAAAAAAGATCTCTTGGTAAGGCTTCGTTCTACGTGGGCGACAAAAGCGGGCGATTCGGGCAATGCGAGCGACAATTGTTTTTTCAAACACCTTCATAAGCATAGATAAAAGAGCTATATCATAAGTTTCATAAAAAATTATTAATTGTTCATAAGAAAACGATTTTTGATAAGGTCGCGTCGCTCGCATCGCCCGAATCGCCCGCTTTTGTCGCCCACGTAGGACGAAGCGTAAAAATCGCTACGAGTAATCGTTCTCGAGATATTTGTAATCGAAATTATCAATACAATACAATTATCATCATTGACATAAATTAAACATGTTGACTAAATAGTTATTGACTGGAATAATAAATTCGAAATGTTTTTGTAACAAAATTTCAACAAAAACTGTTTTATCATCATTTTTAAATTTAAACAAATTAAAATTTCCCAAATTTATTATTTCAGTCAAATAACTATCTACTCAACGTGTTTATTTTTTGTCAATAATGACATGTATTGACTGTTTCCATTCTAAATATATTGAGAATGGTTGCTCGTAACGATTTTTACCAAGAGACATTTTTTACGTAAAAAGTCACGGAAATGTATATTTTTTTACTCAGTTTCGTATAGGTACGGAAGAAAAGTTATTACTCTTCAAAACAACTAAAACACATGTAGGTGGCGTCCTCCACAAATAGAAGTCATATCGACGTAAAAATCAAATTTTTTATGTTTCAAACCAAACCAAACTTCCAGACACCAATTTTCATCTAAGTATTGACGTTACTTATAAATTATTTGGAAAAAATCGAAATAAAAATAAAACTTCTACACTCTGTATCTCCAAAACTAGGCATTTAGGACATGCATTTATACGAACTTCTTTACTTTTTTTTATCTGCAGAATATGCTGCCGAAGTTTCCGGAATACAGTTCGGACTACCCTGTATATTTCGAATATATTTTTGACATAATTTGATTTCCTCTTTGATATTTATTGTAAAAAGAACAAATACAGTTTTAAATGTATTTACGTTATTTAAATGATATGCTCTGGTTTTAACGAGACTTTTTGAACCACAAAATGTGTTTTTGTTGCAAACAAAAAAAGTTCCGTTAGTGGAAATCCCTTAATAGTCTTGTTTATTGGCATTTGTTTCTCGAAATGACTCTATGAACCGCTTTTACAGTCGCGTGACCGATCTGCTTATCTGACGACCTTGGTGGATTCATGATGAGTGCCTAAGAAAAAAAGAAGAGGATGAAACGCAAAGGGAGATTGAGAAAAAAAAAGATAAACTACTGTAGGATTTTGAACCAAAAGCTGTAATTGAGGCATTGCTGACGAAAAAAACGCGAACCATTAAATAATTAAGATGATTGGTAGGTGGTGCAACGTAGTAGGTAGCGGCTTCTTTATCTTCTGTGGTAAGAAGACCTGATTTAGTAAACTCGTCAGGTACTTGAGGTACTATAGGATTTTTTTACGCATTACTGATATACAACTCGTTTTATTAACTGATTTTTAATCTCTATTAAAAAATGTAGATACTTTTGATGTGTAATTACTTTATTTAAACTCAAACATACCTTGGTATAAAACATGACTCTATAATAAATATAAATCCACTCATATTTAGAATGATGATTTTTCGATTAATACTCTCTGCACTGCGATCTGCTACTGTACCCTGTACCTACATTATGTTCCATACTTTTATGAGACTGCTTATTCTTCTTCTAGTGCAGATCCATTAATGGATGTTTGCGATATAACTTTTTCCATTGCTTCTCTGTTCCGGTCGGTGTATATTAACGACTGACACAACGTTCACAGCAACGTTGGGTGGACGAAATTAGGGAAGTGGCAGGTAAACGGTGGTTAAATACAGCACAAAACAGGAAGACAATGAGGATAGGAGAGCCCTATATCCAGGAGTGAATGAAGAAAGAAGAAGAAATACCTAAGAGATAGACAATACTTCTTTCAATTTATTCAACGACATTAAGAATTGATGACCCAGTTGTTTGCTTACAATATTAATATTATTAATATCAGGTTCATTATTTGCATATTATGTCAATGTAACAAACGATCTGTTGATACATATTATAATTATCTATATTAGACAAATTATATTGACATGAAAACGTTTTAATTAAATTATATCATCAATATGGCTTAAAGAAGCTTACTTAAGAAGTTAAGCGGATTATTTTTTTTTCAGAGGAAACTACCAACTCCCTAAAATTAATTACTTGATTTGCTGATTTGTAGGATTACTAGAGGGTTACAATAATTTAACAAACTAGTAGTAGTAAATATTATATGAATTTTAATATAATACTAATATTTAATGTCATTATACTTGGTTCACATTTACAGTACATTGTTTAGAAATGATATAACTTTTTTGCAATCTATTAATTTTAAATGCAAATCTTATTGTACTAAACAATAAATCATGATAATTCAGTTTACTTTGCCTTTTTCTATGGGTGTATTGTTTTTGTATGGTAATAAGACTTTTTTTAATAGTTTAATGTTCTGCATTCATTATAAAATATTTTCCTAATATTTATGTTGGTATTGTTGTAATGTAAGCAATTGTTAAGTTGGATTAGACTGTATCTTAAGAAATACAAGAGAGCATTTTTAAAACACGTTTCATTCTTATTAATGTCATTAGCTTCAGTCGTTGGTCTAGATATTTTACTACTGGTAAAATTATAAAAAAATAAAAATGTTTTCAGTTCATTTAAATTACAGTTAAGTATACAAAACTTTTCAATTTGTTTAAAGAAACATAACTACTTGATTGTTTTTCTTTTTTGTAATGTCCGGTAATTGTTTAAAAATAACACGGTTCTTGTTCAATTATAAATTGCAGAAGATACTGTGCAAAAAGCTGCGTAAAAGTGACCTAAATTAAATATAATGGCAGTTATTATTTAAGAATAATGAGGATAACTCGAATTCAGTTTAATGTGTCCAAAATTCAGCCAGAAGTGCATGGTACTTTTTCAGTGAGTTTTTAGAATAGAATAGTATTTTATTAATTTTTATTGATAGAAATTTAACATACTATAGTTATTTCAACAAATATAATTGTATTATTATTAGGCGAAATTGATATTAGCAAAGAATTAGTGTTTCTAAAAGTCCCTAAAATGAATTTCGCGAATCTCAATCTCATATCTTTTTTTTTATAATTAGTGTTAAATAAAAACACTAAATCACCACAATTCACCAAAACACTTTTACTTTTACACTGGACGCGCGTTTCGCTAACCATGTTAGCATCATCAGCAGATGATTATAAACTAATAGTTTGAGTTTATAATCATCTGCTGATGATGCTAACATGGTTAGCGAAACGCGCGTCCAGTGTAAAAGTAAAAGTGTTTTGGTGTATTGTGGTGATTTAGTGTTTTTATTTTGCTGTGTAACACCAAAGGTTCCAACCCTCAACTGTAATAATTGGTGTTATTCTAACCTTATTGTTTTCGCATTGCATCTAGATAAAGTAAATTTATGTTATTCACTTTGCTACCACTGTGTAATATTAAAAATAAAGGTAGTCATTTGGTGGTACCTTTTAAGGAATTGCATGTACTTTTAATGGTTAAGCAGTAACATACTTAAAATATTACTGAGCTATTATAGATAGTTTTGCAAATAACTATTTATTTGATTGTTAAAACTATTATGATATTTTTTTCTTGTGAAACACAATATTTATTTTAAATTTCAAGGCCTGTTTACAGATCAAGGTGACTATATCAAATGAGACAGATGAGAGGAAATCTTTGGATTATTGTGCAAGAAAAAGAACAATAACATTTTAAGGAGAAACATTTTTTGATTCTACTTGATAACCACTTTTAGTAAGTACAGGGTGTCCCAGAAATTAGTGCAAGTATTTTAAGGGGTGGTAGATCTCGATAAAAGAAACATATTTTCTTTTTATCGTTTTTCAAATAAGGTCAAAATATCGGAGTTATTTTACTTTGAAAATTTCCAAAAAAAATGATTTTTTGCAAAAATTTTGAGAACCACTTTATCTTTTCTGGGTTTTCCTTCTTGTAAAGTTAATCTAATACCTATGTTGCCATATTATCAAGAAATTATGTTTTTTAACTAAAAACTAAAAAAATTTCCAAAACATTTTTCAAAAAATTTCGAAATTTCAATTTTTTTTTCGCGAAAAAAACCTCATAAGCGTGTTTCTGGTGTTGAACTATATACTACCAGTTAAAATACTTGCACTTATTTCTGGGACACCCTGTATAAGATGAAATGTCGCGTGTCGTATAGAAGTTTAACATTAAAGCTAACGTTAGTCCAAGAAGATATTTTATGTATAGGGTGGTCCGAACTGTATTCCGGAAACTTTGGCAGCATATAAAAGTAAGTAAAAAAGTTCGTATAAATGTATGTCCTAAAATGCTTAGTTTCGGAGATACAGGGTGTAGAAGATTCATATTTATTTCGATTTTTTCCAAATCATTTCTGACGTAATGTCAATATTTAGATGAAAATTGGTGTCTGGGAGTTTTTTGATATGAGAAATTTGATTTTGATGTCAATATGACTCCTACTTGTAGAGGGCGCCACCTAGATATTTTTTAACTGGTTTGAAGAGTAATAACTTTTTGTCCGTACCTGGTTTAAAACTACTGACTAAAAACATATACAGCACGACGTTTTTTACGTTCATACTTCTACACTCTGTATTTCCGAAACTAAGCATTTTAGGACATACATTTATAAGAAGTTTTTTACTTATTTTTATTTGCAGATTGAATATGCTACCGAAGTTTCCGGAATACAGTTCGGACCATCCTGTAGAATTATTATAATACAGGGTGGTACATTCTTCAACTTCGAGACTGAACCTCACTTATAGCCCTTTTCTAATGGCTTATGAATGAATATTGTCGATATTTCCAAAACATTCTTTTGAAACTTGATAGCATCTTTAGATACCCAATAAAATGGTGTATAGAACCAACCCAATTTGAAAAATTGTGTTATTTGTCGGATTTTGCCTTAAGACGCTTTTCTTCGGACTAAACATATACAGTACTTATGAAAGGTTTAAAGCTTTTATCCTATCACGATACAGTTAAAAATACATATCACTGCAAATATACACGATCGTTCGAGGCAAAAATCATTACGGAGCGAGCCGGTCGAAGATTTATCGTTTCTCGCCGAAGAACTTTTAATCTTCGCCCGTTTTTTCTCCTTTTCTTCCTCTTTGATCGGCTCGTTTCAGCAGTGCCGCGGCCACGTGCTCCATCGCCGACTTTCCGCCTTCAACTTGACCCGCCGTTACCTACCGCCAGGGATGGCTAAAGGTAACGAGTTCTGATATTATTGTATCTATCGATTTTTTTAAGAAGAAAACTTTGAGAATCACCTCACTTTAGAACTGAGCAACAAAAAGATTTGGAAGAGAGAAACGATTGCTCAGCTCTTTAACCCTCAACTGACGTGGTGGGGTCTAGTAGGGGACCCCAAGCACTATTTAAACCTCTGTAAAATTGTTACGTTTAAGAATTACGTCTCGCTACACCATTTACCTTTAAGTTAGGGTACCAATATGCAACTGTTAAAGGCGCACTTGATTTTATCAAGTAATGTTCCTACCAGCGGGGGCTAAAGTTTCGTTGGGGTCTGTGTGGCACCACCACGCCAAGAATGTTTCATTATTAGGACGGTGGGTAGTCCAAAAAGTGTGCCTCACTGGGACACTAATTTTGAGGAAGCATTAATTGAGTGGTTTGATGAACTTAAAAAGGCTTAAGTGAGATGAAGATCATCGAAACATTGATTTTTCTCCGAAGAGTAACCATAACTTGGATTCTGAAGCACTTACTTATAGAAGAGAGAAAATTGAATAATCAATACCAGAAAAGAAAGAGATGTGGTATATGGCAACCATATGTTAATGAAGAAATGACAAAAAACAAAAATCTGATGAATCAAATGTGCACGATCCAAGTGCCGTAAATACAGATCCTATATTAACATGAACTGTATTTGAAAAAATTATGTACATTCAAGGATTGCAGTTTGGTTGAAAATAATTTATGTTTATTACTTTAGCTCCACATTTCAGTTGTTTGTACTTTTAATAATACGGTGAACTCATAAAATATATATGTATTTAATTTCTATGGGTTTCTTAGCCAAGTTATATTTCTGTTGTCAAAAATTCCTAAAAAATGCGTTTTACTTTATTTTTGTGCCCGTTGTTATTAATTTGTTGAAAATTAATGAAACTGTTTGTTCACAAGTTTGAATATATTGTAAACAGTGTAAATAAGTGCAAAATAACAAGTTTTTTATAAAATCTCTTCATAATGTATTTTTAACTGAAAAAAATTGGGGTCCGTCGGACCTCAGCACGCCATAAGCGTTACAAAAATTCACCTCGCCATCGCCAGTTGACGGTAAAGACCATACAAAAACGTGGTATGCTTTTGCCTAACAAAAGCAGGAAGAGGGATAGGAGTATTTGGGTCGAAAACTAAATACTCGCACCTACCTCAGCATCTTTCTTTTTGAAACATTTTCTGCAACTTGTTTCCAAGATGTTCTCGTTTTCAGCAACCACTGTTTCTAAATGCGAAGAAACAAAATAACAAACTAAAATGGTCTATGTATGTGTGTGGATTTCAAAATGAAAACAACCATCAACAATGTCGACCTCCTTAAGAAATAAACCGTCCATGTACTTTTAGTGCATAACAATTTTCAGCAATCGTGTAATTTTTTATTTGTAAATATTTTCACATATTGTCTGCGAAGAAAACATAGCAGAAATATTAAGAAAGCTTTTGATAAAAACTACAACCAATTTTTTTTAATGGATTTTGAGATATATCTGGATCGGAGTATTCTATCAAATACCGCGTAAATCTGTCATCATCGATTTTTGCGGAACACGGTTTGTGATCGCGATAAAATGTAAATTGTTCTGTCTCCCTTTATTTAGAGATGTCTTTAATTTAGAACTCAATAATAACATTTGAAACTCATACCGCGTAAATCTGTCATCATCGATTTTTGTGGAACACGGTTTCTGATCGCGATAAAATCTAAATTGTTTTGTCTCCCTTCATTTAGATATCTTTGATTTAGAACTTTATTATCTTTGCCTAAAAGTTCCTCAGAACTTACGACCGAGAAAAATCAAAGGTTTTCCTTGATTTAAGTAAAAACAATGTTCCGATTGTCACGGGGTTTCTAACAGGACACTGTCTTCCCAACGAACACCTCAGTAGTTTGAAGCTGAGAAACAACGGTGAATACAGATTCTGTGGGGAAAATGGGGAAACACCAGAACACCGTATCACTGAGTGCGCCGAAACGACGACCATTGGTGCCATGAACTTTGCTACGGCTGATATCGAGGATGGAGAGCTGGCCTCTGTGGACCCGTCTCAGATACTATCTTTTGTTAAAGCCCTGACACTGTATGATGACTTATAACTCGTTATAACTCAAGAAAAGGATTACTTACACAATAGATCTGTAAGGTCGCGGTGATTAACTCCCCTCCTAAACATTCTACATCCTTCTACATCTTTGCCTAATTTGTTCAGCTTCACAATTCGAATTGATGGTATTGATTTAGTATGTATGTCATAATACATTTTAAAGTGAAATAAATTCCTACGTTTTAAAGTAAAAAAACCAAGCAACTTAATCTTAATCCACTACCAACCCAACCCTGCCTAGGGCCATCACGAACAGCAGTCCGTTCCGTTTTTTTATATCTTTATTTTCTTTCCTCCTCCTTTTCTTCTTGTTGCCTCTGCCGTTCTCGTTTTTCATCTCTTTCCTCATTTTCTCGAATTCGAATAGCCCGCGCCTTATGATAAATGTATCGGGCGTCTTCGACGGGCCCGAGGTGCTGCCGCTCGCAGCCCGCTTATTTTATTGAAATCGCTCAAAATTAGCGGCAGCTTCGGAAACCGTTAAACGGAGCTATCGGTTGCGTGCTGTTAAACCATGGGTGGTCGTTGGACGAATTGCGAAAAGAACGATTTTTTTTGAAGAAGAAAATATTATTTCG
Source organism: Sitophilus oryzae (assembly GCF_002938485.1). Classification (NCBI taxonomy): domain Eukaryota; kingdom Metazoa; phylum Arthropoda; class Insecta; order Coleoptera; family Curculionidae; genus Sitophilus; species Sitophilus oryzae. The sequence continues at coordinate 830,354 of NW_022145817.1, forward strand.
GATAAAACAGGTGGCAAACATATACAAGGTATCCCAGGCTGAGCGTACATTAAAAGGAGAACTACAATATCTAGATCGGAGCTTTTTTGCACATCATTGTTTCTCAACGAGATCTATCGATCCGGAATACTAGAAGTTGACAGCAACTTTCTTATTTTAAACGGATGCCCCCATTTTTATTACATACTTAAATTCTCTGTAAAATTTTATGAATTTTGATATTAAACACTCTATACCTACCTAACATTAAACGTTTTTGAGAAAAAAAGAATATTTAAAATTTTTGGACGAAAAAAACTGCCTGTCAAAAATATGTGTATAGCCTAAACTTCAAATTTAGTGATTACCACAGTCACTGTGTCATAAAGGGAAGACATATGGCTATCTATTTCCAAAATTAAATTGTTTGAATGTCAAATAATAATGGCAGCAGCTGTCATGGAATTGAGCGATTAAAAAATTATTATAAATCACTTTTTTTCAAATAGAAACCCACTTTTTTTTTCTTTCTCTAGTGAAAAGGCTTTTCAAATCGTCACTTTTTGACTATAGATGTACCTAAAATAAATAGTGTTTAAGTTATTTAAGATTTAGTTTTAAAGCGTATATTTATCTTGATTTTAACCAGTAGGCTATGACTTTAACGTCAAGTGATGTAAAAAATCCCTCTACTCTGGGTGCCTGCTCACCAAGGGATAGAAGGCAATGAAAAAGCAAATTATCTAGCTAGAAAAGGAGCGAACACTCTACTAACTGAACCAGAACCGTTATGTTTTCCAAGCGGGAACCAACTGAAAGCGGAACTGAATAATCTTGAAGACTCCATGGGTGTCCTCCAACGGTCTAAGACACTCAAAAAAAGTTCTTCAGAACTTACGACCGTGAAAAATCAAAGGTTTTCCTTGATTTAAGTAAAAACAATCTTCGGATTCTCACGGGATTTCTATCAGGACACTGTCTCCTCAACAAACACCTCAGTAGGCTGATGCTGAGAAACAACGGCGAATGCAGATTCTGTAGGGAAAATGGGGAAACACCAGAACACCTTATCACTGAGTACGTTGGCGCCGGGACGACAACCGATGTCGAAGATGGATAGCTGGCCTCTGCGGAGCAGTCTCAGATACTGGCTTTTGTGAAAGCCCTGAGGCTGTATGATGAGTTACAGCTCAAGAAAGGAGAAAACAAAATAGATCTGTAAGGTCCCGGTGGTTAATCCCCTTCCTAAACATTCTACATTCTACAACCGTGGAGAAATTTTCATGATTTTGTGTTTTGGGAGGATTCTATATACTGGATGTTTTGTTGTTTTTTTATAAGTGATTTCAACTAAATAGAAATTTCACCCGCCAGGTCATCTAGTTAATAATAAAATATTTACTGCATCTGAAAAAAAATCATAAATGTCAGTGATGCTTATTATAGTTTGCCCAGGAGTATTATTCAGGAGTTTATACATGCTAAAAGCTTGAAGAGAGACGAGGGGTGTCTCACTATTGGACTTGAATGTACATTTCCTTGGAAGTCCTTGGCAGTCTTACGGTAGGCGTCTATGATGATTACATGGCAATCATAGGCAGTCTTCTTAGCAGTCATTGGCGGTCGCTTGGCAGTATATTTTGGCAGTACATCCACATTTTTTACCTAGGTAAGTCACCCCTCGGGTCGAGATTTCTATATGTAAGAAGAGTATAATGCATTTATAATGTACTGAACAAAGAGAGAAAAGTAAAAACGTTGCCAAACGTATGAAATAAACCGAGAAACTGTGCACATTGCTAAGGGACGTGGAAGGGGACATGTCAGATTCGTCGCGGTCTATGGAAAGGTGTCATCATGCGTTCAGGTTCACGATTTAATTGCGTCTCATTATACTTTATTTGTTTATTTACGAGTATATTTATTAATTAATTGTTGTAATTTTCTTTATAGCTTGTAAATTATTAAATGCAAGTTAGAAATTTAACAACGACTTTAAAATAACCCGAAGTTATTACGAGTTACCACTTTTGGTAAAAATAACTGGAATTGAGTTGGTGCTAGACAGTGATCGCTCTATTAGAACTGATCCCTCTGACCTGGGTCTATTAACGACCCGAACTGTACAGCGTAATAGATTCTTAAAATTTTGTCAAAGATCGGAAATTCAAAATAAAAAAAAGAAAGTTTTAATATCTAAAGCAGTTCTTGAATTGCCGCGTGTTATGTGTTAAAAAGTTGAGTTTTCAAATTACCGTGATTATTGACGTTTTGTCTTTATAAAAGAAATGGACACCACAACAATATTCTTATAGTTAACTCGATTTCAGATGCCCAGAATCCTGTCTAATGATTTCATCTAGTTATCTTTCCGAAAAATGTCTTTTAGAAATAAGCGTCTCCTCGGCAAGGGAAACGCACACCTCTATCTCCGATACATGTGGCAACGCTGTACAGCACACCGTCGCATTTTTCTCACTCCGACTTAATAAGGGTCCTACTACGCGATTCACTTCCACACATGTAAATACCGACCCAATAGCAAAACTTGCAAAACAGCGCGGTATACGGAAATAATGTATTGAATAGACGTAAAATGGACATTAATTTTAGTCATATTAACATACGAGTACTAAATAGTGTAACGCAAATAATGTGTCATCCGCATACTTTTAATTTGATCAAAATAACCTGATATTGCAGTATCTTCACTATCATGTTGATTTAACCAACATATTATGTATGGATGTCTGTATTAAGAAAATGATACATTGAAGCAATAAGCTTTCAATACCTTCTGGTTGTATTATTAAATATTTATGATCTATAATTTATTTATGTACGTCTACAGTTGTTATCCGAGGAATTTAGTACCTAATTATAAAAATAAAACAGTTTGTTAGAATGCGAGTCAGAACCAAACCAAACATTAATTTGCACGCTGGACACATGTACAATAGAAAACATTTTCTTGAAATTCAGTTCACTGAACTTTTTATTTATACGACTTTTGTAGATATTATAGATTCAAATGACTTGAATGTCGAGCGTCTGTTTTGATGGATATAATTCAAAATTTGATAATTTCTGTTTTACCATATAGGTACTTGTATTTTGAGTTTGATTATCTGCAAACAAATAATTGATGTAAATATATTCTCGTCCTGTACAGAGTGTCCCAAAATAATCTCGGAAAGTACATATAGGCATTTTTTTGTAAACACTGCTGAGTTAATCCTACGGAGACCAATTTGTCAGCAGTGATTTCTTCCTTTTTGCGTTGTTACTCACATGCAACCTTTTGTACTTAATAACACCACTATTGACATCGTGAACTCTGTGAAATTCTTAGGACTTGTTGTAGAGAACTCGTTAAAATGGGACTTGCACATCGAAGCTTTATCAAAGAAACTAAGCGCTGCCTGTTTTGCGCTAAGATCAGTTTTTAAGGAACTTAACTTATCAACCTCTAGAATGGTCTATTATGCCCTTTTTGAGCCGCATCTTCGTTATACCCTTCCATTCTGGGGTACTTGCTGCGCGACAAAATTTGATCGTATTTTCAAACTTCAAAAGAGAGCAGTCCGATATTTATTGGGACTCAACAGTAGAGCTCACTGCCAGAATTTCTTTAAAAATTTCAAAATACTGACTCTTCCTTCCTTATTCATTTTTGAATCCGTTTGCTTAATCCGCAAGCACATATCTGCTATTCCGAAAAGGGCATCTCACAACTATCCGCTTAGGAATGCTGAGCACGATCTTTATCTGCCAACCCCGAGCTCAGAACTAGTTAAAGGTTCAATACTGTACAATGCCAAAAAAATGTACAATCATCTGCCTTTGAATATCAAGTCACTTTCATTCTTTCCCGCAATTCGCAAAGCTCTGAAATCACACTTACTGGAGAGAGCCCTATATGCGGTAAACGACTTTTTTGTTGATGTTTAATCATGAACAATTTTTGAATTTTAAATTTTAATCATCTCACACACTGGTTAAAGGTCTGGTATTTAATATTTTACAACTCTTACATGATTGTATCCATTTACAATTGTCCTTTTGTAAAATTTTATTGATACGCCTGTGTTCTGCAATGTACATGTATGTTTTATTCGTAAATTTTTTTGAATTGATTTGTATTGTATCACAGATTGTTTGATATTTTTTATTATTTGTATATTTTTTTAGTGCTTTTGTTTGTTGTGTAAATGCTTTGTCGATGAAGCTATTTTGGCTTTTTGTACAATAAAGCGTTGTTTATTTATTTATTATTTTCAATCTACTCTGTGCTCTGTGGCCCACGAATGCTGGCAAATCTTAGATTTGTGAAAATCGCCCTTTCTGAAATAATCTTTATATTCTTTAATTCGAACATTTAAGAATCTAGATGTTTCCCCAATATAAAATTTATCACTTATCACATTCATATGGTACAAATACATTGCAGTACAAGTGGCGAAATACCCATAGATCCAAAGACATTATAAAGATAGACCGAACATCTCATTTATAAATACTCGTTGGTAGTGTATCAAACATTCCAATGTGTCAAACAAGGACAGAAGAGACAGAGAAGTCTAAAATTTTCGACCCCGGCAACTAGGCGCATTTGGATTGTTCTAATGGCCAGTGGCGTATCGTTTTTTGGAACGAATTTAATTAGTAAAGTAAAGGTAAAGTAATTAGTAAAATTTTTACTCCATATTAATATACTACATTAGCACTTTTTCGTCAGATGAGTTTTGTTATAAGGTCTGATATAATAATACAATTAATATCCCACATATACTTATGTTGAAACGTTAGTAGTTTTCGAAAATCACTCCAACGTCGATTTTCAATTTAAACTTTCAGTTACTTCTATATAAACTTTCAGTTACTTTTGAATATTTACAGGGTGACTCAGGCTTCCAAAAAAGTTCTATATTAGGTTTGTGGTTGGTGACTTTTCTTTCAATTTTTTTTTCAGAATATGGATTCATTTAGGCACATTTTAGACATTTTTGTAAACATAGGTGGCCGGAACATATTTTCAAACCAAAGTTGTAGATTTGCCATTAAATTTCCATTCCAGAAATACCTAGGGTTGCCACTTGTCCTTTTTGATAAGGACAGTCCTTTTTAGAATAACTTGTCCTTTTGACTTTTTTGACTTACTTAAAAGTCATTTTTATTTACGTATTTTCCCTGAGAAAATTACCTACAGCAAACAGAAATATTCTCTTCGCCCAAATTTAATTAGGAATGTTATAAAACTTATAAATAAATTTGTCTTGTTTAAAATAGGCAACATTGTTTAGAACTTCCCGTTTAATCTCAAATGATAGTTTAGGTTTTAGTTTTACCTATTTTTATCTTAAAAAGAACTTTTCAAAATTAGTACCTAATTAGTAACGATTTAATTAGTTCGCAATCGATAGCTTCCTGTGAAGTACTGTGTAATAATTGTTTAATATTGTATTATTAACCAAACCAAACTTCCTATACCTAAAATCAATATTTAATGAGAAAATTGTGTGTTTTTGAAAATATAAGACAAGATTTGACTCTTTCGGTCTTCTTCTTGTATTATGATGGTTCTGATACGAGGCAATTGCCTTTTAGTCTCGCAATAGAAGGCATTTATCATTAAAAGTATAAAATCTGTGTGCTACAGTATGGGATTTCTGTCGCATAATAATGAATACCTATTACGTTTATTTACAAATCCATTACTTTTAAAGGTAGCTTCATCAGATAATCAAATTTTAGTTAAATGTCCTAATCTTCATGAACTGTATTAAGCATATGTATTGCGGTTTGAATCACCCTGTATGTTGACAAAATATTTTGAAAATGTGCGTTACAATGGCCCCCATCTTATGTAAAAAATTGAAATAAAAATCACAAACCAAAAACGTAATAGGTAAAAAGTTTTTTGGAGACCTGGGTCACTCTCTATATAGGTATGTATAAAACTAGTAGCCTAAGAATTATTTACAGTTCGTCACATTCTAAAAAGAACACACACGTACAAATAACTCTAGGAAGATGTATTTGTACGGTGGTAGAAAATTGTCTAAACAAGGCCGAAGGGGCAGATATAATAAAGCAATAAAATAAAAAAGGTCGGGTAAACACCTTTGTTTATTTGTTGAGCAAAATTCCTTTAGAATATCGTATATAATGACCAAAATAGGACGCAATTTTAAGAAAAAAATGTCACTTTCTGGCTTATAATAAAGTTTCAAATGTAACGTTTATATTCAAATTTGTTATGATCTACAACAATTAGGTAGTAATTGAGACGAATTATAATTCAAATACTGGCTACTACGTTCTTGTTTTAATAGATCAAAATTCAACAAATATAATTAGAAATTATTTTAATTGTGAGAGGCTCCCTTGTGCGCGGCGGAAACAATACCTACCTGTGAAAAGACAAATTCGGGTAATTTGAGCTTATTTGTCCACACATTTGACACTGTTGTACCATATTGAAAATTCGCAGATTCAAAAGTACATTAAACAAAAACAAAAACTACTGAAAAACACTGAAAGGTTCACTTCGGACTTGATTCCGACTTCAAACATAAGAAGTTAACAACCGTAAGCTAAACGTAGTACGCTATAACGGACCAATGGCCGTCGCGAGGGGTGGTGGGACGGAGGCTCATTTCATTCTGGAAGACTAGCAGCGACGTTGCCAATAGTTCTAGACGTTTCAGCACATTAAACAGTAAACATGTCCTTTTTAATAGTAACGCATATATCCTCTGGTTAATAACATATTATTACGCATGCTTCTTTAAAAATAAACTATTAATTTAATTAAGAAATTGAGATTTATTGATATCCGGTGAAGGTTTTAAAGTCACCTTTTCTGCAAATCAAACTAAGTAGAAAGGCGCAAATTTGATATGTGGCAATGTCGCCTTCTCTATCTCTCTATATCTCTGTTCTTCCTAAATCTATACATAGATCTATTTTGACTAGATGATTCTGCCATAGAGATCTATACATTTTTCATCATCTTAAAAGTTTAAACAAGGCTAAGAGTTCACCAGATTTTTGAGGAAATCTGGTGAACTATTAGAGATTGGGAAAGATCTAAAGTTAAAGAAAAATATCTAAAAATATATTTTACTGTAGCCAAACATTACTAATTTTCAACTGCATAGTTAAGATTGTTTTTGATAGGAGTGGTTTTGAATCAATAACAACTATACGGAATATTTCATCAGATTGTAACTGGTCCAAAGAAGATGATTTTAATAATTTATCAGTTTTAGAATGTATAATTATCACGTAGTTTCAGATTTGGCTCTTTTAATCTTTAAATTATTGATTAAAATTCTCAATTATATTATAGTATTGGTTGTTAAGGAAGATTTATTATTATTGTTAATAATTTGGAGCGCATATTAAACAAAATGTTGAATTAATGTGACCTTTTTAACGATCTTTTTATTACAATGAGTCAACGCAATCATTAACAATACAAAAACGAACAAGAACGGAATAGTGTGAGAACCATTTTTTAAAAACTCGTTTAATGTCTAACAACTCGAATGAATGACATAGTTATACATAACTTTTTTTGAGTAATAATGTTGTTTTAATAGCGTGACATTTCTTCTAGTACTGTACCTTACCTTTAAATAATAACGAGTGTGTAACAGAGTTAGTGCCTTTTTATTACTATTTTGACAGATAACTAACTGTACCGTTTTGTTTCATTTTCTATATGATGTGAAAAAATAGTTATTAAAAAATATGAGGCAATATTTATTAAAATGATATTTTTATAAATTGAGGATTAAATAATTAAATGGTGATTTAAAAACATATACCTATAACAATTATTATACTAAATAATTACCCAAAAATAGACATTAAATAACTAATAAATAAATAATACACCTTAAAGAAATAAATTATCGACAGAATAATCGTACCTATTCACAAGATAATATTTTAATTATTTTCTGAGTGTTTTTATGTCCAATGTTCTGGCAATTTATTGAAAATTCTTAGAGCAAAGTTTTGCAATCCTTTAAAAACAGTGTCACTTCTCGTTTGATTTATTAATAGCATAGTTTTTTTTGCATATTCGTGGTTTATTGTCATACACAAATGCAGACCATTTATTCCTATCTTGTGCCAATTGTTTTGCTATTGCTTACGTACTTCCCTTTCTTTGTAAAATATGTTCAACTATTTTATTCCACGTTTCTTTTGCCCTGCCTCTATTTCTTTTGCCTTGAGTCTTTGCTTCTCATATTTTCTTCACTGGAATTTCGTTATTCATCCTTTGTAAAAGTTCCCACCAACTCAAATGTCGTTCTCTAAAGTCTTGCATTGATAGGATTTGTATTTTTATAGGATTTTGTTCCTTATTCTGTCTTTTTGTGTCACACCTCTTACCCTTCTAAGGTATTTCATTTCAATTGCTTGTATTTTGCTTTTTTGACGCTGATTTAGTACCCAAGATTCGCATCCATAAGTCAGTATTGGCCTATTTATTGTTTTAAAAGCAACTCATCAAACTCTTTTACAAACAGTCAACTTGGTTTTACTCCATATTTCGTTTTTGAAAACGTTTCTAATGGAAATCGTTTCTAATGGAAAACGTTTGGAAATCCCTTATTCATTGCATAGTATAGATTATTAGCTTTTTGTATTCTGTTATTTATTTCCACATAGTTGTCTTCAGATATTGATATGTCTCCATCTGTTCTAACTCTGTACAATCGAGGTGTATATGTATTTTCTTTGTTTTTTCGCTACCTGCATTATTTTGGTTTTGGATTTATTGAGTTTCATACTCTTTTTAATCAGGACATTATTCCATATGTTGATATTCTCTTGTAGGTTTTTTACGGTATCCGCGACTAATACTACATCGTCCGCGAAAGCACAAGCTGTTACTTCGATTGGTTGCAAGTCTCTATATCCTATGTACAGGGTGTCCCATTTTAGTTGAAATCATACGGTATCTCGGTTATTAGTAGTAGTATAGGAGGATGCGGTTTGCATAAACCTGTCCCACATTTTTGTCAAACGGAAGATGCTGTAAACAAAATTTTCATAGCCCTCTTCGTTTCTGAGCTACAGGGTCTTTTCGAAAATTTTGCAATTTGGAACAGCCCCCGTATCTCCGTTATAATGGATGATATCGAGAAGGCGAAAACAAAATTTTTAATTTTTATTTTTACTATTTACTTCAATATTTAAAATATATAATTTTTTTATTAGTAGGCCGTGATAAATAACAAAAAAATCAAAATGGTATTTACTAAAATAGTCATACACACATTAAAATTTTATTTGGGATTGATATATTTTACTTTTGAACTGTTACCACTGAATCTCTGAATATATTTTACTTTCTTTATAACGGAATTTACTATAACGGGATGGATTAACAAATATCTAAAAGCTTGCATTATTAAAGCATTTACCAGGTGCTCGACACTAATGTAGTTGCCACGATATATTTCATATTTTAAAAATCCCCAAAATCATAAATCGAGAACGGACAAATCCGGGAATCAGGGAGACCATCAAATAGGTCCATTGGTTCCAGTTCATTGATTTGAGAAATAATAATTTAACAAAATTCTAATATTTTTCAAGTTGTAAGGGAAAGCCCCATCTTGCTGAAGGTATATTTCACGTAAAATAGCTAAAGGAATATTTAGAAGTTCCGGTAAGATAACTTCCAAGAAGATTTACAAATAGTAGTACAGAGTTAAGTTTTCCTAATATATAAAAAAATATTAGTGGCTCCTTTAATAAAACAAGAGACAGATAGCAGTATACTTTTAATAATTCTTTATTTTCTTTTATTCAATATGATCTTTTAATTAAAACTTTTAAATATTGAAGTAAATAGTGAAAACAAATATAGAGTGATATATATTTTGAGAATCTTATGGCCAGCCAAATCATATAATTTATAAATATACAGGGTGTTCCATTTAAAAAAACATAACTTTAGTTCATATCTTCGAAAATATTATTTTAATAGATTAACAGAATACGCCACTGTATTCTCCGTAAAAAGTTCTACAATAAACAGTTTTCACCTTCTCGCTACCTTTCACAATAACAGAGATACGGGGGTGTCCCAAATTGCAAAATTTTCAAAAAGACCCTGTAGCTCTGAAACAAAGACGATTATGAAAATTTTGTTTAGAGCATCTTTCGTTTGACAAAAAAGTGGGACAGGTTTGTGCAAACCGCATCCTTCTATCTTCACTAATAACGGAGATACCGTATGATTTCAATCAAAATGGGACACCATGTACATTGGTCTTATTCTCTTGCTGGTTTCACGAATAATTTCGTCCATAAACAGTGAACTCAGACTTCCTCCCTAGCGTACTCCTTCTTTTGTCTTAAAGATTACAGATTTCATATTATTTTTTATTACGTAATTGTTAGGTTAGGTTAGGTTTGATTTGGTTTCGCCATATAAAAATTTTATAACATTAATCATTTTGTCGCCATTATTTCGTTTCTTTAACGTGTTCCATATTTCTTGTCTTGGGACTCTCTTAACTAAACTTCATAACAACTAAAACTTCATAAATATATAATATATATATATAAATTCGGGTCAGAACGTCCTACGACCTTGTCCGATGCCTAACTTCCACCCTGTGCGATTTTCCCATCGATCTTCGGTCAGATTTTTGTCGCTCATCGACCTTCTTATTCCTTCCATCCATGTTTTCTTGGGACGTCCTCTCTTTCGTTTACCAGGTGGTATCCAATGAATGACTTGTTTTGGAATGCTTTCATTGTGCATTCTCTGAACGTGGCCGTACCATATTAATTGTTTTTATTCTATATCATTTACTATTGTTCCCTCTATTCCCATCTGTTGTCTAATGTCTTCATTTCTGATCTTATCCCTCCGTGAAATTCTCATTGCTCTTCTAATCGCGTCCATTTCTGTTGTCTCTAATTTTTCTTTTATTCCTTTCAGTGAGTCGCCATGTTTCACATCAATAGAGTAATATGCTTTTAACTAGTGTCTCGTATATATTATATTTCTTGTTTTTTGTAATTTCAGTGCTCCATAGAATGCCATTTATGCATCTGATAACTCTTCGTGCCTGTATTACTCTGTTGTTTATTTCTCTATCGTCCGTTCCATCTCCTATAAATATCGATCCCAGGTACCTGTAATCTTCACATGCCCTAATTTCCATATTATTGTCTAAAATGAGATTTTCTGTATTAGCTCCAATTGGAAGGTATTTTGTTTTTTCTGTATTTACTGTGAGACCCCATTTAGCATATTGTTCAATTATTTTCCGCACCATATATTCCATGTCATCTTTGTCGTTTGCAATTATGGCCTGGTCGTCTGCAAATTGCAAGGTATATATAAAACATAAAACATAACATAAATATATAAATCTGGCATATAAACATTTAAATTTACGTAGCATTAGACATTTAACTTTTTTTTATATATTACAACTAATGTTTATTTAATACCAATATTGATGACGGACGTGCGAGCATTTGATGCATCTTTCACGCCTGGACTGGACGTAGTTCTCGAAAGAGTACGTGTTTCCGGCGTAGACCGTCTACTTCGCATTCCCATCGACAATCGAACGAGAGAACATAAAAACGAAACGGATATTGTTCATTACCGGCTAATTTTCAGCGGTTTTTACCGACATATGTTGCGGCAAATTACGATGGCGTGCAAACATTTTGCTGCTGGTACCTCATTGAAATCAAGTCAAGGAGATGCAGAGATTATGCAAATCATGGGCAAATTTTAATTATGGTTTAATACAAGAACTGTATGTGTACCGGGTGTCCCAAATTCGAGCCTAGTCACTTAGTTAAGTGGATGGTTAGGTTCAGTCTCAAAGTTTCGTGCTTATCAAAATGCCACCATAAAATGTAAAAATTCCCAATATTTCCCAAGATTTTTGAAAAAAAAAGGAATAGTCATGATTTTATTTTTATTTTTTTCGGGCTCCATTTAAATAGACAGCAAAATAAATTTTACATTGTCATTGTTGCTTTTTTTGTTCTACAAGATGCTATTATCAGATTTTGAAACCGACATTTCAGACGAAAGCCATAAGACTGCCAGAGCTGCAGCAAGTCAGTTTTAAAAAGACTCAAATCTGAAGTCATTTCTAAAATCAAAATGATGTAAATCTTAAGTCAATTTCGACATAAAGTTGAAATGATTTAAGTCTTATGTCTTTGACTTTATATTATCATTTTATATGAAGTCAAGTCATTTTTGTAAAGACTTAAATCAATTTAGCGTTATTTATGTTGTTTTTATAAGTTAAGTCTATATTTTTGACTTAAATCATGATTATCTGCAAGTTAAGTCAGTAAAATGACTTAAATCAATGTAATTACTCCCCTTGTCAAGATAACCAGAATTCAATTTAAGTATCAATTTTTTTAAGTTTTAATATTCATTTTATTAATTATTTTATTGTAATACCGATTTTTTATTAATTATACAGGGTCTTTAATAAGTGCAAATATTTTCAGGGCTGGAAGATCTCGATAAAAGAAACATATTTCCTCTTTACCGTTTTTCAAATAAGTCCAAAATAACCGACTTTACTTTTAAAATAATTTTTACTTTAAAAAAAATAACATTTTACTTTAAAAATTTCTAAAAAAAATGAATTTAAGCTTAAATTTTGAGAACCACTGGACCTTTTCTGGGGTTTCTTTCTCATAAATTTAATTGACTACCTATGTTACCATATTATCAAGAAATTATGGTTTATAACTAAAAAATTCCAAAAAGATTTTCAAAAAATTCCAAATTTAAAAAAAAAATTGCGAAAAAAAACTCATAATCGTGTTTCTGGGGTCGAAATATACTAGCCTAAAAATATTTGCACTTTTTTAAGACTCACCCTGTATAAGAATAAAACCACTTAAAATAAAACGATTTATTTTCAGAATAACTATAAACAATAAAAAATAACGCATCAAGAACATAAAAACATCATTTATGTAAAATTAAATTTTGTAATACTTTGTACAGGGTGTCCCATTTTTGTGTATTTTACAAGATTTCACTTTTATGAGTAGCAGCTACGTCGAAACACCGGTTCCCATTAGAACACCGAAGTTAAGCGACGTAAGGCGATACTAGTGGATGGACGGGTGACCGGTTCGAAACTCTGTATCGTGCTGTTGTCCAAAAAAAAAGGCAAAAATGCAAAATCTATTGGCACACACTGCTCATTCACGCCTTTTCGCGGCCCGATGAGATATCGGATATCTCGTGAGTAAGATTTAGACGAGACACTTGCCAAGTCGGTAGGCCATTGACCATGATATGGCCGAGGACCGCGGTTCGGATTCCGCGTAAACAAAGTAGACCCCGTCCAGATTAGCCCTGGCAGCAAAAAGGAGACGTTAACTGAAATCTTTACTTTTTACTTTCTTTTATGAGTAGGTTTAAAAATATGCGGTTTCCAGATTACTGTGCTATTTTTTTTATGAAACTATAGCTGGAACATACAGATTTGTCTTAGCCCTCTTAGTTCCCGAAATACTGGGCGAATTTGAAATTGTTGCATTTCTTGACTCCCTTGGTATCTCGGATACCTTATAACTTATGGAAAATATATGAAAACCGAGTTCCATAGAGTTTTCCAGGTAGGATTCAGTGGCGTAACTAGAAGGCTGTTATTTTTTTAATTATGATCCATACTTATATTCATAAACAAAGTAAAAAAATGCATTTAAACTAGACATGACATTTTACTATGACTGAAGCGAGTTTTGTTGTTTTTGATTTGCTGTCCGACTGCCGCTTGACAGTTCAAAAGAAAATGCCGCAGTTAAAAATTTATAATAAAAATATATGGAAACTCATGAACTCTGATTTAGTTTTTTCTAAAAACACTTGAATCTTTTCTAAAATGTCTTAAATCTTTTAAAAAATTTAAGACTTTTCTTCTTTTCTAGCTCTGTGTGCTGTCATCAATAACTTTCACATAATTTTTTTTTTTTTAACTTAAGGAAAAATAGAGAATCCAAGATGGCTATTGAGAGAATCATATCACCTGTAGTTCTAAAAGTACATTTTATAGTTATTATTTACGTCACCATGAAATAAATTTACCGCAAATGCTAAAATAAACAGAGTAACCGGATAATTTAAATGCAGAAATAAAAATAAAACGGGAGCTTCGGCTTTCCGCTAAAGCAGTTTTCGTAAAAATTGGCAAATTAAGTTAATTTAAGGTAGTGAGCAATTTATCTTACGGCTTCGCTGAATATATCAGCAGCGCGGCAACTTATTTGAAATTTAAAAATGCGATTTTACATCGCTTTGTTGCAGCTCCGACAAAGAATCAGTTCAAACAATGAAATAAACATCAGCTGAATCATTATTCTTCATATACCTTCAGGTTATTTAAAAGGAATTTAAGGCTAGATACATGTGAATTTTAGACGGCCAACTTGACGGCATCAATCTGACGGAGGCACTAAACAGAAAGTAAATTCATATCTTAGATTGGGATATGGAGAGGTGAATGAAAAATTTGAGGCATTTTTCGCCTGTCTTGTATTTTTTACACTCGAATCCTCTATTTTTAATTTTGTAAGTTGGCAATCCTAACTTACGAACACAACATGCAAAATAAAGCTTGAAAAAAAAGTTACGTCTCTGTTCACTACATATTTTATACGAATATCATCTGTGATATTTCATACTCTAGGTATCTTCTATCTTCTGTTCTATCCGTACACCCTTGAATCAAAGTGTTCATTGTAGTTAAAGTACTATATGCTTGGGGCATTTAAGTTGATTTCAAAAAATTCCGACCGCGGCGCTGTATACGGCAGAAATCAGAAATTTTCGTTATGTATTTTACGCCGTCCCAGTTACAGTTCATGTTGATCGCACTAAAATAGTATTGAAATCGTGGCTTTGTCATAATAGGTATTTACGTATTTTAGTTTTGCTAGTGCAGTTGTTGAGACTACAAAACACTCAGGTACGAGGTTTTTATGATGTAACGCTATTTCGGGTAGTAAAAAATAAGTGAAAAGGAATTCGCTAGGCGTCGTGTTGTGAAAATTTCAAATGTTAATAAAATTGCCGAAAAAATGTTAACGCTTAAAGGAGAGCATAATTAAGGCGTTATTGGGTGCAATAACTTTCAATAACTCAACTTTCCCGGATATTCAACTCTCCCAAAACAAACATTTTATAGGTTTATAGTTTCTCACACCGATTTGATCAAAAGCAAAAATGGATTCAAGCAGTTCGACGAAACAAGTGAGTAAACAAAGTGCTCGGTACATAATGAAATTAGAGGATAAAATATAATTTGCAATAATATTAATTAATCACCTTTTTTATGAACTAATGGTTAAATGTTTTATGAGCATCTTCTAAAATTATAATTATGTACATTTAAAAAAAAAACGCGTTATAGCCGAAATAGCCCCAATTATGACACCACTAGCAAAACCGGTGATTAAAAAAGAATTTTCACAAATTATACTTTCTAACACTTTTAGAATAATTAAATAATACATTTTTTGTATACTCGCTATTTAAACCCGTGTATATGTATGTACTAGTTGTTTATTGTTTACGATATTCTCTGATGATGGCAGCACCGGCGGAGAATGCACCAAGCCTATAAGTCATTTGATTCGAAATTATAAAATTCTGTTCTTTGGTAGATACTTCAATTTCTTCATTTATTACTTATTTATACTTTTTTACTGCCATCACGAGAATATTACTAATTACCGTTTTTTAGTTTTTAATATAAAATTATTTTATTATTACTAAGTTTTAGATATTTGTTCTTGACCTTATCTGTATTTATTTTATCTGATTGTATATTAATGTTCATATCCTTGAAATTTAAAGAGCTCATAATAGATTCCTTTGCAGAGCACTTTCGTTTTTTTGTGAAGTAATAGTGAAAGGAAGGATGTAATAACTGTAATATTTCAACGGTGTTATGCTAATAGCTGGATTTAAATATCTTCAAGTTATAATAAGTAACTCTGTATAACAACCAGCGATAATAGCACAGTTCATCATAACTATTGAAAAAAGGTGTTAAAAATATGAAACTGCAATATTTATATTAATTTGCGAAACATGAAATTTATATTAAACAAAGGTCTATATGTAGAACGTTTAGTAGGGGAGTTAATCACCGCGACCTTACAGATCTATTGTGTGTTCCCCTTTCTTGAGTTATAACGAGTTATAACTCATCACACAGTTCTAGGGCTTTAACAAAAGCCAGTATCTAAGACAACTCCATAGAGGCCAGCTCTCCATCCTCGACATCAGCCGTACCAAAGTTCATGGCACGAACGGTTGTCATCTCGACGCATTCGTGATAAGGTGTTCTGGTGTTTCCCCATTTTTCTACAGAATCTGCATTCGCCGTTGTTCCTCAGTCTATTGAGATGTTCGTTGAGGAGAGAGTGTCCTGTTAGAAACCCCGTGACAATCCGAAGATTGTTTTTACTTAAATCAAGAAAAATCTTTGATTTTTCTCGGTCGCAAGTTCTAAGGAACTTTATCGAGTGTCTTAGACCGTTGGAGGACTTCCATTCCAGGTTACGGATGGGGTCTTCCAGGTTCCTTAGTTCCGCCTTTAGTTGGTTTCCGCTTGGAAAACCGAACGGTTCTGGTCCAGTTAGTCGAGTGTTCCCTCCTTTTCTAGCTAGATCATTTGCTGTTTCACTGCCTTCTATCTATAGTGTTTATTTTCTTCTATTTTATAGTGTTTATTTTCTTTGCCTAATTTGTTAAGCTTTTCTATGCATTCTTTAACCAACTTAACTTAATTTGAATTGATGGTTACTGATTTGATCGCGTTTAGTACTGATTGACTATCGGATAAAATGGCTATTTCCTATTTTCGATAGTTCCTATCTAAGATAAATTGTACGCATCTTTCGATAGCGTTTCCTCCAAAAGGCATTTTTGAGTACATGTTGATTAGATTAAATACCCAGGCAAAAGAAACCGCCATAAAGTTACATATAGACCTTAATGGATGTATACTATGATAGTAAGACCCATAATTACCTATGGAGCAATTGCTTGGTACACAAAACTAGAGCAACATACAAGGCAGAAACTATGCAAAGTACAGAGATGAGTATGCATCTGCATCACAGGTGCTATGAGAACATGCCCAACAGCAGCAATGGAGATCATCCTAGACCTAACACCACTGCACATTGTCGTCGGTAGTTGCCAATGATTGGAATGGTCATTAACGGAAACAGTACTGGGAGAATTTTCAGGTCAGGGGCTTGGAACACCCTCAAAAAGAAAATTACACTTCTCCAACTCCCAGTGGATGACATACCAAGAATCTACAAGTTTGAAAAACACCTCACTGTAGTATTGAGTATTAAAAAGGATTGGAAGGGAGAAGCGCTTGCTCAGCATGTAAAAGACCATACCATAATGTGGTATACTGCTTCGTATGGTTCCAAAACCAAGTACTATGCTGATACTTCCAAAACCAAAGCAGGGACAGGGATATGAATATTTGGGCCGAAAACTAAATAATCCGAATCAATGGGTACCTACCTGAGCCATCCTTCGGGTTCAACAGCCAATTGAAAATTAGCGTTTTTGGTTGTCTCCGCAAATATTATAGTATTTTTTATTCAAAAATTCTTAATTTATTATTAAAGTCTAGCTTGTGTTTTTTAGTTATATGTTAAATGTCATATAGACAATGATTACAATAAGTATACCACCACTGATAATAAAAATAGTATATTACATACCGAGGAGGGAAGTGTTTCATTACTGTCGAGAGATTAACTAAATCTCGAGACAATAATGAAAACTTTCCTCCGAGGTTTGTATACTATTTTATTTACAACCACATCATTAATTAAAAAATAGAGACAGTATTTTATTTTGAAAATAAAAATAAATATACGAAAATTTGTCGTTTTCTGTTTTGGCATTTCCATATCCATAGTTACCGGTACCAGTGGTTGTTATGGGGCGCAAACCTTCAACAGCAAAACAAACAACTAAGTGACAGTTTTGAATTTCTCGTTCGCTTTTTCTATTTTATATAACATAGAAAGCCAGAATGTTCTCGGAAAGTTCTGATAATGAAGACTCTTTTAATATTGGTACTCCACCAGAACTTACACAAGCCACAAAAAGAGCAGAAGCCAGTTTAATTCCAGAGAAAAGTAGGGGGCGATATGAAATAGCATTGAGAGTATACGAAAAATGGTATGCCGAAAGAAATGCTAAGAATATTGCTTCGGAGACAGTCTTGATAGCATATCTTAGCGACATGGCAAGGCAGAAAAAGCCATCTACTCTTTGGGCTACGTACAGCATGATACGGACAATGCTAGAATTAAGGGAAAAGACTGACATATCAAAATATCGCAAACTCGTCGCTTTAAAGCGCCAGAATGTAGGTTTTAAGCCAAAGAAGGAGTTAAGTTTTTGTAGCAGTGAAACCTCAATGAGTGAAACACATCATCAGGGCCCTTATAACAATACCGATTAACGCGTACAATAAGTCAAATTTAACCATTAATTTCAACAAATTAAAATCTTCAATTATTATTGTTAATCTTCTTGTTTATTTTTCTTGATGTTAGATAAGTATTTAATAAAGATATTACAAGAATATTTTGCTTAATTCAAAGAGGCAAGTAATAAGAAAAACCGAGTGAGGGAAATTGAAGAGGGGAGAAATGTAGATAATTTGACACTTTCAATTTTTTTAAAAGTCAGTAATGTCAGTATTACAGATGTGGTTGTAAATAAAATAAATTTATATTTTTAAATTATGTGTAAATATAACTACACGTAAGTATAGTTGCAGATGAAAGAATCCATTATCACTTAGAAAAGTATAGAGTACCATTATGAGTAGTCATTCTTAAACTATCAAATTAAAAAAAAATAAATGAAAAAGTAAAACTTTTCTTAATAACACTTGGCTAATATACTGAAGAACCGCTACTGCTTGGTGAAACGTTTTATTGTGTAGAAGCTCGTGTTTCTTACCGGATTCTCAGGAAATGAATGGATCTAAGTACCTACTATTCGCTTAGATGGAATAGATAACGAAAGTGTTGCAGACAAGGATCATTCGTTATTATGTATCTAGGTGGTCGCCGGATCATTACGGATGCGTTTCCTGCAGGAGTGAAGCAGCTACTATAAGTATTGTGAAAATAAATAGAGCTTGAATATGGCCACATTCTATATTGTTAGAACGCGAGATAAAAGGAAGTGGAAGTTGGTGCCAGTAGTAGTAATTTATGTTGAGAATGTGTTTTTCTAAATCTTTAAAGCTGTTTTCTATTATCCTGAGTAATTTATCTTCTCTTACCATTGGTTTGCCAAAGCTTTTGTTTGTTTTTTTTTAAGATCGTAATGTGCGTTTGTTTATATATTTTGCAGAAAATAAGATTAAGACTTTCGATCTTTTATGTTAAAAAAATTAAATAGTATGCTTTGACAGGAAAAAAAACATTGAGAGGTGGTATTATTTGGTTTATCTTGATTTCTCTGCTTCTGAAATATGTATGTCATAAAAGCAGATGTAAATTAAAAAAAAATCAATCAATAAAATAATTTGAAGACTTGAAGTAAGTAATGTTCTAAAGCCGGGTTGTGACTGCGCGAAACTAGCCTCGCTTCGTGTATACTTCGTACTCACCCCGAAACTCGTTTCGCGAATATGTTTCGAAGTGAGCCAGCGTCAGTCGGTTTTCGTTCGCGCATCAAAAGAGCTTCGTCTTCCGTGTTGCTCAGAGTGTGAACGTGCATCGTGTGTTTCGCGCCAGAAATGGACCAAGAATCATTGTCTCGCGCAAACTGGCGGCTCACCACTTGTTTCCGCTTGGAGCACGAAACGTATTTTCGTTGACCGAAACACACGCGCGAAACATTTCTCGCGAAACAGTTTCGCGCAGTGACAACCCAGCTTAAGTGTTCATGTTTTGTTGTGTTTTATTTGTAAAATGTCTTAAGTTCCCATAGCGCTAAATGCCACGGCTATTAAATTGTATTGAAAAAAAATCTCAACAGATAAACCGCCCGTTCTTATACACTTGTTAAGCATATAACAAAAAATGTTTATGTCGAAATAATGATTTTGGCACTCAGCACATCATTTACTTCAAGTCTTCATTTGTTGTCATGTGTTCTAAGAATGTGGGCAAACTTCAATGTCTAAAATTCTCACTTATTTTTGAAGTTTTTTGCTTTGGAACATCACAAATATATTTACAAACCTATCTAGAAAGATAACAAGACAAGAACATTATTTGAAAAGCGGTGAAAAAGAATCTTAAATTTTTTTAGGATTCATTTACATTTTTAATTGTTTTCGGTCACTTCCTGTTTCACCGGAAATGACTATTCATGTTGATTTTTAAATGACACCCTCGGTATTTTGTTAGTTTATTCGATAGAAAATGACACTCTGAATATTGTCAAGGATGGAATTATTCGATATATAAAATAACATATTTAATATTAATATATTTCGTAAATTAATAATTCCATTGAAAGGAAATATAAAATAAATTGAGCGACCAACGAGCCGCCACCTCAAGGAAGGCAATGGCAAACCACCTTGAGTATATTTGCCTTGTACAGCCTCTCAAATATGCCGTTCGGATTCGGCAATAAACTGTAGGTCCCGTGTAGTTGTGAAACACTGATGACACACATCACAAGTACATGCGAGAGGTAGCCGACGCTCTATATAGAGTATGGCACTGTAAGAAGAAGATATATCGAATAATTCCATCCTTGACAATATAATGACATATCATATGTAAATTTTTGGCATTTTTTCGAATATGGCTTATTTGAAATTGCAACATGCGATTCATAACAACAATTTGACTCGAAGTACCAAGTGTGTGGTACCAAATTATTCGTAAAATGAGCCACTTTCGTCCCACTTGAAAAAATTGATATATCATTAAAAATACGTTTTGAACATATAACCAGGACAGCGGCCAGGACAGGACACGAAAAACGTTAGACGATTAAATCTATTTTTCCAAGGCTTTTTGATTAAAAATTGGTGCTAGTTTATGTCATTTAAAAAAAAGTTATAGGGGTGAACCAGTTTTGAGACGCACCCGGTATAGTTTATTGAAATAAATGATATTTAGTTATGTATTTCTTTTTAATTATATCTCTTTCCTACTTATTTCCTCTTCTTCTCTTACTTGTTAAATGTATATCCGGACAAAGTACCGTAATTTTATTCATAAGCTTTATTGTTCGAAGAAGGTATTGCGTTCAAGTAATGGTATTAATTAAAAGGTTAACCACACAATTTTTAGAGATTCATAATAATCCGACATATTTTTTAAGATTAAAAGAAAATAAGGCAAAAGAAAATACCAGTTCACTAATAATACACATCAATTTTTTTTGAACAAATAAAATTAGTTGTGTATTACGGAAAATTTGAACATTTGATGCGCTGCAAATATGCATTCTCGATGCTGACGATTTATGCATTTTCAGCATATACCACTAAACTACTCTCAGATGCATACAAAAACAACAGAGAAATTTTTGATCAAATTTAAAGTGTTATATTTTTGTTATTTTTAGCACTATTTTCATGAATTTTTTACCAAGCTGTATATAATTGTATCAACTTTTATTCGTAAACTCAGTTTTTTATAAACAAGTATTTGGTATATTATAGAGGGTAAATCGAGAAGTTGTTCGTTTACCCTAACTTTAAAACGCCCTGTGCAATAATTTCGTGTGTAAATTTTCCTAAAATATAATTTTGCGGTCAGAACCATGTCTCCTGCGCATTTTTTTTGATCATGTCAATACATGCCTTGATTAATTTTTAAGAGCGAAATGAACTTGCCACCAACAATTTACAATTTTTTCAATTATCATTTAGGTGATTATTGTGAACTATCACTGTATTCATACTATGAACTGCTCATCATGTTGGACGTTTGGAAAATGCTTGGCAGGAGAGTTAGAGGTCGCGAAGCAATACCAGCTTCATTTAATGAACTTAACGCAATATGATATAATGCAGCCTCAATAACGTAAGTATGAACGGACGTATACGGGCAGTTAAAACAGCCAAGGATGGAAATACAAAGTATTAGGGTATTTTTTACAATTTTTTTTTCTGTTTGTATACTTGAGTATTACAGATGTTTTCTTTAATACCGTTAGTTTTATACGTTTTTTTTAAATTTAATATAGAGTATCCAATACAGTGTAATATGACTACGACAATAGTCACCAAAATCATTTCGTCATATTAAAAAATTACATCAAAAAGTAAATGATAATTAAAAAAATTCAAATTGATCGTTCTCAGTTCATTTCGCTCTTAAAAATTAACCAAAGCACGCATTGACGTGAATCAAAAATCAAATTGGCCAGGAGTCATGGTTATGATCGTAAAATTATATTTTAGGAAAATATACAGACGAAATTATTGAACAGGGTGTTTTAAAGTTCGGATATCTAATTTTGTTATATTTAAAATATACGAATATTGCTTCCTGTTTTCTATAAATTATCACTATTACCAGTCGATATCTACCGTCTATTATAAATCAAGCGTGCTAAATGCCTAATACAGATTTAGTGCAAATCTAGACAGCGGAACAAAAATTCCATGTTGTCTTAATTAAATACTTGTAAATGGATTTTCAGAGTTAATAAAATAGGTGATAAATTGTTTACATTGGCCAATAATTGTCAATTGCAATTAACAGGCGATGATTAATATGTTTATTGATAACTTATACGCGATATATTAGCCATTATTGCTGAAAAATTTTCCCCGATACGCTCCATACGCGTGCATATCAAATACTAGGCCAATCACAGTTTAAAAATGCATTACAACATAACGAAATTTTTCAAGTATATACTGTCGAACATAATAATAAAAGCTTTTGATATAATTACCAGTCCATTTGGTTTAGAATTTAATTTCATTAGTATCTGTTTTTTAGGGCACCTGCTATTATTTAAAAATTCCATTCAATTTTATAATTAAACTCTTAACTTATTTTAAATTAGATTTTTACTTTTACTTTCTTTAATGTCAGCCAGTATACAGAATTAAAATACTAATTGACTTACATTATGGCTTTAAACAAATATTTAGACAGCTAAGTCGAGGTAATAATCAAATCAAGAATTGAACCGAATTGGTGTTCATGTAACGACATACTTTATTAATTAACTTTATTGATAGTTATCTCTTAATTGAAACTATTTAATACCCAATTAACATTTTATTTATTAGCTATTACGTGTCTCTGCAAATATGTTTGTATTCGTTTATTAATTTAAATCGACATAGCTATCTTTTTTAACTTGTTCAATTATGAATTAATTAATATTTTCACAACTTTTAATAACAGTGGTTGTGTTTTCGTAAACGCTCTGTAATTTATTGAATTAACTCTTTCAGAAAAAAGCAGGCAATGTTCTGTTTGGCAAGTTGGATCTCTGGGAATGGCAGATTCGGCATTAATACCGAATAAACAAGGTCGTTTGTGAATACATCACTTTAAGACAATCCAATATTGACATCGTAGATTTGTAGAATGTAGAATGTAGAATGAATAAGAGGGGTGCTTAATCACCGCGATCTTAAAGATCTATTGTATCCCCCTTTAACTTTGCCCATATCATCATACATGGATATCTTCCTGTTGTAGGCGGACAGGGTACTTCCCATCCTCCTCTGACAGATATTCAACCCCCGAGGAGTGGGCATGTACCTCCTACGAGACTTTACACCATCCTACCGTTGGGGTTTACCCCTCCGCGCCCTCCACAGTCAAAGAGCTTGTCTCCGGCTAAGATACCCGTGAGGTGGAGGCTGGAGAATCTGTCTTTATTTTCTCCACATTTTGCCGCGTCCTTTTCTAATTTGAAGTTCACTAAAACACAAGTTTACTTAATTGAGATGAGTTGCATAGAGGCCACTAGCTTTTTAATTTTGACAGCCGGGTGGTCGGGGTTCACAGATCTTAATAAAAGGGCGCCACGAGATGATACTCTATGAACTCGGCATAAAAGATGTTACTATTAAGTAGACTTCAACACTAACCTCGAACTGTCGAGTGCAACTACCATGAACAAATTTTACTATAATTATTTGAACTTAAGTGACTCTAACTTAACTATGAGACTAGTCTGCAAATAATACTACTAAAAATATTTAAGCAATATATTAAATTATGAAAAAGTTAATATATAAAGAAAAGAAATGAATGAAATGTAAATGATCAAAAATGTAAATTATATCAAAATTTAAATCAATAAGAAAAACTAACTAAAACTATGACGTCATAATCCCCCTTACTTAAACTCAGTACAATATCCTGGGTAGATTACAAATATCAAATTAAATCTAACCTTATCTAAACAGCCATACTCTAATGTCTTGAAACTTAAAACTATTCGGAAGTTCCTCCGGCGTATAGCTATGGGATGGCTATAGCAGGGTACAGCAGCTCGGTGTACTGTCACTGGAGCCCGTCATTAAATGTACAAATACCAGGCAGGTGTAGGACTTCAAAAGGTGACATAAAAAACCCTAAATAATATTGGTTGTCTTAGAAAAGAGCCTCAATTATAGAACAAGGACTAGCACAACGTGTAGGAGTTAATAAAGGTAATAAAGAAGGACTAATTAAATCTGAACTTTAATTTAACGAGGGTTTATGATGTCCAACATGTACCTCTACACGGACAACAGGAACGGATGGAATTCTGGACTGTTCTGTGCTGTACGTTCTGGAACGGTCTTATTGCTCTACCATTACGAACAACCAAATAAGACTTAAGAAAGATAACACTCAACTAATTTTTCTACACCACGGGGGCGTGGAAAAGTCGTAAACCAGTCAACAATACGAACAAAAATCAGTTGAGCATTGACTTAGAATAGGCAGTAGAATTATAGCATACCTTGGAACTCTCGGGAACTTCTTGGGCACGTGGAATCGGAATATCGGTCGGAAAAAGGCTATTTTAATCCCATTACGGAAATTGGTCGGTGGTCCATATAAATCAACAAAATCCAACCACGTCTCTGACCAAATCTGCTTCGGAAGCCTTGATCCTTCTCTAGGAAGACCTGTTAACTACCAACAGGGAATGCTTCACGAAACGGCAGCCAGTTCTTCACGACGATACCCGGTCGGTGGATACACAAGAAGTGATGCAAGGATTCGATTTCTTTCACAAAATCAGATTTCAACCGGAAATCTCCCTCCAGGATATAGATAGAGTCCAACTCACAAAAAGGCATAAATAAAAAAGATGTTCTAGAATATTTTCCACAGCCATATTCCATATCCAGTCAATGAACGAACTTAACTCACAATTTCCCACAATTAAATGAACAAATTGCACACTGCGATCCACATCAAAAATAAACAATTTAACTACGAAATTTTATCTGATAATTATAAAATTTCAATACCAAAACAAAGGATAAATAAATCCAAAAACATCTAATTTGATCTGAGAGTGACAAGTGACGGACAGGTGATATCAAAGATAAAGAGAGGTCGACAAAAATTCTAATGCTGGGCGGCATCCAGTGACAATGTTCTGTGGCTGTATAATCGCGGTGTATATCGGGTTGCATAATCGTAAAATTTAAATAAAATAATATTTAACAATAAAATTATAGTAAACATGATACTAAAATAATAGTTATTTGCGATAATTTATGAGCTAGCACAAAGAGGTCGTAGCGAGGAAATTTGACTGTTACGATTTTTAATTTGGTCTCTCCTGAAACCTGATACCGGTGTTGTTACCCGAATCTATAATAGAGGACATATCCTAATACAACAAGGAATACAAAGATCGCCTTCTTGGGTTTGAGATCAATTACACCGCAAGGGTTTGTCGGTTCGCCTCTACAGAGCCCCAGATGTAAGGGAGACGAGATTACAGTGGATTGTCCCCTTATAACCCAAGGTTGAATACCAGTAAAGACTAGTCTTCTATCGAGCGACGCATCCCTTTGGCCTGGTCTGGCCATCATAGGATTTAGATTTTTGGTGATCTCCTCTTGGTCCAGGCGGTTATGCTAGCCAAGGGGGGACCATGGACAAAGTTCAAGAGGGGATTTCCCCTAACACCTGACCAGGAGCTTCCCCACCAATGGCAAGGTCTCGCATCTCCCAGAGGAAGATTTATGTAATATGAATAGTGACAATCCAGAAGAATAGAATGTCTTTAATTATTGTCATAACAATTTACTATTTAGAACAATTTCTATTTTCAGGCCCCTCACAACTCACACATGATATCAAAGTTGAAATGGCTTCATAGAATGTCATGTTTACAAAATTGACCAGTGTAATTAGAACTAGTCAATTTTAAAGACATTCTATTAAGCAAATTCAATGAAAAATTAAAGATTTTCATGTATGAGTTGTGTTCTAAATATAATGAAAATATAAATAATCTATATGTTCTAAATAGTCACACACATAGTCACACGAAGCCAATTATAGAGGCATTTCATTGAACCTAGCCAATGACAAACATGAAGACAATACAATAAAAACATCAGTGCCTTTCTACAGTTCTGCAGGATGGTTAAACAAATAGTTTTGAGCTGTAGTTACTATTGATACCTATTGAGCTGTAGATACCTACTGAGCTTTCAATGTCTTGTTAGTAGACCCACCACAATTTCGACAGTTTTCCTATTTTTGCTTATCAGGTCAATTTTGGCGTTTTTCGCCCGTCTACCCTGCTTAATTTTTACACCATTTTAGAGATTTACTGACCATGTTTAATGACCATTCTTGTAACTACTTTTGCGAAGTTGGTCAATGCCTAGAGAAGCTTAACAAATTAGGCAAAGAAAATAAAGTCCTCCTACTCTGGGTGCCTGCTCACCAAGGGATAAAAGGCAATGAAAAAGCAAATGATCTAGCTAGAAAAGGAGCAAACACTCCCCACTAACTGGACCAGAACCGTTCTGTTTTACAAACGGGAACCAACTGAAAGCGGAACTGAAGAATCTGGAAGACTCCATCCGTAACTTGGAATGGGTATCCTCCAACGGTCTAAGACACTCGAAAAAGTTCCTCAGAACTTACGACCGAGAAAAATCAAAGGTTTTTCTTGATTTAAGTAAAAACAATCTTCGGATTGTCACGGGGTTTCTAACAGGACACTGTCTCCTCAACGAACACCTCAGTAGACTGAAGCTGAGAAATAACGGCGAATGCAGATTCTGTGGGGAAAATGGGGAAACACCAGAACATCTTATCACTGAGTGCGCCGAGACGACGACCATTCGTGCCATGAACTTTGGTGCGGCTGATGTCGAGGATGGAGAGCTGGCCTCTGTGGAGCCGTCTCAGATACTGGCTTTTGTTTAAGTCCTGAGACTGTATGATGAGTTATAACTCGTTATAACTCAAGAAAGGGGAACACACAATAGATCTATATATATAATCTATATGATTAACTCCCCTCCTAAACATCCTACATTCTACTATTGATATCTATTGAGCTTGCAATGTCTTGTCAGTAGACCCACCACAATTTCGACAGTTTTCCTATTTTTGCTTATCAGGTCAATTTTGGCGTTTTTCGCCCGTCTACCCTGTTTAATTTTTCCACCATTTTAGAGATTTGCTGACCATGTTTAATGACCATTCTTGTAACTACTTTTGCAACTCTTCAGTAGGGTTCTGAATATATGATTGGTATTGGTGAACCTTTCTTTGCCTCTTTATCTGCCGTTTCGTTTCTAAATACACTGTAGTAATGACCTGATGCATGGCTTAACACATTCTTTTGAAAGGACCAATGATGCTATAAAATCATGTCTGAAGAAAGACAACGAATAATTTAAACATCAACCGTATCAATCAATAGATCATCAGTCTGTCACAAAAAATAATAATTACCATCCTCGAATATTGCAAAAAACCCTGATATACTTGCAGCCAACAATAATAAGCTAACAAAACCATTTACGGCAAAAACGGTGTTACACTTAATGAACAAAGTCTACTTTGTCATAATTACTTGCCGTAATTTTACATATTAATGGCGGTGGCTAATAGAAAACGTCGAAAAATATGTAATATAATTAATTAAAGACGATAATAATCTATTAAATTAAGCGAAAGAAGCTGGAGAAGGCGTAGAAAATACGGGTTTCGTAATTTGGTTGGTAAGTGCCTGCCTACTGCCAACCGGCTTGGCAATTTAAACAAGTTACTATAACGGAAAGTGTGCGTATTATTTGTTTATCTTTTGCTCTTCGCACACGCAAATTATAATACAACCGCTATAAAGACGTATGAATTTTTAAATTATTTGTCGTTTCATAATTTTCTTGTCAATTTAGTTTAAATTTTATTATAGAATGTTATAATACCTATATATAATTATATTGTTTCTTTATCTTTTTGAAACTTCCACCCGTGGCAGAATATAATATGTTATTTTATCCTAGTTTTGCCTGATCTGATAGATCTGTTCAGCTCTGATACCTTAAGAGTCTATTACGCTGTACTTTCGGTCGCTTTCAGGGGTCGGATAAAGTGGGGGTGTGGCCCACATATATATTATATTTCAGAAATCTGCCTTTCAGCCTTAGCCCGATCCTGTCGTGTTAAGCCACATCCAAAATTCCAAACACACGTGCTTTGATTAAGGCTTGATTAAGGTTTGCAGAGCTTCAGCATTTGCCATAAAATAGAGAGCAATTTGTTACAAAACCATATAAATTATATATGACTGTAATCACAAAACTTCAATCTATTTCCCTATTGTAGCGGAAATTTAAATTATGTCTTCATTTTCGAGAAAATTTAGTCCAAACATATGGAATATTTTGTTGATGTTTGACCATCAAAATCTTAAAAATAATGAAGTTGTTTAAAATTGTTCTACAATACGGATATAGTATGATCCTTTATCTTTAATTTCCTTCTTCATTTGTGTAAAAATACCTAGCCAGTTTTACATAAAACGTTAAATGCCGAACGCTTATTTTGCTACTTTTTCGAAGTAGTGAAATGGACTCTTTTTTTCATATCGGGATTTCATATCGGAAAATTTAAAAGAAAAGCGTTATTTTCAATTTAAAATTACTATTACGCCTCCTAACGGCCAACCTTAGAAATTCAAAATGATTTACATCCATATCCCTTAGCCGATTTGCCCTTAAAATTATTTTTCACAATTTCTATCATTAACAGTACAGTATAGGAAGTACAAATATAGGAAGAGACTTGGAGATAACACCGGTCGCATTTCATTCATAGCATTCATAGCATTTCTCACGTCTCTGGCTATACTTGTTAAGTTGTATATTTCGACATTCTCAAGCTCAAGAGAATTAAGGTTTATTATTCCGTTGAAATTTGACATGCAGTATAAGACGTGTACTACTTGCCAAATTTTTACCAAAGTATAGGGAAAAATCTTAAAACTCCTCTTTATAACTAAATAAAAAAAATATAATCTTTATTTAAGCAGATAGTAGTATCCACTGACTAGTTAGAAAGAAAATTTAGGAACTAGTGGGGTTGCAGTCGGAAGGGTTTGAAATAGAATAAATACACTTTGTTAATTGACAAGCTTTCGGAATTTATTCATTCCTTCCTCAGTACATCAACGTGGTAAAAGAGACCTTCATAAAAAACTGCATTAACAAAAAATTGGCTTGTGGGATGCATTGAAAACTCCACCGTGAAGCATCGCTGACCAGTCAACCACAAAAAAGAGAGCTCTCTTGGGGCGATTTTTATTTAAAACATTGGAACAATTGAGAGATGTTCGATTAAAAATTCAATTGCGTCTCTCAGGCGGCTTAACCGCCCCAAGAGAGCCCTCTTTTTTGTGGTTGACTGGTCAGCGATGCTTCACGGTGGAGTTTTCAATGCATCCCACAAGCCAATTTTTTGTTAATGTAGTTTTTTATGAAGGTCTCTTGTACCACGTTGATGTCCTGAGAAAGGAATGAATAAATTCCGAAAGCTTGGCAATGAACAAAGTGTATTAATTCTATTTCAAACCCTTCCGACTGCAACCCCACTAGTTCCTAGATTGTCTTTATTTAAAGTACATAATCAATCATCGATGTTAATCAACTAACCAAATCCTCTTGTATATTTTATAAACTTTTACTAATTTGTACAGAAGAGAAAAATTTGACAGCTGTATAATTGAGTTAAGCTTGATTTTCATGCATCCGTTGTTCGACGATACGTTGATACGATATAATTTCATTGGTTTTATTTAAAGGCTTCGATTTGTTAACCGTTTCTAACCAATCAAAGTCTTTAAATTCAACCAATAAAATTAATATCGTATCAACGTATCGTCGGACAACGGATGCATGAAAATCAAGCTTTAAACGTATCATGGTGGGGTATCTAATAAAAGGACTTCATTGGCACAACTATTTATAATATGTACCTACAAAGTCTGTATGTACCGATTCGCACTTGTTCTTTTTTTTATTTAAAAGTCTTTACAGAATTTTGAATTTAAAATAAATCATACACACGTGTTATATACCTAATTATGTGTGATTGTTTTAATTTGAGTGTCTGTTAGCACTTACCAATTTATTTATTACATTCTACAACAATTTAAGTTTAGTTTTTCCCCTCAACGCATTAATAACTTTGTTGCATATTGCAATCGTACATGTGGCAAATTACTATTTGATTGCTCTAATTGCTGGTATCAAATCTTACCAGTTTTTTTCGACGAATAATGCCAAGAAATCAAGAAACGCTATAATGGTGCAGTTCGGATACAGCGAATAAAACACTTAATTTACTCTATGAAAACTTGTATAATACACGTACATCATTAGGATACGTCATTATTTCGTGTTTAACTTTGCTTTAGAACAGTGGCGTACATGTTCATTTTTGTTTAGAGAAGTTTGAACAACAAAACTGCTTTAGACTTTAGATTAAATAAAATTGATTAAAAATAAAATTAAAGGAGACGTTGGCACCTAATTGTACGCACTAGTACAAGATCTGGCTGCAGGATTAATACGCTCATATTTTTAATGAAAAGCTAATTTTTACGTCTATTTATGAATAGGGGAATATACTTTTAACAGGTTGCCATGGTTCAAAGTTTTTCCTACCAGTTATACGTGTCCAGGAACTAGGCGTCGGGGAATCTATTCTACTACGGACTAGAGTTATTTACCTTTATAAAGAAACATTTAACAGACTGTCGTATTGACGTAAAATATGTTTACCGTTTCTTCTTCTAATTGATACAATCTTATCATGGAGGCTGAGTCTGCCAATTATATCAACTTTGAATTCTTATTAAGCTTGCAATGTCTTGTTAATTCAGACACTACTCTGTCTATTAGTGTTCTACTAGGAACTCTTTTACCTGTCTATCTCCCAAGTGGAAAGTATACCACAAAGTTTGATTTAAGTATGAACAATCTTTGGGTTGTCACAGGGTGTTTCAGGACACAATGTCTCCTCAATGAACAACTCAGTATATTGAAGCTAAGAAACAACGAAATGGACAGTCTGTTGGGAAAATGGGGAAACACCAGAACACTTCATCAATGAGCGCCGAGACGACAACCATTCGTGACATAAACTTCGGTACGACTGATATCCGGAATTGAAAACTAACCTCTGTAAAACCCTTTCAGATTTTGCCAAAGCCCTGAGATTGTATGATGAGCTATAACTCAAGAAAGTCAGTAAGAGCTATAACTCAAAGAAAGTATTCTACAATCTGCCCGTCTCTATCATGGTAATTTTGTCCACCGGTATAAATACTTATTACCCCAGTATTTTGAGCCCATTGCTATTGTTGTAATTAATTTTGTAACACCTCAAAAGCATTCTGGACCTATGAATAAGCATTGGTGAGTCTTATTTAGACGGATATCGGTAACGCAACAATGCTTTGTTTCTTTCCCAGTGTATTTAGAGCATGTATTTTATCTTATACTAGTATAGAATTGACATCTAAGGTAGAATGCCTTTAGCGTTGATGCTTACCAATCTGTTGAAAAGGTAGATCTTCGAGGTGGCTATCGGCCTGATCCACGGCGACATTTTCAGATCTATTTTAGTCCTGTCCTGATCATTAGTTTACATTATCCAGTCCAGCCCTTTTCAGTTTCCAGTTTACCTTATCCTGTTTCAAAATTCTACCAACTTGGAGATTCAACCTCTAGAGCTATATGGACTTATTACAGAAAATCGCACATTTTCCAGGCTGTTGCACCCACATAAAATGTATTCTGTCTTTTCTTCTTAAGATTGACAGAACCTGCACACGGCTTTGTCTGACAATTCCGTAAGCATTTATTGCATATTCAGCCATATTAGTAGATCTACTAGAGCTCTGACTATCTTTGCTTATCAGGTTTGCCTGAATTTTGGTTGTACTATGAACTTTTACGCCTGTCTCGGCTCTAATGAATTCTCTCCACCATCCTAGGGATCTGTTGGCCACCCATCGTTCTGTGTCCATTCTCGTGATTGCTTTTGCAACGCCGCACAAGAGTTCTGGATCTATGAATGGCATTGGCCATTTCATCTGCCTTTTTTTTACTCTTGTAACCCTCGTGCCCTGGTACCCAGGCCAATACATCATTGCTACGTTCACCCAACATATTTATAGAGCACACACATAATCCCACCCTATAAAAAAGGTAACAGAACGGAGTGTTCTCTTGCTCCTTATTATCACTTTAACAAAATAATGGATTGTATTTCCAGAAAATTGTGACATTCTTGGATATGATTACTATTTTCCAATTTCCAGCCCTACAACCCTGCTTCTACCCTCTTTAGCTTTTTAGAGTCATCTGTATTCCATTTTCCAGTCTTTCCAACCTAATATAGTTCTTTTGGTGTAGTCCCCTTCAGTATTTCCATTACTGTGAATTAACTGTAAGAGAAACAATAATATTGAAACATAATTGAAAGATGAATTGTCTTCACGAATAAACGTTGAAACCTTCATGAATTTAACTGAATAATTTTGGTTCACATAATTTGTAATATCCTATAAAGGTGTTAATTACGTAACTAGAGCTTACTATAAGTAATTATAGCATAAAAACGGCTTGTGTCCCTTTATTTATTAGTTACTCTGTATTCTAACGAGCTATAGCGATTATCGATCGCGTCACTCATTTTCAGTTAATTTAGTTTTCGCTGCAACAGGAAGTATTGAGTGCGACTTGCTGAAAATATTTCTTTGACGTTACACAGAAGTCTCTCAAGCGTGGGAGACCGATAAAGTTGATTTTTTAATGCGGAGTGAGTAATACTCTGACCATTTTTGGCGACCTACATTACGAGCTTTGTCATAGCGTACAGTAAATAAAAGATGTGGTGGACAACGAGAATAAAAATCGTTTCAAAACAAAGCTATATAGCGTAAGAAAAGATGAACAGATATAAATCTGTTACTACAACAAAGAATTTGAAATCGTAATTTATGTGAAACAAAATTAAAAGGACTGAGGTGTTTAGAGCATTAACAGAATTAGGGGTTAGCAAGAAATTGACCAAGATGATAAAATTGACACTTCAAGAGACAGTAAATGAAATTAAAGTAAATAAAGTCAAAACAAGAAAACATCGAAAAAAAATATAATCAGGGACCGGATTAAGACAGGGGGTACACTATCTCCAGTACTGTTTAGTGTAGTATTAGAAAACCTTTTAAAAGGTGCGGGAATCAACAGAGAGGGCCTTGTGTATACAAAAAGGTACCAATGCTTAGCCTTTGCAGATGATTTAGTTATCTTAACAAGAGATCGGAAAGAGCTGATATCGGTGACCAAAAGATCAAGCGACCAGAAGATCAAGCGCAAAAAGTAGGCTTAGTGTTTAATGAGAGGAAAACTAAGTTTATGGAGTGGTCAAATAGGGATTTTGAGAAGGAAAGATGTCTACAAACAGATTCTGAGAGAGGGAAACGATACAAGTTTGAGGAAGTAGATACATTCACATATCTAGGAACCGTATTTCTAAAGAAACCTTATGAAAGTCAGAAAATTGTGGCAAAAATAATGGAAATAGATGTGTTAGCGGCCTACAGAAAATTATTTAGAGTAAGGACATCTCTAGAAGTTTAAAAATCGGAATCTACCAAACAATAATACGATATAGTGACACACGTGATATAAACATAGTGACATACGAATAGTGACACGTGTAAAACGTGGACGTTCAATACAACGGAAAGTTCAAGGCTAGATATTTGGGAAAGAAAAATACTGAGGAGGATTTTTGGAAGAAAGAAGATAGACCACATATGAAGCAGAAGAATAAATAAAGAATTAAAACAACTATATCGGGTACAAGAGCACAAAGACTGAGATGGCTGGGACACATTTGAAAGAATGTCTGAAGTAAGAGTTCCTAGTAATAATGAAACGTGACATAGGTGGAAAGAGAAGGAGGGGTAGACCGAGAACAAGATAAAAAGGATGTTGAAGAGGACTTGAGAAGGATAAGAGTGGATGCGGGTGGAGAAGAAAGGCGAAAGACAGAAACAAATGGAGAAAGATAACCAATCAAGCCATTAGGCTTTTAGAGCTATTATATATAATTTATGTGAAATAGTTAAAAAACATATTTTAAGGCTATTTACTTATAATGATAATAGTCTAAGATCCGGATGCAGGATTATTGCGCTCATCGTATTTTTAATCAAAACCTAATTTTTAGGGATATTTATGAATAGGAGATTAAACTTTTGACAGAGTGCCAATCAAAAAGTTGCCACACAAAACTATGTTTAATTAATAATAATAATAACTGATATTTTTTTGGAGACGTCATTATGTCAAATTAAAGCTATTGTTATTCTATCCATGATTTTATAAGGGTGTCTATCACACATTTGCTGCAAATAAGGGTTGCCAAGTTCTTCCTACGGGCCCGACAACAATAGTACGTCGGGCATCTGTAGCTCCTATAATAAAAAACTTTTTAAAATTTTGTATAAGTGCCATCCTACAGTATATATTAGCATGTATTTCAAGAAAATATCTTTCTTCTACAGGGTGACTCAAAAAACGAAGAATAATGATATTATATTTTAGAAAGTTTGGCATAGAATTTTGAACACCCTGTATGGTTTAAAATTTCGAATTTATAGCAAAGCAAGTACCAGACCAACAATAATAAATATTTAGTATAGTTGTGATTTCAGAAAATTTTTGTATTTTTAATAATTCTTTTAAAACAGGGTGAAAACACTTCTTTTTTTATATATTTATTAATATTTTTGAAACTATCGAAACATATTTAATAATATCTTAGGATTATGTAAAGTGATCTGAAAGGAACCCAAAAAATGTAATAATATACAGGGTGTTCCATTTAAAAAAAATCATCCCGATCCACTCACATTTTTTTGTGTTTTGGTGTAATGTGTGGCCAATCAGTGTTTTATTTTGATGTACTATAATAATATAATAATTATAATAGAGTTTCCAATAGAACGGCCTAAGAAATATGGCGAATAATGATTTTAAGATAATAAAACAAGCATTAACACTGAAGTTTTAATAATATTTAATTAAAAACTCATTTCTGTCGGCTACTTTAGGCTGTTCATATTTGATATTCTGACTGGTAATAAGAACATTAAAAATAAATTTACAAAATACAACTGTATGTATGTATGTACTAAAATGAACACAGTGGTGCCTAATAGGCATAAAAAGAGGCATTAAAAACAAGCATAACAACGAAACAAACGCACACAAATCAAGGGTATTTAACTGTAGAATAAAACTGCAAATGAAGATGGTGATATAATAATGTTTATTGTAAACATAATTTGTCTTTCATAATACATGCTTCATTAAATTTTATATATTTTGAGAAAAAAATCTATTCATTTAACCATTTAACCTGTATTTAATGTAAATTACCTGACTTACTGTGAGACTAGTTGTTTCCTAAACAAGTTAAAGCTACAGTTATTGATGAAAAACCTGAAAATATAGAACAAACGCGGTGTAAAGTAATTAGTCTTTATCTGAATAAACATGACACTACAGTAAGGTGTTGGAAACATAATAATTTGTTTAATTCTTGTCGAAACAGTTACACGTTACACATCTACATATAAGTCAACTTGTCTGTTGAATTATCTTTCCAGATCTACATCGTGGAATCAGATGTGTGTGTCTTTAATACATAAATTATGTTAATGTAGATATTTTCTTTCTGGTTCTGCATTTTCTTACGTTTGGCAAATTGAATTACTTATAATTAATATTATTTATTTTTATTTATCTCTTATTGAGTGCAATGAGTAATTTTTTGACGCTGTCTCAAGATTTGTCAAGTGTAACAACTTTAAAATGCGAAAGCACATGTTTTATAAGGGCCTCCTCAGATGCTCAGTTTTTTGGTACAGACTGTGCAGGCCAGTTTGCGCAGTTTAACCTGTTCTGCTGTCTGTCTTACACACACGCAGATTGATAACAAAAATAAAAAACACTTGAGAAATCTTGACAAAAACACTTGACAGATCTTGAGACAGAGTGCGTGCAGCAGACTTCGTAGAATGACAAATAAACAATTCTTATGAATAAAACACTCAAATATCTATTGTATTGATAACACAAAAAATATTGATATAATATTTCTTGATAATAATATTGTAATGACTTGCAGATAAATGTTCAACTTTGAACATTTGTCACATTTCAGCACAGTTTCTACAGTGAAAATGGCTTCTCAATATATAGTTCTCTTTAACTCTTTAACTTTATATTTTTCATAAACATGTCAAGCCTTTTTAAACACAGCTCGATAAACTGAGATAAACACTGTTTATATAAGTCCAATATTTTGTTTCAACCACGGTTTCAATGGTCTATGGACTATGGACTGAACAGCTGAACACAAAAGAACTGAACAGGCACACGCACCTTTTGACTTCGAAGTTTGCGCAGGTTAAATTCAAAGCCGATTCTGATTTCCCAAGTAACATTTTAAGTTCCTTTAGGTTATATATTCTCAAGGTTAGTTATATAAAGGTTTAATAAATGTCTCATTGGTATCTTACAGTGTTTTGATTTATATAAGTGTAGCGTTGGTTACTTATCACTAATAGTAACCTTAAAATGTTGTTTATCACTTTCCTTATAAAACTAGAGGTTCTTGTTACTAAAGGTTTCATAGTAAGGTTTTATAAAGGTGTTCACATCTATTTTATATAACTTCTGGTATTAGGTGTTATAAAGGTACGCAACATATACACTATATAATTAAAGGTGTTATTAAGAACCATTATGTAACCAATAACACTACAAGTTATATAATTGTTCCCTCAAATCGTTTTTTTGCACCTTTCAAATGGTTGCATGCTTTATATAACCTGTAGTT
The DNA here is from genome assembly GCF_002938485.1 of Sitophilus oryzae. NCBI lineage: Eukaryota > Metazoa > Arthropoda > Insecta > Coleoptera > Curculionidae > Sitophilus > Sitophilus oryzae. Next base: position 867,779 of record NW_022145817.1, read on the forward strand.
GCCGAATATCAAACCTAATGACATAACCTCAAATTTTTAATATAATCTAAACAAATAATATATTAGCAAGCAAAGCAATTCGGTACTATAATGAATAATAAAAAAATAAACTGGACAAAACACAAAAATACATCTACGTTCAAAAGAAAGATTCTTCAGAGTTTAAAAAGAATAGGAATAATCCAAACCTCATTCAAACTACATCTACCAATATTGAAAGCCAACATGCAAATTTACCATCCACATGCAGAGATCAGGATCAACCTGAGATATTTCCAACAGAAAGTTGCCAAAACGATCAGGAACAGGAAGATGCCTGGTTAAGGCATTAAAGAATGCATAACATAAAAGAATGAGCTTTGCGCTTTAACATTACACATTCTGCACTTAAAGAGCTTTTTTCTATAGTCAATTCATTCAAAACTGTTCTACCAAAGGACCCTAGAACTCTTTTGAAAACTCCTACCACTTTAAATATAGATCAAATTGTACCAAAACAGTATTATTTCAATTTTATGAGGTTATGTTTTGTTTTCTGCACATTTTCTGTCAAATTGCTGTAATGTCAAACTTCGTTCGCAGGGAGTCGCTACAGTCGACACCTCGGGTTGCATAAATGTTTTCTGGGTGACTAAAAGTAGCCATAAACACCCCGGCTTTTATAATGGTGATTTGTATCACCTTTAGTTGTATAAAACACTAAAATTGGTGTTTTAAATAACCCAAACTCATTTACGCAACCTTAAGTAAACAAATTTATATAATGGTTGATGAGTATGTTTTAGACCCTAAAATAATATATAGCACTTTAAATATAATGGACGCCATTATTATTGATGTCTTCATTTTTGGCTACAATGAGTATTTCTAAGATAACGTTGAAAACTGGTACAAAACTATATTTTGGCCAGTTGCCAGTTATTTCTAAAAAAATTTACCATTTTTTTTTGTTTATAAAAAAATCTATTAAATAATTCTGCTTTTGGGGGCGCATGTGTTTTTTGGAGGTAAAATTGATTTTCGCACAGTAAATTTAATATCGCAAATGTGTTTAGTACTCTGGATAGGCACAATAGATGTTATTAAGCCAGTAATTTCTATAAAGCCATTTGCATAACGCAAACGCATTTGTAGGCTATGACAGGGATGGCGTCATTTTGTCTCTTTTGTTTCTGGTCTGGATTATCTGCGTAGGACAATTTGGAGCAATAAGATCATATCTGCTTTTTATGTTAAAAAAGAGGCAAATATTAAAGTAGTTAGTCAGAAAGAAACAAGTATATTTTCAAAAAACGCGCATGTGCGATATTTCTATGGAGGTAGTCTCTGGGAACCTTCTCAACACCACTATGTAACTATTATATACCCTTTTTCAGTTTTATAGCGGTAACTCGATAGGATATATAAAAGTGTTGAGAAAGTTTTCAGGACTTTGGTTGCACACCTTGAGTGTTAAGGGTTACCATAGGAACAGTTATAAAATGGACCGTTTAGGGCATATAAGTGTTATATAATGGTTACCAATAACTCACGACAACCATTCTAGATGCGTTTAGGTTGTATAATATGGTGTGTTGGGAAGTTTCCTAACACACTTATAAAACAAAAAATGCTTCTTGGGTTCGCTCATTTCATATTTTGTTGAAAGAGTCAACGGCTTGCAGATACCAAAACGACCTTCGGCGACCAAAATGTGCCTTCGGACCTGTATCGCAATGTTTTTTCGTAGTTTCGTTGATTTTTGAAAGAATTCAGAAGATACGTAATAGTCTATAAGCTAGCAACGTTTTCGAGAAAGTATTTTAAGACGCCTGGCTCTTTGATATATCTTTTACTAAGCTCTCTGGAAAAGCATGCGGCCCATCTGGCTGCCGATACCCGTTGCGTTCACTACTGCGCATCGGATGAAAATCATATCTTTTTTTATATAGTCCTTTAAATTCTAGTATTGAATATAAATCGAATAAGTCTCCATAGCGAAGCGTGTAGAGTTTCCGACTACGAACCAAGGATTCAGAGTTCGAGACGGGGTAAAAACTTTTTTATTTTATTTTCGTTTATATTCTGATAGTAAAGTATTAAATAATTCTGGTGATTCAAAAAAAAAATAATACTTTACTATCAGAATATAAACAAAAATAAAATAAAAAAGTTTTTACCCTGACCCGGTCTCGAACTCTGAATCCTCGGTTCGTAGTCGGAACCTCTACGCGCTGCGCTATGGAGACTCGCTCGGTTTATATTTCAAGACTAGAATTTAAAGTACTAATAAAAAAATAGATCTTCTTTCAATGCGCAGTAGGGAACGCAACGTTTACCGGCAGCCGGACGGGCCGCATGCTGTTCCAGAGAGCATAGTAAACGATATATTAAAGAGCCAGCTTTCCTAAAATACTTGTTTTCTTGACGTTGCTAGCTCTCGTACTATAACCTAATGGGTGAATTCGTGACAAGTTTGATTTGATTTCCCCTTAGTTCTCAAGTGCTGTACGGTGGAGACACCAATCGTTCAGCGGTCAACGCATAAAATACTCGTTTTCTCTAATTCGGCCAGCGAAGGCATATCGAAGACGGTGTGGATCTGAAAGCGACCGTGTTGTCATATTAAAATGTGTAATATCTGTAATACGTTTGACCAAAACATCTTTGTATGAAAAATCCGTGTTTGTGTAATAAAAATTTATTGGTGTAAAACAACAAAAATATTAATTCTTTTATAGATACTGAATATGTCGAATGATCGAAATAATCGTTTAGTTGTCTTGGAAATGACGATTATTGACATTTATCGTAATATTTGACATATTAAATAACAGCGATCTTCATTTCCAAGCCAAATCTGACGCCGTTTTTTATTTAATCGTATAGTATTTTATTAAATTGTTTAATGATAGAAAATCCCTATTATTAACGTACTGTACCCAAAATCCATAAATTTACGGATTAATCAGTAGTGCTGGCACCACTGCCTTCGACAACCATACATACATACATACTACCTTACCTGGCTGACGAGTATTTGACACGCATCAGAAGATGGTCACGTAAGGCGTTTTCTTTCATGAGCTTTTCTGTCTACCGCACTCCGTACATTCAAAAATCTCATTGTTTTGTTGCCTCTTTACTTTTTGGTTTTCGCTGTTAACTGAGTTTACAATTCTTCTCCATTCCGTTCTATTGTGAGCTGCTTCTTCCTATCATTCTGCTTGTTAATCCCCTTTACGTTTTCGTGGAAAATATCCTTGTACCTTTTGAGTTGTCCACCCGGCCTCCTCTTACTGTCTACAAGCTCACTGTAAAGCAGAGATTTTGATATGCGGTTTTCTTGCATTCTGCCGAGCATTCTGCATACGTGACCAGCCCATCTTAAGTGGGATTTTGTAATCATGACTTCAATACTCTCATGAGACATGATGGAATCATTTGATTCTTAAGATTTGTTTAAGATGTCTCTGTTGCAACTTGCTTAATGCGTTCATGCGTCGGCGGTACGGCACCCAGGTTTCGCTTCCGTATAATATGGTGGGAATTATTATTGCTCGGTACACTGCAAGTTTCGTTTTTGTGTTCAAATCATGATTGATGAAACAGAAAACCCTGTCTTTTAATTTCCGGAATGCTCTTGAGGCGCTGCTAATCCTGTGCTGAATTTCAGAGTCGATATTGGCCTTTTCCGAAATCAAACTGCCGAGGTAATTGAATTCCGCTACATATTCTAATAGTTCTTCTCCGATTTTTATAGCATTGTTGTGGTCTTCCGGGGGAGTGCACATGATTTTAGTTTTATCCGACAACCACTGTCGACTGAAAGCAGAACTATATAGTATAGTTTTGCAGTTCAACCATTTCCCACCTATTTTGTTCTCGTTCTCATTTTCAGTCTTATTTATAGTTTATTTCGCATACAAGATTCAATCTGTTGAACTAGTTCGTGAACTATACAACTTTTCGACATCCTGCAGTCCTGCACAGTCGGCAGGAAGTTTCCACACACGTGTCGATATGTCTGCACAAATCAGGCTAAAACCACTGACCGTCTGTGGCGGCTGTTAACAGTTTTAAATTATGAATAATTTTAGTAAGGGAATTTATTGTTGAATATCTTTGATTATCCCATTTTATTATTAACTATTGACCCTGTCCACCCCTTCATGCCTGTGATTACGAATACACTTGTGCGGTCCAAGAAAATAAACAGCTTGACAAAGAACAATTTCTAATCTCGATGCGGGACAAAAACGGCAATTAAAAAATGCTCATAGAATCATGCCTTCGCACAGTTTCCTTGTTCCATAAAAGCGGCTCCATTCCTTGAATCGCGCGCGTAAGGCGAAAAAACACGACGTACGACTCGGTACCGGCGAGCTCGTGTAAAAAATGTCATGCAAGGACGACTTGCAGCTTTTTAACTAATCAGTACCAGTTCATCTCTAATTATTATTGGCGTTTATATGGTAAAAATCTCGAATCGGGTCTATTAGAAATGCGCGTTCTTGGTTTAACTCTCGCGAGGTCTCGACAAAAATTTCCACTATTTTGTTCGTTTTATTGTTTGAATTTAGTTAAGATAATATATGGTTTAAGATCGTTTCTGAATTACAGTCTCACACATTTGTGCATTGATTATATAATTTTATGGTCAAGCAATGTTAATAATTTAAGCATTTTATACGTTTCTTTCAGTATGGTAGGCAATAATTCAGTATTGAAACTAAAAGAATTTCGGGGATTTCTATTGTCTTTATCTGGAGGTACAGCACTTATTTTTGGGGGGGGTCAACCCCGGTGTGACTTCGTTGTGCATGGATAAAGCAAAAATATACATTTTTACTAATCAAGAGGACATACTATATGGCTATGTTACCAGTCTAGTAATTTTATCTAATTTTATGCGATAGTTTATGAATTATCGCTTGTCAAATTTCTTTAATTTCGATATTGACTCACTGACAGATCATCAAAATTCTAAGGTTCTTCTAGAATTTCCACAGACTTCAAATTTTGAATTTTGTTTAGATTTTAGTTTATATAACGAAAGGAAAAAAATTAAAAATCTCGAAATATTCTTATATGGATTAAAAGTCAGATGTCTAGATGGTACAGGTAACTGGTAACAAAAAGTTAGACTACTAGAATTAATCAATACGATATTGTCTGATTTTATTTATACAGGATTGTTCACAACATACGACAAGGAGTATTGTAGCTAAACGATTAGATTTTTACAAATTGCAAGTTTTGGGTTCGTTGAAGGACTATTAGAGCTACAATTTGAAAATATTTTTACAAGATACAGAGTGTTCCAAATAAGTAAAAAATATTATAGTTGTATTTTTTTAAATGGAACATCCTGTATATTATGACATTTTTAGATTCTACGATTAAAATAAAGGTAAATTTGATTAAGGTTTATTACACTACTTAAACCTTACCGTTTTTGAAATATTTTCAATTTTATGAAATTGCAGTAAAAATTTTAAGGCTACATTCTCCAAGGGTATCGAAGTTTTTAATACTAAATAATTACTGCAATAATTTGCAATAATTTTATTATTGCAATAATAAACAAAATACTACCTTATAGAGGGTGTCTAAAATTTTATATTAAATAATTACTAGCTTTAAACGGCAATAACTTGTTTAATTTGAATGGAACACCCTGTATATTTTACGAGAATCAGATGCACAATTTAATTGTCTATCAAATTGTCTTATACCATTTTTTGCCTATCTCTTCAAGTTTTCTTAGAAGTAGCATTTTCTTATAATTTTGACTTCATTTATCACTATACCTATGGAATATTGACATTTTAGATTATTTTCAAAAATGTAACAAATTTTCAAAGAGTACCAGATACTAATATTGTCGATATAATTCGCTTATTTCATTAAAAAGTAAGAAAAAATGTTTAAACATTTGTTAAATAGCACCAATTAATATGATCTCAGTATTTAAACTACATTAATTGACTGTTTACGTTGATTAATAATAATTCCTCCAAATACTAAAAAAATTAATTTTGTATGTATTGTTACGTTAGGTCGAGTCCACACGGGTCCGCAACAGTATATTAAACAGTGTGGTAACAAGTAACACATTATATAAAATGCATTTTCTACGAAAACTTGAAGAAATAGATAAAAAATGGTATAATACAATTTGATAGACAATTAAATTGTGCATCTGATTCACGTAGAATATACAGGGTGTTCCGTTTAAATTAAACAAGTTATTACCGTTGAAGGCTAGTAATTATTTAATATAATTTTTTGAACACTCTGTATAAGGTAGTATAATTTTTATTATGGTAACACAATATTTGATCAATAAATAATCTTCAGTAAATATTTAGTATTAAAACCTTTAATACCCTTGGAGAAATAAAGCCTTAAATTTTTTACTGCAATTTCACAAAATTGAAAATCTTTCAAAAACGGTAAGGTTCGAGGGCGATAAATCTTAATCAAATTTATCTTTATTTCGCCGTAGAATCTAAAAATAAAATAATATACAGGGTGTTCCATTTAAAAAAATACAACTATAATATTTTTTACTTATTTGAGACACTCTGTAACTTGTAAAATTATTTTTAAATTGTAGCTCTAATAGTCCTTCAATGAACCCAAAACTTACAATTTGTAAAAATCTAATCGTTTAGCTACAATACTCCGTGTCGTATGTGGTGAACAACCCTCTATATTTTTGAGAAAATATACAGGGTTACAAATATCCTTATGGATTTAAAGCTAGGAGTCTAGCTGCTACCTGTAACTGACTCTCCGGTCTACAGAATGTTAGAAAAATAGAATTAGTAGATTTGAAATTGTCTGATTTCATTTGCATATCAATGTAACAATATTAATTGAAAGTTTATGAATTATTTGTAGTAAAATTTCTTTAATATTATTTTGAAAGATTTATTACCCGAGAAAAAATAGAAGGATAACCTACAAAAAGATGAAATCTCATCATCTTGGCAATTGCACGGCGCCCTATTTATAAAAGAATAATCTACCATTTGGATTACTAAGTAAATATAATCAGAAATAAAGTTTTTTACTAGTAGAATATCATATAGTGCAATTGTCAAGTCATTATAATTATTACAGAAATAAAAATGCCTAATATTGATTTGTTTTCCATTTTAAGAAACTTCAATTATTCTACATATCTTTACATAATTTCTTTTTTCATTGTTTCAGAAATTTACAACAATGTGGTTAAATGACACTAGTCGGTCATCACGATTAAGGGACGACTCTGATCTTGAAAGCAGTGGCAGCAGTGGTGAAGAGATACCGGTATGGATCAGAGGAGAACAAAGATGGGTATCTGGTATCACCGATGAAACTACTTGTTACGACGTTATACAAGTCCTGTTAAAGGACGAAGAAAAAAGAGTAAGTTAAAAAAGTCCTGCCTTCCTGTCATATTGACGCACTATACTAATAATTACTATTGGAGTTGCTACTGCATTTAAGAAATATTAGGATATTTGGATGCAAAATTTAAATAAAAAATAATTTAATCAATTTGTCAAATACGTTACTTATTGATGTTTAATTTTACAACTAGTAAGGAGTAGAGAATTATTTAGGAGGATTATATTTCTTGGGAGGCATATTTTGTGGTAATATGATTTCAACCTAGAATTTCAAGTATTACCCTATAGTATAATAATATCTTTTTGAATTACCTAAAATATGATCACATTTCGTTGAGTTAATATAATGATATGTGTTTTGTTCTGTAGGGGAGACATATGGGTTCACCAGATCATTACCAAATAACTGAAAGATGGAGAGGAGTAGAGCAATCTTTAGAACCATATTCGAAAATATTGGATATATGGAACACATGGGGATCAGCACAAACTGAAGTAAGTAATCCAGCCTAATACTAACCTGTTTTCCAGATAGAGTTCTTTATATAAAATACCTCGTGACAATTTGATTAACTTTTTTAGAATTTATTTGATGCTTCTGATTAAAATAGAATTGATTAAAATATATTCCAAATTCATTATAGAAAAAAAAAATCAATAATAGCCTCTAATGAATTTACCATGATTTTGGCTATCATTATCATCATTCTCAGCTTATTCAAGCATTTCCAATTATGGTGTAGCCTCCCTCACATATTTAGATACTCTCTTTGTAGTTGAGCCCATTGTTGTCTATTTTTGGCTATGCGGACCCAAGTTATCCCTGCTAATTTCCTAATATCATGGTCCCATCTCAAGTTAGGTCTTCTTCTAGGCCTCATAATTCCTCGTGCATGCCATGCTGTAATTTTTGTAGTCCATCTGTCGTCCGTCCTTCTCGTCAGGTGTCCCGCCAATTACCACTTGAGGGTTTTAGTCTGTGGATGACATCTATCTCTATAGTCTTTTGTCCTATCCACTCTATTCTTTTACCGTCTTTCTTGATTATTCACAGCCTATTTTGTTCCATGGAGCGTTGTGCGACTTGCAGTTTCCCTATAATGCTTGTTTTAAGTGTCCAGCTTTCGCATGCATTGGTTGCAGTAGTAGTACACATTGGTCGAATGTTTTCTTCTTTAGATAAAGTGGCTTTCTAGATTTGAATTGGAGTTTCTTCCATAAGTACTCCATGCTATTTTAATTAGGTGGTTGATTTCTGGTAGTAGATATCCCGAGCTGTGTATTAGTTGTCCCAAATATATGTATTATTCTACTGTTGTCAGTTTTGTGTAATTTATTAGAATAAATTTTCTGTCTACTAGTTCGTTGTACATTACTTTAGTTTTTGCTGAATTTAGTTTGAGACCTACTTTATTGCTGGCTGTATTTAGTTCGTTAATTTGTATTTATAGTTCTTCAGAACTATTGGCAATTAGGACTACGTATCAGCGAATCTAAGATGGCTAAGATATTCTCCATCTATTTTTAATCCTTTGTTGGTCCAGTGTAGTTGACGGAAAATTTCTTCTAGTGTTGCTTGGGGATATCGCGTCTTCCTGTTGTACACCTTTGCAAGTTGCATGGGATCTCTGGGGTTGTTTTATATCATTACTCTTGCTTTAGCTTCTTCTTGGCTTCTATATATTGGCGAGAGTGGCGCTATATGAAGCCTGTAAATACTTTGTTTCGCTAGGGCTTTTATTATTGCCTTTATCGAGGCGAAATCCTTCTAAAGTATATAAATTCTTCTAAAGTATATAACTTCTTAAAGTACATATGAGGCTATAGCTAGTGGAAGTTCGCATTACTTTGTTTCTCTTAGTGTATGTATGTGATCAATCGTGCTGAAGCCGTTGTGTGATCAATCGGCTTCTCGTGGTTGTGCAGCGTCTAGCGTGTGTATTCTGTTGTTTATTAATTTTTTGTGAATATCTTTGGAGACCGAAGGAGAATTTCAAATTTTGGCCATATTTCTATGAAATAGCTAGAGAGTATTCTACTTGTTTTATAAAGAATAATTTTCTTTTAGGTCAAAATTTCTTTACGAAGGCTCAGATCAGACCGATCTTCAAATAGAAGAACAAAATGCCGATCAGATGCCAGCATTCACTCAGATAGAAGTGCCTGGAGGACGATACATCCTAAAAGATTCCAATCGATGCATGACAAAGAACCATCCAGTACGGAAGAACTATTAAAATTAGTTTTGGCCCAGGGCGAAGTCATACGACGGCAACTAAAAAAATTAAGGCACGTTTATATTTTAAATCTTAAGACACACTATAATCTTGAGTCAGAATCTGATTTTAGACTTCCAATATCTTTATTAAATGTTATAAAAACATTTTGAAAAGGGTAATTTTTGAAAATGAAAAATTTTCATCAGACAAGTATTGTTTCTTTCTTCACAATTCCATTTGATTTAAATTACTTTGAGAACTATTTTTAACATTTTCTTTGTAGAAATTGCTGATAAAAATGTATCAAGATGGTGCAAGATAAGAATCTTGCAGCATATCCAAGACAAAGACTACTTTTAGGCTGCAAGACCTAGAACATTAAGATTTTGGTCTTGGTTTAACTCATCACCACTTAGATATATTCTTTTTAATCAAATCGTTTGAGTATCCGTTAAGTCGGAGTACTTACTATTTCATTGTTGAGTTCCTCCAGACTGTTATAGATTGATAGCTATTAAAAATACACTAGTTATAGGGACATAGTCTCTACAAAAATTAATAAAAACCATACAAGACCAGAATCGGAATATTTCTAACTAAATTTGTTATGTTATTGAGAATGTGTTATTTTACAGGCACAGCGAACATCAGATAGGTTACTTGGAAGATAAGGCCCATAGAGCAAGAGTCAGGAAACATGGAAGTAATTATCTATTGGAAACCTACCTGAAGGGTCTTGCTGAAGCCGTAGATCCTGAAACAGACCATATTGGCGTAGACAAAAACAGTGATAGTGGTGTAATGACCGAAGGAGATAGTGAACAGTCACATAACACTAATCCTAAGGAATGCAGAAACATAGAGGTAAAAATTATTTATTTATTATTGAAGTGAAACTTCTCGACGCGAGAAAGGAGTAAAGATTCAAGGCCGTGGTGTGTCACGGCATGATCTTCACCATGCCACTGTTCGGTTATTATATGATTCAAAATAAAAAGTATATAAATTGTAAAATTAGTAATTTTTTAATGGCCATAATGCGTTCTTTCAAAATCATCGAACAACTAAATCATTTCCATAGATCCAGTGACGTACCGTGAGTTTGAATTTTGAGACCAAAAACTGACACAATAGTTTGTCAAAAAAATCATATTACAGCTATATGTTTTATTTTGCATAAAAATGTTAACTAATAAGTTAGAATAATTATATTTCTTCTCAAACTAAGTGGTTTTATCGCTAAATTTAACTAAAGCTAAGTACAACACAAATCTTAAATACGTTGGCTATTATAACAACAAATACATCGTAAAAGACTATTTTGGTAGCATTCTGAACGAGGATTCAAGTTAAACTTTTTAGAAAATAATTTAAAGGAAAAATGAACCTGCTCAGATGCTTGTTCCGAGTAAAATCCTAGAGCTCTATGATTTTCTTTTATAAACCCTGGCACATGATGCAGAATTGCATGAATCTTTGGAGTTATCTTAATACCTAAGTTGAGTATTTCCAATCTAAATTGTTCGATGTCACGTTCAAAAAAGTTTGTTTAGTGCTTGACCAAAACAACTCGAAACTACTTGATTGAATGCAGAAAACACTGCAATATATTTATTTCCTAAAAAAATGTTTAGGTCTTTGCTTGTCAAAACTTTGAATAGGATTCTTTACCGGGCGATATCGTCTTCAAAATATTCACTTTCTTTAAAAGTTTTCTGGCGTTATTTCCGTTAAATTTTCCATAATGATCTAGTTTCAATCCCGCTTTTTTTATCGATTCTGTTGCAACATTGGTATTCTCCAATTCAAGACAATCAAATAGGTTTTGAACCACACCTAACAAAAGGTGAAGCTCAGGAGGTGGAATATAGTTTAAGACAGGTGTTTCTGCGTCGCCAATGATTAAATGTATGTTTATACAGTTTTCTAAAAAATAATTTCCCTTTTCTTATATGGTTCATTGAACAACAGTTTAAAAAAAAAGCAAAGAAATATTTCAAACGAAAACGCTTCTTTGTAATTTGTTATATTTCCTCCAGATTGTTGCCATAAATTTGTATTTTCTGCAATACTTTTTATAGTTCTGAATGATCCTTTAAGTTTCATTTCCTTTACATTTACATCACACCATGGGCAAGTGTGAGTGGATGAATTTGACTGAAGACCAAGGAGAATCATAATAAGCTTAAAGTCAGCGGCAAAAGTATAGGAACAAATTCCACATATGGACTGCAGATCTAACGTCTCAAAGAGGCTTTTAATGTTAGCATAAGATTCAGACAACTTTGGTCCTAAGCCAATTATGAATAGTTTATTAATTCCACCACTTTTATATTTCTTGAAATATTCGGGATCATTTTCAGGGAGCACATTCAGACAAACTTTAAGTGATCCACCACCACTATTAATGCCAATTTTTACATGAAAATCTTCAGATAATTCTCTAATTTCCAAAATATATGATAGAAGACCAGATAAATCTGAGCAGTATACAATGGTGGTGGCAAAATTAATATTTTCTGAAAATTTGATTGGAAAATCAGAACAAGAGAAAAAATTATCTAGCATGTGGCTTTTCTCCTTTAATTTTGGTATAGCTCTGGATTCAGTGAAAGTTTTGTCTATGGTTCTAATATGCTGACGAATTTTTTCTAGATTATTAAATGACAAATTGCAATCCTGCTGAATTTTACATAAAGTGTCTGCAATTAAAACTTTTTTTCTGTCGGGATCATCAGATTTACGTTTAATTTCAACGTTCATGTACGCGCCTCTTCCTTTGTTTAAAGAAATAGAAGAGTCTCCTTGTAGGTTTTCTTGTTCACTCAATATATTGCTTGCTAATTGTTCCTTGCAACCATCCGCCAAAAGTAATGATTTTTTTATTTTCGTGCTTAAGGTACAACGATGATTTATACCCTTTTGAATGGATGTCTGACAAAAACTGCACAATTTAGCAACATTTGGTTTACGTCCATGTTGAGTATTTCCAAGCAAAGGTCCGCCAACAGGTTTTTTCTTAATTATAGGACAATGAGGAAAGTTGGGTATGGCTTTCGGAACACTTCGAAAACGGGCCACTATACAAATATAACAGTTACATTCTTCACCTTGTTTCTGCCTCGAATGGAACTTGCTGTAGTCTACTATCTCATGTAATTTTTTATTACTTAGTTTAATGTAACATGTCCTACACAAGACCTTTTGTACACTAGTATCATGAACGCTGTAGTCCGGAAATATTTTCAGAATAGAAGAATATACCTTACCAACTATTTTGACGCTTTTCACGGTCTTATTAAAACATGTATAACACACTGTTGCGCGGGCTTGTTCGTGATTTTTTTTATAAGTCGGCATTATTTTGCGTAGAATTTAAACCGAAGAAAACACTAAAGAAACTACTAAATAATGCTACCAACAAAAGTAAAATACTCTAATTAAGTATATCATTGACACTTGTCAAACTGATAAAACTCGTGTGCACAATATTAAATTTTGCGGCCAACCATGATAGATAGTGGAATTATCTCGACGAGATGATAATATGAAGCGCAATGATGAAACTATAGCTGTAATATAACTTTTTTGGCAAATTATTGTCAATTTTTGGTCTCAAAATTTAAAACCACGGTATACGTCACTGAACCTATGGAAATGATTTAGTTGTTCAATAGTTTTGGACTCATTGTGATCATTAAAAAAATAGTAATTTTACCATTTATATATTTTTAATTTTGAATCATATAAAAACCGAACAGTGATACCTTGAGGCACGAGCTAGCGAGAAAAAAGTGATGAGGATTGCGCAAAAAAAAGCTAAGAAAAGCATTTTAATAAACTTGATACTGCACCCGAGTACCAAGATCCTCTGGTTGTGTGCTACGAAGTAAATTTTCATATTTGCATCTATAGGTTGGTAGCTTCTGAATAATGTAAGAAGCTACATTATTCAGTTATGTTATGTGCATTTAGCTCATTTGCTAGTCAGAAAAAAACTTAAAATTATCTTTCCAAAAATATAGCACCACTTAATATTTTGTTACAGTCCCCTGCGAAATACAGAATTATTATAAGTTCGCCACTTTTAACTAGTAGGCTTTGGACCCCTTATTGATGATCTGTCTCTAATGGAACTCGAAAACATATTTTTTCAGCAAAACGAGGCACCACCTCAGAACGCTGAAGTTACCAGCAAGTTTCTGCAGCCAACTTCGAGAATAATAATTCGCTAGCTAACCAAGATCCCAGCCGTTGGCCGTTGAGGCCGCCGGACTTATTGCCTGTTATCCTGAGTGAATTTTTATTTTTGCGAAAGAATAAAGGTTTTTGTTTTAAAATTGCCCCGTATAATCTAGACAAGAATTAGAAGAACTTAGCGGTTATGCGAGGGTATCTTTCACCCTACTGAGTTAATGAATTTCGCCAGAAATGTTCAAAAACGGTCCCGTCTGTCCATAACAGAAGACGGTCGACATGCGAATCACACCTCTGTAGCAAAATCTCATGTCTTGGTTTGCTATTCATTTTTATTGTTATTAGATATAATTTGAATGTGTTAATGTCGCTAAATATTGTTTAAATTGTTATACAATTCTGCATCTCTCACTGACAATATAATTTTCGTTTTAATTGCTGTTTAAAGCTAGAATTTTTTTGCATTACAGTCGGCATCGTTCAAAGCCTACTTATTCAAGTGGGCGAATTTTTAAAAACTCTATATCTCGAAGAGGAATCGAGCAACATATTAAGTATGCTATATTTTTGGAAAGGTAATTTTAATTCATTTTCAATTAATTAAAAATATACAGGGTATCTCATATAAAAAATCAAATTTTCTGTTGATAATTATTAAATTATTAATTCAAAAAAAAATATACATAAACCATTAAATTCTACGTAAAAAGGTGCTTTAGAAATGTTTTCACAAAAAAAAATTCCATAGCAAAAATGTTATACCTATTTTATAAAAATGCACATTTTTGAAAAACACCCCTTAACTTCGAAACGGTAATAGATATCGCTGTGCGGTTTTCACCACCATGTTTTTGATAAAAATTGAGCTCCAGACACGGCTTTAGTTTTCGTCTATCTCCTATAGAAAAGGGTGTTTCCCTTTAAAAGCATCCAATTTGACCCACCCTGTACAGATTACAGAAATAAATTGAAAATAACATTTAATAATAGCTGTTAGTAAGAAGTTTCACTTCAAATATGCGAACATAGTGCACTCACATTTTTTTTGAGTTTTATATTTAAATGCTTTATTTCAGACGACCAGTGAACGATTTTCACCGTCCTCAGAAGAATTTAACTCAAATATAAAAGACGACGATACCAGTTCAACCGTAAGCGAATCAGCTGTCAAGGAACAATTAGATTTATTAGACAAAATAATAAAACTAAATAAGCACATACTTAAAGAAGAGGAACAACTTACCAAGTTAGACAGTAATTTAAAGAAGTACGACAGAAATAAATTGAAAGAACTTCAAAAAGCTAAAGGTAACGAAGAAGTGTCCAAGGAATTATCGAAACTTCGAACAGACATGGCGAAGAGCGCATGCGAAATGCAACACAACGAAGTTGTGCTGGAAGAAACGCTTGAAGTGATCGAAAAAAGCAGGAGGCATTTAGAAACGCTTCACCGCGAGCTGTCAAATGAAGATTACGAATACGAGATGTTGCAAGCTTTACTTTATAGTAACATGCAACAAGGAGCCAGGCAGAAAATCGCCCATAATAGTTTTTACCATACCAAAGAATTGTTAGATACCTTAGTGTAAGAAAATTTTCGGATAGCATTTTTTACTTTAATACCAAATATGTTGTACCTAATAGATTTTATTATTCAGCAAACCGAAATATTAATGAACTATTTTGTGTTTTGTTGAACTCAGAAAATATATATATTTTGAACTATAAAACACTCGTTTCTTTTTATCTTAGTTTGACATTTTGTTATTACATTAGTTGCACTAAATTAGATTATCCATTTTGATCATTTTTAACCAAATAATTTTATGATCAATATTAATAGTCATATTACGTCAACTTAAGGTACCTTTGTGCAAGATTTCATAAGCTTAGGACATATTTTACATGTATGTATATTTACTCCTTAGAAAATGGATTTTCAAAAATTGTTACTTAGATCACTAAGTAACAATTTATAAACTCAATCAAACACACTAAGTAACAACTTGTGTGTGTTTTTTATAGCTTCTTAGATATTAGTCTAGTAAATAAGGACAGAAAAGACCCAAATCTTGATATAATTTGTCGACTGGGCGAGATAAGAAAAATTTTGCAATTTGCATATTTTTGAAAAAAAAATGAAATTGCATTTAACTCTACAGCTACAATTTTCTGTGATTCCTCTAAGGCTTTCGACTGTGTCAATCATAATATCTTAATTAACAAATTGCAATACTATGGATTCAGAGGAGTGCCGCTCGAATGGCTTAAGTCATATCTTGGCAACAGAAGGCAGCTTGTGAGGATTGATGAAGAGAAATTGTATTTCTTTAAGTATTTTTTCAACCAAACAAACTTACGGGACCAGTGAGCGAATAGGGGTGCTGGGTACGCCTTATTTTACTACTTACAACCAAGAATCAGGGTTGGATTCTATTGATTTGATTCGCCTTTTTACTTGTTTCTTCCAGTTTGCTCCATTCAAATGCGTAATTATGTATGAATTAGTAGAGCATTAACTGGAACACTCGACTAAATTACAGGAAGCTTCTGAATCAGGCCTAATATTACGATGACTAAGTTTCGATTCACAATAACAAGTTACATTATCTTATCTTTTGTTTTCGCTTCTATCACTCTGAGATAAAACGTTATTAATATTTATATAAACAAAACCTCCTCAAAACAGTATTCATACATCTCCCCATCAAGTATATTTGAATAATTACATAGTTTCGAAAAAAGTAGCAATGTAGTCGAAATGTCTCATCATCATCATGGAGGCGGATTTGGTCCACCAGGTGGCCACCATTTTGGACCTCCGGGAGGTGGACATCATTTTGGACCACCGCACCACGGGCCTGGGTTTGGACCACCGCATCATGGACCGGGTTTTGGACCTCCTCATCATCGGCATCATCATGGACCTGGAATATTCGTACCTCCTCCACCACCAATGTATCCTCACAGGAGAAGATCTGAGCCAGTCTGTTGTATTTGCACTATTTTGTGATAAGACATTATTTTTTGTTTTGTTTTTATGAGGTTATAAAGTGCTAGAAACGTGTATGTTTTGGTAAAGTAATATTTTTTATTAGCTTCTATGTGTATAAACTCGAAGTGAGTATTTTTTCTGAATGTGTCTAATATTTTATCCAGTGTTCCTAACCTAACCTTTGGTAGATATTTTACTGAAACACTTTCTGGTGTCATTATATTATCTAGTATTAAAGAGACTGTTAGCATAAATTTTTAGATGTAAGGCATTTAAGTGATGTATTTTTTGATAATAATAAAGTATGTTTTTTTAAATTAATTTCACTATTATTTAAAACCTACTTAAGTTTATGTTTATTGTTGTTTTATAAATTGCTATTAGAATTGTATAAAATATACAAAAAATTGACTTTAGCCAAACTTACCCAAATCCAAAAATGTTTTAGAGTTCATATCAAATAAACTTTTAGTCCCGTGATTAAGCTTGACCGGCACAGAGTTGCCCAATTTTACATATTTTCTTTTAATCAAAATATTTTAGTATTTATTTTTATTTACAATTTATTTTATACGAGTATTTTCAATTTTGTGAAATTGCAGTAAAAATTTTAAGGCTCCATTTCTCTAAGGGTATCAAAGTTTTTGATACTAAATATTTACTGAAGATTATTTATTATCAGATATTGTGCTGCAATAATAAAAATTTTACTACCTTATACAGAGTGTCCAAAAATTTATATTAAATAATTACTAGTTTTAAACGGCAATAACTTGTTTAATTTAAATAGAACACCCTATATATTTTACGTGAGTCAGATGCACAATGTAATTGTCTATCAAATTGTATTATACCATTTTTTACCCATCTCTTCAAGTTTTCATAGAAAATGCATTTTTTTATAATTTAGACCTCATTTATCACTATACCCATGGAATATTGATATTTTAGCTTATTTTTAAAGGTGTAACAAATTTTCAAAGGGTACAGATACTAATATTGTCGATTGTATAGTTTGCTTATTTAATTAAAAAATAAAAAATAAACTGTTTAATTATTTTTTGTTAGAGGACCAATTAATATGATCCCAGTATTTAAACTACATTAATTGACTGGTTACGTTGATTAATAACAATTGCTCCAAATACTAAAAAATTGAATTTTGTGTGTGTATTAGACGGTGTGGTAAAAAGTAACCTTCTAAATTTTATTTAATTTTTTGACGAATGCTTTATTTATAAAATGAGAGACCTTCATTTTCATAACTTACTATTATATTGATTTCTGAGCCAAATCCACATTTATTTAGAATACTTTATCAATTAAAACAATTTAAAAGTATGTAATTAACTAATTTTTGGGGTTTTTGGTCAGAAATAATGGTGGTATAATTAGTATACTCTTTTACAAAGATTTAAATTGTTCTTTTTTGTATACCAATGGGCTTGTAATATTTACCACCTGTATATTTTATACATATATGGTGCTATAAAAAGTCTGAAATATTCAATATTTCATGGGTATAGTGATAAATGAGGTCTAAATTATGAGAAAATGCATTTTCTACGAAAACTTGAAGAGATGGGTAAAAAATGGTATAATACAGTTTGATAGACAATTACATTGTGCATCTGATTCATGTAAAATATATAGTGTGTTCCATTTAAATTAAACAAGTTATTGCCGTTTAAAGCTAGTAATTATTTAATATAAATTTTTGGACACTCTGTATAAGGTAGTAAAATTTTTATTATTGCAGCACAATATGTGATCAATAAATAATCTTCAGTAAATATTTAGTATTAAAAACTTTGATACCCTTGGAGAAATGAAGCCTTAAAATTTTTACTGCAATTTCACAAAATTGAAAATATTTCAAAAACGGTAAGGTTTAAGTGTGATAAACCTTAATCAAATTTACCTTTATTTCAATCGTAGAATCCAAAAATAGAATAATATACAGGGTGTTCCATTTAAAAAAAATACAACTATTATATTTTTTACTTATTTGGGACACTCTGTATCTTGTAGAAATATTTTTAAATTGTAGCTCTAATAGCCCTTTAACGAACACAAAACTTACAATTTGTAAAAATCTAATCGTTTAGCTACAATACTCCGTGTCGTATGTGGTGAACAACGCTGTATATTATATTATAGAATGACATATTACTTTCTTTTTATGAAATGGTATAGTTCTGGCTGTAATTATCTTTTTATAATAGTGTACTTTTTTTAATATTTTAATCTCCATTTTAATATTAAATAAATTATATGCTGAATTATTTGAAGTTGTATAAAACTATAAAAATTAAATTGAGATGTAATTTATCTTATATTTTATATCTACTATTTACTTTCAATATCTTCAGACAATACTTTTAAAATCAGTTTTCTTAGATATTATTGGATGTACAGAATTCTAGTACGGGAGCTGAAGATGCTAAATGGAAATTTACTCGAGCATCGTGGAAACTGTGATCGTGGGGACCTTTTATATTGTAAAATTTATATGCTAGAAAGAAAGAAAGGTTACATGATGTATGCTCTTTTACTGGTGATGGAAAACTGTACAGTACATCTGTCCGTTCTGTAGCTACGTGAGAGGGGGGAAACGATATTCTCTCGATGTTTTCGTAATTTTTTACGAAAACATCGACGCGTCCCATCAATAAAAATTCGACAAATTTGCAAGCAGCCAATAAAATGAGTGGGCGGAGCGATTTGCGGTGACGTACTCGTCAAGTCGACGTATAAAATATATTAGACACAGATCCAGCAGACGTAATGTATACTATAGGTTATGCGTAGTTCAGGACTGTTAGTACACTTTAGTCGAATGTTTTCTTCTTTAGTAAAGTGACATTTTAGATTTGAATATGATTGAATTTCTTCCATAAGTACTCCATGCTAACTTAATTCTTCTGTTGATTTCTGGTAGTAGAGAGTAGAGATCTCGAGCTGTGTATTAGTTGTCCTAAATATATTCTTCTACTATATCCAGCGTTGTGTTATTTATTAACCTAGCCAACATATATATCTTCTTCTTATCACGCCCTCTCCTGCCAAAGGTTGGCGATCCAAATGGCAATTGTGGCTCTGGAAACTGCAGCCCGGAAGATTTCTGCAGACGAGCGGACTGAATAAACCTTCTCCTCAAATCTTTTAGCCATGAATTCTGGCATCTTCCTACTGATCTTTTCCCTTGCACTTTGCCCTCCATTTGAGGCGCAGTATTTCGTATCTACCACCTCTCATCACATGACCCAGGTATTGCATTTTTCTTTCCTTGATGGTGTTCAGTATCTCCTTTTGTTTCTGCATGCGCTGGAGTACTTTATCGTTGGTGATCCTTTGTACCCATGAGATTCGCAGCATCCGTTTATACATACATTTCGAAGACATCTATTCTCTTTTCGGTCTGTGAATCCAGTGTCCAGCTCTCACATCCATAGAGTAACGCAGAGAAGACGTAGCATCTGGCCATTCCAGTTCTGAGTTCCGCACTGAGGTCTCGTCGTGTAAAAAATGATTTCATTCTCACGAAGATTTTTCTCGCTTGCTCAATTCTTGAAAATATTTATCTTTTCGGGTCGCACTTACTATTGATGTTAGCTCCTAAATACTTTATTGAGGTCACTTGTTCGATTGTTTGTCCCTTGACACGCAGGTGTGCATTTATTAGACTCTTAGAAAATACCAATAGTTTGGTCTTGGAGATATTGAGATGCAGTCCAAACATCTCACTATAGTGGACTACGGAATCTATAATGCTTTGCAGTTCTTGTATATCGTTGGCTATTATAACCGTATCATCGGCATATCTCATATTGTTTATTGGGATCCCATTGAACTTGATTTCGCCCTGGATTCGATCCAGTGCTTCTCTAAATATAGTCTCCGAGTACAGGTTAAACAGGAGCGGAGGCAAGACGCAACCCTGCCGAACACCCCGTCTAATTTGTATATCTTCGGATGTTGGCTGCTCCATCTCAACTACCGCCGTTTGATGCTAATAAAATTCTGAGATGAAACGTCATAGGTCTTGTTCGTCAACTCCGGTTGTTCTTAGAATTTCAATCATTTTCTGATGATTAACACAGTCGAACGCCTTACGATAGTCTATGAAACATGCAAATTGCAAATACATTCCCATTCATGTCTCTACACCTCTGTGTCATTCATCACTGGGTGTTGTCTGATTTTCGCACTTCTTGTAGATTCGCGTGTGGATGATTCTAACTAAGAAAGGTTTTGAGGACATGGGACATGGGACATAAGGCTTATCATCCGATAGTCATCACATTGTGAGGCATTGAGTTTCTTTGGCAGGGTTACGAATGTTGATTTAAGCATAATTAATATACAAAATAATAAGATCGAATGTGTAAGAGAATATATCTATTTAGGCCACAATATTAGACTTGGAAAAGAAAACCAACACGCAGAAATTACAAGGCGTATACGATTAGCATGGATAGCCTTTGGTAAACTGGGACATATTCTGAAAAACAGTACGATCCCTATCAATCTGAAGCGAAAAGTATGTAACGCCTGTATTTTGCATATGGACTGGAAACGACCAGTCTAACAAAAGCATTTGCAAATAAACTCTTAACAACTCAAAGAACTATGGAACGATGTCTGCGAGACAAAATTCGTAATGATCAGGAGGCAAACAAGAGTTACCGATATAATTCAGGAAGTGGCTAAAATGAAATGGCCATATTGCTAGACTGTATAAAGACAGATGGGGGCATAGAATAACAGTGTGGAGGCCTAGACAAACTAAAAGAAGTGTGGGACGTCCACAGAAACGTTGGGTGGACGACATTAGGGAAGCGGCAGGTAAACGGTGCGTTGGTTAAATACAGCACAAAGCAGGGATACATGGAAAAGGATAGGAGAGACCTCTGTCCAGGAGTGGATGAATAGGGGCTGAGGAAGAAGAAAAAGAAGAGGAAGAAATTATTTATTAGCACGTCTTTTCTGTCTACTAGTTCGTTGTACATTACTTTAGTTTTTGCATTTATATATGATATATTTATTAGATAACATTATAATTTTTAAGTTACATAGGTACTTCAAAAGTATGAGGTCGGCCACACACTATTGAATATGGCCGATACTTATACCTAACTATAAAATATCTAATATTAAATTATTACGGGCTCAAAATAAAGCCTGCCTTTGTCGTAAATTTTTATTCATAAAAAATTAGTCATGGATGTAACCATTAGTTACGTTTTTGGCTTTCAGCGAATCTACTAAACTGAAAGATTTAGATAAGATAAAATGCCATTCCTATAAACCAACTGTTCATAAGACCATAGATATTTTAAGTCAAACTTAAATTTTATCATTGCTATACGTTAAATTATTGGTATTGTATTAAGGTGTGCTCATTGATTTTTAATATAAAAGTAAGAAATGCCTCCACCACCACATCATGAAGGTCCACCACCACCCCATGGAGGTCCACCACCACCACCACCACCCCCAAGTGGATCGTGTTGTACTTGCACCATTATATAGAAGAAATAAGCCATTTGAAAGGTATTCAGTTTTTCAACCTGTGAAAAAACCACCTCCATTGAATATCGCACAGAAAATAATGTACCAATAATGCATTTAATTCATTTTTATCAAACATCCCTATTAATAGTAAATTACGTATACAGAGCATGTTAAATAAATGTATATATTATATTGTGTTAAAATGTAATAGAATGTAGGTAATAATTTATGTAAATTATAAACATATCTTTTAATAAACAAAAGACCGTGCGTATTTTAGCCATGTTTCATGGCTGATCTTACTGTAGGTTGCCCAATAATTTCATCCTTCTTTCATATTTTTTAATATATTGACTATATGTTTGTTTTCTATTTTTGCTCTATTTATTCTGATTTTGACAACATTAAGTTCACATACATATTTTTGTCAGTAGAATGAGGATCAGCCTTGTACGGAAATGGTCAGAGCAAGGTCAGTATGGTTCAATTTTTGAACAAGATTTTATAAAACAATTTACGGGCATATATATTATGGATTTTAGAAGACTAAAAATATGTTACTTCTATTACGGGTATTTTAAAATTGACAGGAGGTATTAAAATAAGTTATTAAAATTTAGTAGATTTTTTTTAATAAAATAAGATGCTTTAATTGGTAGCTTTACATTGATGATTTGATGGCCAAATTTAAAGCCTATCTTTGGCTCTAGTCGCGTCACAGAAATATTTTCTTTATATATTAGTCTTAGCACAAACTAAATGAGGTCTTAGTTTTTTTTTTTCAGTAGCACTAATATTACATACATATCAACATAATAAAATAAAAGTGGTTTCGATTTTTCTAGTATTAACTGACCGAAACGTTGTGTAAACAAAGATAGAAAAAATAATAATTTTGTACTTATTTTCCCATATATATAATATATATAATATACAGAAAGGTCCACAGACTTCGAGACATAGGAAAAATCAAGTCCATTTAGCGTGTATCGCAATTTTCACACCTTAAAAAATTAGTTTTTTTATAGCTATAGCAACTGCAGCGACTATGAAAAAAGCTGTGTGGTTTTCATAGAAAATAAGGGCACCTGTAATTCATTTGAGATTGTTATAAATTGCTAAAAGAGGTTTCAAATCTCTTGGATTTCTATTAATATTAAATAAATTTTATTAAAAATTGAACTAAAATTGTTAGTGTCATTAAAAACAATTCAAATCCAAAAAATGTATCAGTCATATTCCTTCATTTAAGGTGAATATTAAAGTAAATATTAATACGGCTCATTCTAAGCTCTACTTATCTTTAAGAAAAATTGAAATCATTGGTGCAATTGGGCCTTAATGCAATTTCGAATGAATAATAGTACCGTATGATCGAATAAAAACGGCGTCAGCGATGGCTATGAAATGAAGATCGCTGTCATTTTATATGTAAAATTATATGGGAAATGTCATCGATCGTCATTTCCAATCCAACTGGACGCCGTTTTTTTTTCGATCATACGGTATTAATAATGTACATTATAATAATAATAAATGTTATATCATAGAGTGGTATTAAAACTACTAAAACACTTTTAAATTGTTATTATATTAACAGCTTTTGTTTTTTTAATCCAAAAAAATATAAGTAACAAATTTCTCAATCAAAATATTTGTGGTCCTGAAAAGGACCTTTGTATGAAAAGGACCCATGTTCGTCAAGGTAGGTAATGGGTAAACGGTAAAAAAAACAGTATAATGAAATTTAAAAAAATACAAAAATTGTTCAAAAATGCCTCCCTCTTGCATTAAACAATAACCCAAACGATCATAAAATTCCCTCTCTCCTCACATTGGATAACATATCAGGGGTGACAGTGTCAAGGCATTAAATATTTTCTGCCTTAACTACTCCAAGTTTTGAATTTCTTCATGGCCGTAAATTTTAGATTTTATGTACCCCCATAAAAAGAAATCATTCACCGAGAGATTAAACGTCAGTCTAAACAAAACTGTCATTTTTGAAAATTTGTCAAAATTTGGACACACGCTAAATGGACTTGATTGTCCTATGTCTCGAAGTCTGTGGACTTTTCTGTATAAAAGTATGTTCGGATGACGACATTAAAAATGACAATTTGTGGATCTGGCTAAAATTTTCGGATAGGTTTGCCAGATAAAAAACTAAAAAAGTTCACTTATTTTTCTAGTCATAAACATGTATTTATCTTTTTTATGAAAGTACATAATTTTATTAATGGAAAAAACAGTTTTGTACATCTCAAGTGGAGGAAAGTCAGTCTGGCTGAATATTTGCGGATGCAAAATTTGACTGATTTTTGAAATCCGTAACCGTTAGTATTTTTCGATGCTTGAAATTTAACGTATTATATGTTATATAATATAAAAAACTTATAGGAGTGAGCCACTTTTGAGACGCACCCGGCGGTACGTAAAATTTGCTTAGAGCCGGTTCTACAAAGCAAGTATATACCAGGTATAACCATTTCCAAGTATATACCAGGAATATCTATTAAAATTTCCGTTCAAAAAGTACAAAATTTTGGGAGAATAATTATTCCCAATTTATATTTGCTTTGTAGAATCGATTAATAACATACCGAATAATTAGTGTTTCCAGTGTGACTAGAAAAATAAGTACCGAAAATCTTTACTGCCTCCTAGACTATAAATAAGTACAGTGAAGTATGAATGTATCTGAAGTATGATATATTTAAGAGATAAAATAAAACCTTGACTAAGACAAATTCTGGAAAATACTTATTAAAAATTAAATTTTAAAATCTTTCAATCTTTATGCCTTGAAATATGTCTGAATATCGACTGTCATCCATTTTTAACACAATTTCTTTGAAAAATCATATTTCTAAAATTATTACGTTTATCGATTGCATTTACTGTACTAAACCGACAGATTTAGATAAGATTAAAAAGCATTCCTACAATTAACCAGAATTTTATCACTTCTATACGTGAATTTTTGGTATTGTGTGAAGGTGTACTTACTAATTTTTAACGTAACAAGAGGAATGTATCCGCCACATCATGGAGGCCCACCACCGCCAGATTTTGGACCACCACCTCCACATTTTGGACCGCCACCTCCACATTTTGGAGGCCCACCACCACCACATTTTGGACCTCCTCCACCACATTTTGGACCTCCACCACCACATTTTGGTGGTCCACCCCCTCCACATTTTGCAGGCCCACCTCCACCACCGCCACCACAAGATACATGCTGTGTTTGCACCATCATATAAGTGAAAACAATATATATTTTTTAAAGGTATTCAGACTTTGACTCTGTTAATGAAACATTTAATGGCAAAAACATTTGACTGCAAAACATTTCTCAATTATGCATTTGATGTCATATTTTCATAACGTAGTCGATGACTTTGTGTTAAATAGCTATAAAATAGACAATATATTGTATAGCTAGCAAATAAAAATTACAAACTAAAAACAATGTTGATAATTATTATTCCTCCAATCTTCATTGCAAATTTACTTTTTCATGAGTTTAAAATATTTATAATATTTCTTTCTATAAATATAATTTTTATGTTTAGATAAGTGTTTAATGTTTTATTTAGGTACATCAAAGTGTAAATATTTTAATAATATTTTTTTGGAAGTTTTGAAAAACTGTTTATATTTTTTTAATTGTTTATATGCAAATATATGCCATATTATTTTAAGCGGGAAAAAGTATTTTGTATTTTACGGATTATATATCAATAAATTTGGAGTGCAAGAGAAAAGTGTTTTGGTGTATATTGTGGTGAATTAGTGTTTTATTTTCCTATTGTAACACCAAGACACATCATCAGAAGTTCCAACCTTCAACTGTAATATAAATTACGTACAATATTTTATCTGACAAGGTAAGACCATAGGGTAAGACACTTAAAATCGAGTATAAACAATTTATTTTACTCAAAACACATGTTTTATGTATTTGTTACTTCGTGATTCGTTATTACAGGTGTTAAGTGAGATGTAATAATGAGATGTAATAATGTTAGTACCGAAATGTGTGTAATTATATAAGTTAGTTCTGGTTATTTCTAATTGAACTTAAAAACGGTTAAAGGGGTATGTTTTTATACTGAAATATATAGATAAATTAATCATAATGGCATAGTGTCTTGGTAATGGTAACTAGTACCTTTGCACTTTACCATACAGGGTATTTATGTTCCCATCTTTTTTGAGTTGTTCACTCTCTTTCAGTAATTTTTTTACTTGTTAGTGGCATTTTCTCGTATGAATAATTAAAAAAAAATAGGTTATGTGGTCAGTGGCAATATTGCATCCCTTTTAGTGGCTTTGAATAAGAAGACTAAGGAAGGAGCATATGAAAAATCTTAGGTCCAACGCGATGGGCCTCAAATATGGCCGACTTAAATTCCGGTTTATCAGTGCCGTTCTAATTTTATTTAAGAAATGTAAAACTATGATGTAGGGTAGACGTGGGGTAGACTCAATAATTTGTTTTAGTTTATCTTACGTTGTGAATAAATGTTGGTAGTTATTAAAATTGTTATAAAAATATAAAATTCTAATAAAAATAGATAAGTTATAATAATTGTTTATAACCATAAACATCCGATACGCTACTGAAGCAGGTAAGTCAAATTGACGTATACGACTCTTTTGAATCTAATCTATGACAAGTAGTAAATAAAAGCAAAAATGCAAGAAGAAATATATAATTAGTTAATTTAAGTGAATTTTATAAAAGATCGGTTTACTACACGTATGTATATTATATAGTCACTTACTAGCGAAAAGTTGTTCCATTATTTCACTCAATTTTTGCCGAGATCTACCGCACGCTACACAACCAACTATTTTAGAGTCTTTTTCGATAAATCGCGATAGTGTCACTGTTAATTTAAGTTCTGCCACAATTTCCATCTAGATTTACTACCTTTATACAACTATCAGTAGTAGAATAAATAATAAATAGCATAAAATAAGCTCCGTAAAAACTGACAAATCCACAAAATTTCAAATCAAATTCAAATGTGTCATTGAATCGTCAAACAGAACTGTCAAGAATCCCCACCCTAGAGTCCTTTTTCCGCCCACCATGCTTTGGTTCATGCATACATCCATGTATTCAGGATAGCATTATGCTCCTTCCTTAGTCTTCTTATTCAAAGGGTAATGGTAACTATAGTCTGTCCAACGAGAAGATCCTTGACAGTGATAGATGTGTCTGTCATTTTAATTTCAAAGTAGTTTATTTTATTTTACATAGAAATAAGTTGGTACAGCTGGAACGCATAGCAGGGAATTAATATATGTAGGTATTTAAAATTTGACTGACAAGTAACTTCAAAATATTCTGAAAAAAACTGTATAACACTGAAAAAATGTAATCGAGTTATTTTATTTAATAAAAAACTTTATGTGTTAATACAAAACAAGACACCACATACCAAAAAATATAAAAAAGAACTATTTCTTACTTTCAAGCTTTATGAAACTTCCCGCATTTATGATTATATTTATCAATATAACTTATGTACAAATACAAATTTGTAATATTCCGCAGGAATAAATAAAACAACATAAATAAAACAAACTATTTTATTAATAATAACATTTACCAAATTTTATACCTCACAGGTTGATTAGTTAATTTTAATCTTAATTTTTTTAAACCAGTACCTTTTGACATTATTTTTCTGCAGTACTAAAATCTATTATTTATCTATCGTGTGATGTCGATATTTTACAGCTACTCCAGTTTTTAGTATGTGTTTAGTATGGTCTTTCTACCATATTCGAGATGCACTTATCTACGACGAGATGGTATACGAACTTTATTGATAGTAACTTTATTGGTGTATCTGTATAAGACTTTCTGCCTGGGCAGCGAGTATTAACCATAAAATGTGCTCTGGGTTCTACAGTTAATTTTCACTCGATTTTTCCTCCACTTGACTTCAAAAGACACAAAACACACGTAATAACACGAATCAAAATGCATCATCTTCCAAAACGCAGGGTATTTGACAAAAGTTGTCACAAAATTATAACCTATAATTTAGCAAGACTTTGACAAACGTCAAAAATCTAAAGGCGAGTTCATACGCATCGGCGTCCGTTTGTCGTTCATCGTTCCGTCAAACCAATAAAATTGAAATACGATCTGTCATTTTTGAAATAAACCAATAAAACTGGTTAAAGCAACAAGTGACGACGCATGACGAATTTATATTTAAACCCATCCATAGTTAACTTAAAAATTATTAGAAATTTTTTTAGTAAAATAAATAGATGGAATCAAGAACAGTTATGTCATCATATATGTCATCAAGAACAGTTAACCTAATAGGACTGCTCATTCAGCCAAAAGTGTCCGCCAGGTGCATGCGAAAACTACTCGCTTTGTGACATCATTGTAGCCCTTGTCATGGTTATTAGTCCTTATCCGGCAACCAATAGTACACACACGTGCATTATTGGTTACCGAATGCAAAACGTTCATTATTTAGTTTATTTATTTAAACACCTTATGCAGTATAGAAAATTAACTGTATAAATCCTATTAAATACTCGGATAATGCATTTTTAAGAACAGCAGTTCCCAGCATCACCTTTTGCAAGCATTCTTTTTGCAAGCATTCTTTTTAGAGTACTTCCATATTTTGCTTTAAAATAATTAATAAACACAATCGTGGGCACTTAGTATGCACTTTGTCACAATCCACAACACAAAACGAACGTATTTATACACTCTATAGCTCTAAAAACTTTAAAGACACCTTTTTCACATTTAAAATTGACAAAATAATTAACTCAAAATTTCTCAGCTGTTATTTTTATAAGTTTACCATAGGCAACTAATAATACACACTATCATGACAAGGCCACGAAGGTTTTGACAAGGGCTACAATGACGTCACAACTGTCAGCTGAAGCGCGGGAAGAGGCGAACGTACGTCTTATGAGGATGAGCAATCCTATAAGTTTACCGTTCTTGGGACGTCATCTGCTTTTCTTCTGTCATCGTCTGTCGAAATCTTACCTGAGAAAAAAAACAGAGTATAGTTACACTTTACCATACAGGGTATTTTCCCCATCTTTTTTGAATTGTTCACTCTCTTTCAGTAATTTCTTACTTGTTAGTGGCATTTTCTCGTATGAATAATTAATTAAAAATACAGGTCATGTAGGAAGTGGCAATATTAAATCCCCTTTAGTGCCGTAACCATGGTAATATTAGAGATTAAAAAATTATACCGTGGGAAAATTTGCGGTGAACAGGCAGTTCTAAAAAGTTTTCGAAAAATATACAGGGAATTTTAAACGAAAATGCACGGTTTTCAACGTCTTCTCTCTGCGAAAAAACCTCGTAGAGGTGTTCCTGGGGTCGAAATCTACTACCCTTGAAAATATTTGCACCTATTTAAGACTCACCCTGTATATGCGACTTTCCTATTTATTTTTAATCATCATAATTTTAAATTTAATTGCATATAATAAACTTGCATTTATAGGATATTAAACCAAAGAAGAATAACGTATAATAAATTATTTAATAATGACTAACATATCTGTCATATATCTTTATTAGATGAAATACAACCTTGTCTAAGATAAGCACTTCAAAATACTTTTTTGAAAAAATTAATTACAAACTGAACAACCTGTTTCTAATCTCTATACCTTGAAATATATTAGATGCTTCTCTTTTCAAAGTAAATCTTCAAGTGTTTTTACACTATTCATAAAAATAAAATTAATCACAGGTATACATATATCCGCTATTTCTATCGTTTTCAGAGAATCTATTAAATCGACAAAGATAAGATAAATACCACTCCTATAAACCATCTGTCATATACTCATATATATTCTAAACCATCCGTGTATACGTACCATTTCTATATGTAAAATTGTTGGTATTATAATAGTGTTTCAACTAAGTTAATCTACTAATAAAAAAATGCCGCCCCCACCACATCACGGAGGTCCACCGCCACATTTTGGAGGTCCACCCCATCACGGAGGCCCACCGCCACCCCATTTCGGAGGTCCACCACACCACGGAGGTCCACCACCGCCAGGTCCACATGGAGGGCCTCCTCCGGATCAGTGCTGTTGTGTTTGTACTATTATTTAAGTGAAATGAAACGTGTTGAAAGGATCCTATTCAGACTATAATTCAGTGCAAAGTAAACAAACGGAACAGAAAATACTGCAGCTGAGGAATATATTTTAATATGGCTAGTAAAGCATTAAGATTTGGATGTTTATTTTCCGTTAAGAAATTATGAAGTATATTTTTTAGATATTAAACTTAATTTATAATAAATTTGATACTTATCTATATAGAACATGTTTTAATTTCGTTTTCTTGGTAATTATGATGATGTTTCTATTTTTAAATAAGATTAGCAGATAAGATTTTTAATTTATTTTTTATGGTCTATAATTTATTTGTTTAGTAAAGGTCTTTCAGAAAATTATTACTATTTTTTTATTCCCCCTTAAGAAATTTCACGTATTCACGTAGATTTCAATAAAATTACATTCTTTACATTTGATTGATTTACTTTTTAAAACGGTTAAAAGATTTTTCTGTACTCGATAAAGTAGATGCTTAAATTAAATATCAAACTACCCCGTATGATAAAAAAAAACAGCGTCAGCGATGGCTATGAAATTACCGCTGCCATTTTATATGTATAGTTCAAGTTCGGTAAACTAATAGGATTGCTCATCCTCATAAGACGTACGTTCGCCTCTTCCCGCGCTCCAGCTGACAGTTGTGACGTCATTGTAGCCCTTGTCAAAGCCTTCGTGGCCTTGTCATGATAGTGTGTATTATTAGTTGCCTATGGTAAACTTATAAAAATAACAGCTGAGAAATTTTGAGTTAATTATTTTGTCAATTTTAAATGTGAAAAAGGTGTCTTTAAAATTTTTAGAGCTATAGAGTTTATAAATACGTTCATTTTGTGTTGTGGATTGTGACAAAGTGCATACTAAGTGCCTTCGATTTTTTTTTATTAATTATTTTAAGGCAAAATATGGAAGTACTCTAAAAAGAATGTTTGCAAAAGGTGATGCTGGGAACTGCTGTTCTTAAAAATGCATTATCCGAGTATTTAATACGATTTATACCAGTTAATTTTCTATACTGCATACATATAAGGTGTTTAAATAAATAAACTAAATAATGAACGTTTTGCATTCGGTAACCAATAATGCACGTGTGTGTATTATTGGTTGCCGGATAAGGACTAATAACCATGACAAGGGCTACAATGACGTCACAAAGCGAGTAGTTTTCGCATGCACCTGGCGGACACTTTTGGCTGAATGAGCAGTCCTATTAGGTTAACTGTTCTTGTGTATAATTAATATGGATTATTTATGCTACTGTAAATGTCCGAAATGCGGTAAAACCTAGGATAAGCGGGCTAAACCTAGGATTTACCATAATAAACCATTCTAGAGGTTGATAAGTTAAGTTTCTTAGAAACTGATCTTAGCGCAAAACAGGCAGCGCTTAGTTTCTCTAATAAAGCTTCGATGTGCAAGTCCCATTTTAACGAGTTGTCTACAACAAGTCCTAAGAATTTCACAGAGTCCACGACGTCAATAGTGGTGTTATTAAGTACAAAAGGTTGTATAGTACTTTTATACGACAAAACTACAGTTTTTAAAAGGTTGAGGCATAGGAGATTAGAATCGTCGCACCAAGATTTAATGGTGCGTAAGTCACTGGATATAGTATTTATAGTGCCGTAACATCTGCGCCGCTCCAGGTGAAACTAGTATCGTCCGCAAAGAGGCAGATTTTACCGCTAATGTCTAGAATTGCAATGTCGTTGATAAACACCAGAAACAAAATAGGGCCAAGTA
Organism: Sitophilus oryzae; assembly: GCF_002938485.1. Taxonomy (NCBI): domain Eukaryota; kingdom Metazoa; phylum Arthropoda; class Insecta; order Coleoptera; family Curculionidae; genus Sitophilus; species Sitophilus oryzae. Next base: position 899,989 of record NW_022145817.1, read on the forward strand.
CTGAAGCCTGAGGGATACCACATTCTATAGGCTTACAAGAAGACATATAGGAAAAAAATAACTTTGGTTGCACATCATAATACGACCACCAGCAAACTCCATAAGACGACGCATGGTGTCATTGATGACGTGCACCGAGAGTTTCACAAATTTCCCTTCCTCGCAAGCTGCCTTCTGTTGCCAAAATATGACTTAAGCCATTCGAGCGGCACTCCCCTGAATCTATATTATTGCAATTTGTTAATTAAGATATTATGATTTACGCAGTCGAAAGCCTTGAATTTGTGAGAAATCACAGAAAATTGTAGCTGTAGAGTGATGGTTATTCAGGCTAGAGTATACATTATTAAAACGGTCAAACATAGCATCATTTGTGCAACTGTTACTTAGAAATCCAAATTGATTGGAAGTAAGTACTTTATATTAAAGGAGAAAAAATAGGAGCCTTTTTTAACCAATTTTTCAATGATCTTAGATAATGTGGGCAGGAGAGCAATTGGGCGATAGTTCGAAGCTTAATCTTTATCTCCTCCTTTATGCAGAGGAATAATTATTGCTGTCTTAAGGCAGTTTGAAAAAACTCCTTTTTGGAATGACTCGTTAATTAAAGTAGTAGCGTGCATTACGGAAGTTCAGAGAACATTTTGAGAGTAAGACCATCAGTCCCAGATGAGGATTTTTTTAATACTTCTAATTGTACTACGGAGCTCATCTAATGCTACGGGCGTGAAGAAGAAACTGTGTTAACTCTTATTTGCTTTAGGGAGATATGAAAGTGAATCATGGGAAGGAGTTATGGTGTTCACTAAATTTTTAGCCATATTAACAAAGTAAGGTTAAGTAAAGTAATCTTCAGGTGAATTAAAGACTGTGCCAGACGAAGAAGTATTATTTCTTAAGTCATTTACAATTTTAACAACCTTTTTTAGAAATGGCCATGACTTGGATTTTACGAACTACCCTTCCTTAGACAAAATAGTTTGTCATAAAAAAATGAAATACACAATATCTACTGTTTTCTGGAAGTATTTTTTATACACAATTTTTTAACAGCAATTACCGATAGTTGTTTTTCTGAATGTGTGTGACACGCTGTATATAACATTATTTGGTGACTCATAGAAATAATTTAGATTAGAGAAGGTAGGTGAAACAATAAATAATAACACATAATAATATGTGGTATAACGTTATCGTACTGACTTTAATTTAAATTATGTATTCGACTACGTGAGTTAATCAGTGGAGTAATAATTCTTAATATTTCACTGAATAGTTTTTTTTTCTATAAATAAGCTTTTATTGATGTAAGTGCGTATTTATATTTTTAGGGTATGGGAAAATGTTGTCTTTTATCATAATTTCAGTACTCAAAGTGAAATTCAGAACGTATATTTTCTTTCACAAACTTCTGCAATATTTTTTCATCTAAATTGTTTCATGTATTAGCTAGTGCGTGACGAATAAGGAGTCTGAGGAATATCGTGATGTAAAGCGACATAGGCGTCGTCAGTATATTTTATCCCATCAAAAACATAGAATCCTTGTTTATATTCATATACAAGGATAGAATGTAAAAAAAATGCCAAGTCTCGCAACACACTTATTTCTTTTTGTACGTTATCCTTCTATTTTTTTGCGGGTCATTCAAAATAACATTAAAGAAGTTTGACTATAATTCATAAACTGTGAATTATCGTATAATTAATTAAGTCAGATAATATCAATTGAATTAATTCTAGTTTTCTAACGACTTCAATTCATAATTTTACCAATGCTTATCCAAAATTATTTTTTTGTCAATTTTACACATATTTTATTTTTTATCTCGAAAACTATAAGGGATATGAGATTAATTTCCAAAAATGTAATAATATATACACTTCCATTTAAAATAACAAAGATGCCACCACTTTTCAAATGATCCGGCAACACTGTAACGCTGATAATATTTTAGATAGGTGGAGCAGGTGCCTTTATATAAAAATCAAAATTTTTAAAACAACCCTATCACCGGTCCTCCTATTGGCCATTACCGGAAACTTGGTTACCACTATAGCGACTAGACAGCTAACTTTTAATCCATAAGGATATTTCGAGATTTTTAATTTTTTCCATTGGTTGTAAGCTTAAATCTACCTAAAATTCTAAATTTGGAGTGACACATCTAGAAGTATGTACCTTAGAATTTTGATGATCTGTCAGTGAGTCAATGTCGAAATTAAAGAAATTTGTCAAGCGATAATTCATAAACTATGAGGGATAATATTATTAGTTATTTTGGTAACCTAGCCAGCTATCGTATGTCTTCAAATGTGGTGAAAATTAATATTCTTTCTTTATCCACAACGAAGTTAAAGGGTGGTCAAAAGTGCCGCTAATAACTTCGAGAAAAGGATGGTACGGCTGTGCTCGAAATGGCGGGGGCACCCTGCCGTGCCCCCAGATACTCAATTAATCAGTTCTTATTAACCAGTAGTTACTCTACCACTAATGAGAACACAAAAAAAGTATGTTCGCACTATGTGCACATATTTGAAGTGAATCTTCTTACTAACAGCAACTAAATTAAAATTGCAGGATTCGAAGGACATATGTTTGAAAAAGTGTAGTTTGTTGTTTTTTCTCTTCGAGCCCGATCTACATTCCGAGTTCAGCCTCCTAGCTTACATAGGACGACGTAGAGTTACAACGCTTCAATGACCCATCTCATCTTCCTCATTGGTCACTTTTCGTCGCGTGTGTCGTGACGCTATTAGCTCGTGTGTCACGGCCTTCAACTTTCACTCTCAGCGCGCACTCATTACATTGGTTTCTTGCAAATTTGTCGAATTTTTATTGACGAGACGCATCCTCTATTTTTTTATGAGAAAGATATATTAGTAGACCGAACTTATTAGTGATTTTATTAATCTTTTATTGTTTTTCTTTTTATTTATTTAATTTTTATAAATATATGGGTATTTTATATATTTTTTGTTAAACAAAATAAACGATAACAGCCTTTTAATTTGCCAACGATTGTTTCGACAAAAGTAATATAACAAAATAATTTTCATAAATTCGGATATTTTACATATTTTTTTATATTATATTGAACTATCGACCTAGTTTACAACATTAAGGAAACAGTATAAAATTTCCAAAATAAATTATTACTACTCTGTTTTAATTTTCTTATACTCCCTGGGATGTTACGCCTCTGAAGCAGGATGTACTCCCTCTACAGGCTTTTTCCTCCATGGATCAATGATTTAAATGACTTTAAACGGTGCATAGGAGGTTCAAATTCATTTACATAGTGACTTTATACCTTTCAAATTATTTAAGATCTTTTTAGATCATGCCATCTCCTGGTGATTCTGGTAAAGGTAGGTTAAATATTTTTATTTTGTAGTGACTAAAATCAATATGGAATTAATTAAGTTGGTCTGTATGTATATATTTGAACGTTATTTAATTTTCTACAGTGGTTGTGCAATATTATTGCATATTAGAGATATTTTAGATTTGCAGTGCTTCATATAATTTCTTGATGTATAAAAGAATAATTACCCAAATACCTAAATTATGATGCACCTACCTATCAGAGCTAATTTTGTTTAATTGTGATGTTCATAATATCAGTATATAGACAAACCAAACCAAACCAAACATAGATTAAATAAATTTTTCAAAATATCTATAAAAATATAGGTATATATTTTATATACTTATAGTAAGTATAGTATTAGTAATAACAGGTTTTACCGACTTTTGGCATCGTTCATTTAAGCTTAGTAAAGTTACATTTTATGTGTTATGAATATCTCCTTTTATATGAATTGTTTATTTTTAAAATTGTTGTTTGTTTTAATGTTTAATTGTCTTTTATTAAAATATTAAATATATTTTAATAAACGTTCAGACAAATAGAATATTTTATTATTTTTTTTTCTAGAAGCATGCCAAGGTAGTAAACCATGCGGCCAAAATTGTAAATGTGGCCCTAATTGCAAATGTGGATCAAATTGCCAATGTGGGCAAAGTTCAGGTACTTATTTAAATAAGTCATTTAAAAATGAAGCATAAAATATTTACCATAATTTCACAATACCTAATGGCTATTTATAATGCCTAACTCTATGGCTATTTATAAATGCTAATATGTTTAGAAAAATAACTATTTTAAAATCTTTATTAATACAGAAGCATTTCTTAATTTATTTTATGTTTTATGGCTTATATTGTGTTAACTAGGTATTTATTATTTTTTAGGTTGTGGTTCATGTCCCTCTGGGAATCAATGTTGTGTAAAGAAATAAAAATGCCAGAAATGATTAACATATTTTGACATTATATCACCCACCAATAGAATGTTTTGGCTTTGTTATATTTATAAGCGACAATAAATAAATTGTTTTTATCTTATTTGAGCATGACACGTGTATCTGATAAAAAATTATATAGATCTTTAACATTATTCGTCTTTTTATTACCATAATTGGATCGAAATAAAAAAATATTTCTACTACAATATACTTTTATTTATTGAAACAAAATACATTTTCACTTTTATACGTTTATTTTAACAATAGTAAATATCCTCTCGTTACAACAATCTTAAAATATATCCTTTATAAAATCACCTTCTTCCCCACAAGCCAGGAAGAATCATCTTAAAACAAATTTTAGGATTTCAAATAAAATCAGAAGTTTTTTCCTTGTTAGACTATACAAAGTTTATTAACGGAGATATATTATAATAAAAAATATAATTAAAATATGGGATGTTAAAGTCCGAATATAAAACATATAGGGGTACAAAATTGCACAAATAGATCCAAATTATAATTTCCCATTTAATGGAAAAACCACAAAAATATATATATCATATAATATATATGTTTAAAAAATGATCACATTTCAATACATACCTAAATATATATAGAGTCATATCTTACCGATACTAGAAAAAATGTTATTTTAAAACTAAAAATAACTCATAATAATATAATACAAAAGTCCATAATTTAAAATAATTTAAATTCATTTTTCCAAGTTTTAGTTCATTGTGTGGGAAGAGAAAATTTTATTCTTGATAAAACAGCCACTATAATGTCTCTTAATAAATATTTCTTTCAAAATATTAGTTTTATAATTTAGACAATGATATTGATACTTACACTACAGGTTACTACAGGGTACAGTTAATAAAAAAAAAATCAAAATAGTCAGTCATTCAAAAATCCCGGTACCGAAAGTACTGGGAATTCCCTGTTCTTTTGACACATGTAAAGCCGCGTCCAAGCTACTCGAACAAAATGTTCGCGAACATATATAATTAAACAGATACTAAGTGAAAATTGTGAGATAGGTAGATTTATAAATAATCAAGCCAACAAGTACAGCTAGTTTAGGCCTACTAAGGAGCGCGGAGCGCCGAACGGCTAGCTTGTACGCCAGGGCGTGCGTCTGCCTATGCTAGAGCGCGCGCGTTCTTTTTCCGACGGGTGTCGGTAAATCAAAAGGAGCGAACGGCGTGCATTTCGGCGGACATTGTACCGGACACTTGGAAGGGTCTCATTTAATTTCGGGCGTTTATCTGTGATTTTTATTTTTTACCGAGCATTCGACAATAGGAGACGCAGTTATTGACTGGGATCGTGAAAAACATTTACAACTAATTTGTTGACACAAAGAAAAGATTTTATAATTTTAATTTTATTGTGGGTTGAGTGTGAATAGCTATGTAGCTAGACTTCGTCCATATAATTTAATTTTTGTTTATAAAGAGCTTTATGATTATTTTTATTAAAAACCGGAATTATTATGGGATTCTGAAATTAAAAATTACTACTTAATAGGAAGTTTGACACCGGAAATGAAATTTTACCATTACATTTTTAGAAATAAATATACCGGGTGTTTCTGAAAAGTGGTTCACTTCTATAATTTTTTAGATAAAAAACGAGATTTGGTATGTTAGTATAGGACATCGACACATGGATTGATCGACGTTTTCATTTATTTTCGGTCACTACCTATTTCACCGGAAATGACAACAACTTTTGATTTAAATGGTACCCTCGGTATTTTTTTACCGTATATGATAGAAAATGACATTCTAAATAGAATGATATATTATAGGTCAACTTTTGACATTTTCAATTTAAAAATGGCCATAAATAAACGTAACGACAATTTTACTCTAAATACCAAGTATGTGGTACCAAATTATTCGTAAAAAATGCTTTTTCCAAATATGCTGAGCCAGCCTCGTACCATTTGAAAATTCTGAGTTATCATTAAAAATACGATTTGGGCACCTTTTATGAAATGGGCACCATGAAAGGACACGAAAAAATTTTACACGATCAAATATATGTTTCCAAAGTTCTTTGATTACAAATTAATAGTTTTAACTCAGTCTTGGCACTCTAGATTGAAATTTAAAATGCTATTTTTATTTAATTCGAATTGTCTAAAATAGATGTATTGTATGTCATTCTATTCAGAATGTCATTTTCTATCAAATAAAGTAAAAAAGTACTTAGGATACAATCTGAAAATACAAAGTTGTAGTCATTTCCGGTGAAACAGGAAGCGACCGAAGGTAATTGAATACGTCAATCAATCCCGATTTATGTGATATACTAACAAATCAAATTTCGTTGTATTATCTGAAAAAATGAAAAAGTAAAAAAGTGAGCCCCTTTTGAGAAACACCTGGTGGAAACGGCTGAAAATGAATACAGATCTTAAAAATACACTATAACGAATAATCTACCAAAAGACCCCTGTGACCCTCCGCCTGCTAAATATTGATTCTTCAACGACAAAAGTTCTTAAACTGTTTACCGGTTAATTTATTTAATAAAATGCTTGCACTCGAAATTCGGGCCCTCGAAAAAACAGCGACTACCTAAACGCATCCTAGATCTATAAAGCAAACTGGTTGTCGCATTCTTCCTTGCACCTCTGTCCTCCGGACCGATGCGATGGACCGTGCCGTCGTTTACGACCTGCTGCTACGAATATATAGTGTGAATTATATATGTTCGCGAACGTTTTGTTCGAGTAGCTTGGACGCGGCTTAAGAACCAGATTTCGAAATTATGAAGGTTCCGGTTCTGTCGGTACTTTCGGGACTCGCTAATAATAATTAAAAACATATTTTTTGTTACGTGCTAAAGACTTTTGATACTGTCTAGCGGTCGAAATCAAACTCTTCTAAATAAGTCAGTAGTGATGCTATCTCTTACTGTTCTTACTTCCGAAGTTATTTTATAGTTTCTATAATGTTTATTAGCAATTATTGAATTTTAAATATGATATTTTATTATTTAATATAATAGTGCTAAATGTATTAGTTACATTTTTTGTGTTGTTTTTATAGGCAATTGCATCTTTAATTGAAAATATTTTAAGTTCTTTTTTCAAATTTTGTTAAGTTGGTTTCGAGGTCGGTTGATGTTGTTTGGTGTAATTTTTAAGCCACCTATGTGTTTCTTTCTTTTTTTTTTTGCTTGTGTTCATTATTTGTGTGTTCATATTTATTTTCTCATGACTTAATAATTTGATATTATTTTCATTTAAAACTCAATTTTTTATCGGTTTTACTTTTGAGAACCGTCCCTTGTTTGCTAATCGACGAACTCCACAATCATTGAACGAAAATATTTTAGTACGATTCCGGAAACTCTAATTAATACTACCAATTAGGGTTCAGATCTTTTTGCCATCACAAAATCGGGCCTCGGTAACAATAATTAAAAATTTCTTTGATACTTTCTAGGAGTCTAAATCAAACTCTTCTAAATCAGTAATGGTTCTATTTCTTATTGTTCTTGCTTCTTTTCTCTTTTGAAGTTCCTATAATACTTATTATGTTATGTTTTAATAGATATTTGCATTTTTAATTCGATATTTTAGGGCTTTTGTCTCAAATTCATATAACTTGGTTTATGTTGCTTGACGTGAAATTTAAGTTACCTATAATTTTTTCTTTTGTGTTCATTTTAATATTTTCATTACTGATTAATTAATAATTTGATATTATTTTCATTAAAAATCTCAATTTCTTATCCATTTTACTTTGAAAACTGAAAACCCATCCCTTGCTCTTTCTGATTGATGAACTGCACCACCACTGAACAAAAATTAGTTAGTACCGAAAGTACCGAAAAAAGAACGGTTTTTCCGTTTCCTATACGGCTAGCGCAGCCGATTGCGTTAATCGCATAGGAATCGGACTCGAGACCTGCAACTCCGTCTACTAAGTGATCATCGCAACCCATGCAAAGAAGCGCTTGCAATGAACTTTCTAGGTATGCTTTATTTATAGTCACTTAGGACATAGAAAATGGGACACTCAATATTACTTGTAACCGCTACACTATAACAAAACTCTAAGAATTAAGATTTAAACAATTTAATTTGACAATTAATCAAATAAATAAAGTTACAAAAATAATATTCCAACAATGAAAATCATAATAATTCCTTTCATTGATTTATATAGGGTGGATTGCTATAATTGTAATGTCATGTACGTATAGGTCAAACAGGTAGAAATTTAGATATAAGGATTAAAGAATATATAAAATCTATTAATAATCTCCAGCGAAGTTCCGGTTTAGCAACTCATTGTATATTAAATAGTCACACAGTTAATGAAAGCTCAATTAAGTTATTAGATAGAGAAACAAAAGGCAGACGCTTAAATTACCTTGAATAGTTAGAAACATTAAAATCAGCTAAAAACGATAATAATGTAAACGATCAACAAGGATTTCCAAATACATTTTTTATTACCTCTATTGTAAACTCAATTATTGATTTCAAATATATTATATATCCTTAAAATGTAGTCAGACGGTTAGTTTTTAAAGAACTCTTAAAAATGCCTAACTAAGTTACTCTTTTTAATTTTTTTTTTGATACATATAAAAGCGGGTTTTATTAAAATTCTAATATTTCAACAATGTTTCACAAGGAACCAACCACCGACTCCGCACTATTTATTTAAAAAAAATCAGATTGACATATCAACCACGTCTTAAAGCTGTGTTGCCGAACTGTCTTGCCAATATTAGCATATAAAACGTTAAAAGTTACCTATTAGATTTATCTCTCAATTATGTTGTTTTTTTTTGGAATCCAGAATAAAAATACCTCATTATTAATTTAAATTTATTAAATTTACCACCTCTGCAGGTCCACCCATAGGTCCACCTGTCATAATAATAATATTATGACTCATTATAATAATATCATTTGCATTGGTTGCGTTAATCACTTAGTAAACGGAGTTGCTGGTCTCGAGTCCGTTTCCTATGCGATTAACGCAATCGGTTGTGCTAGCCGTATAGGAAACGGAAAAATGCATCCCGGTTCCTAAGAGGCGCGGTACCGAAATTTCCGGTTCCGAAAAACAGCTCCGGTTCCGGAAACCCTAATACAGAGCCACCAACAATGATTGAAAAGTTGCTATAGGTATGTTTTAATATACTTATTCAATAATAAAATTAGAAATCCTTCAATTGATTAAATTTATACTTATTTCTTCTCGTTTTAATTAGCCTCACACTATTGTAAAAAAACAAATTTAAATATTGTCAAAAAACAATCATATTATTTAATTTTTTGTTTGTTTTGACGCTGTTGATAACGCAGTAGATATATAATTCGAATTTCTTAAGTTCATTTCCTGCAATCTAACGAGCAGAATCAGAATAGTTAAGTATTGCAATCACTGTTGAAAAAATTTTGAAGACTTTAAAAATTTTGAAGACACATCTTCTAAAACTTTTTCTTTTTCCCTGTAGTTACCTGTATAATATCGTTGATAAACGCATACCAAAAAATGAGAAACTAATAACTGTACATATTTATCTTACTCTCAAGAATTTGTTTCTTTAAACTACAGAATGCCCTCAAAAAGCTTATATATTTCTGAGAAATATTTTAGTTTTCTTGATCCCTGTAATTTGCAACCACTTTTAAACTCGGTTTATTTATTCCCGTTTATATATAGAGATATTTTTGAAGCACTCTGTACAAATATATTTAGAATTTATATAATTTTAAGCTTCTTAATAAGTTCTAATATGGTTATATATGGAGTTCTAATTTAATAAAATAGATGATTCAGTACGTTGAGTTTTAAAATGTCTCGTCACATCTACACAATCTAACCAAAAATAATCGAAAATTGTCTTTGGTTTCGATATTATAATACTTTTCCAAATAAAATTTCAAAAATATCACACAAATAAAATAAATTAATTCTGCAATTGGTTTGCTAATTATTTCTTTATGTAAAATGGCACATAGTACTAACGTAAATTTTACATTTAGCCATCCTTATACACACATCGATAGAGCCAGATATGTTTCAACTATGTTGTTTTATTGTATCAATAAGTATGTGTATCATTAATTTTAACAAAAAATAAAAAATCACACTTCGGCATATCTGAGATCACCCAAAATTAAGCTGCTTCTTGCTATAAAATCAAATAATTTTAAGCATTTTTTTTTCATTCGAATGTTGCCCAAACACACACGATACAATACTTTTTTCGTTTTTACCAAATTGAACAAAAATAATAAGTCGGAATAGGGAATTGATATCAACAAAAATAACAAGAGATTCCCTAAAATTTACCGATAATTCTAAATAAGAACGAAATATCAATAATAATAGCCAATTTGTACTTTGTCATTACTTTAAGTCAACGCAATTAGAGAAAAAAATAACTAGATTAACTAACTACCGGTTCTTCATCGGTTTCTTCGTTTGATTCAGCGCCCTCTTTAGTTGTCTTCGACAGTCTTCGGCATCTCAATGCGCACTCTTTGATTTGGAAACCTGTAAAAAAATAACATTATATACCACAACGGTGACTGCACAAGCGTGGATATAATTCAGAGATATAAATAGGGAGAATGAGCTTCAACGAGTAATGCGTCATAAATGGTGGGCGACATGTTCGTCCATAGTTCTACAGGGCCAACCAATATGTAATAATAACACCTTATCGCCTGAATTTGTCGTCTTTTTTTCCCGGAATAATAAAGTCCTGTAAAAATGTTCTTAAGGCACTTTTTAATCACAATACAGTGGCGTAGTCAGTTTTTTTCTGTTTGCTCTTTTTATTAGAAATAATGAAAAATATAATTTCTTAAATGGAAATCATAGTCGGCTATGAACTTAAAAAAATGCTGGCGTTTAACACTTTCCAACGATATAAAGTTACAGGTATCAATTTCGAAGAATAAGATAAATATTAGGTTTTTTATCTTTATATCGAAGGGGGCTTTGATTTTGTGTTGACCTATTAGCCTAATTATTTTTATCACAATTTAATATTCTATATTATTATTTATCTGCATAGTTAAAGACTTTTGAAAAGGTAAAAATTAACATTCTATATTACATAGTATTAGTTATTACAATTGAAATTGATACAATAAGCAAAGAACAAAACTAAAAAAAATGTATTTTTTGAGTGACAAATATAGTTTTCTAAAAAAAATCATCAAAGAAGTTCAAACTGAGCACCTCTTTGTTGAATACACAATAAATATCTTTTGCGCCCAGAGTTACAACGATTTATTAGGCGAACTGGTGTAATATGTCCAAAACCTTGCCTAGTAACCTACTGTAATTCTTCCCCAATGGTTCTTCCCTTATATATAAGGTCTTTTAATTTCCCCAGTAAAAAAGTCGAAAATCACAGAACCTAGCAGGCTAAGATATGGGACCCCTTGTTTCCATCCAATTCTCTCTAAATTCTCCATTTAATAGAGCAGTTGTAACTCTGGCGTTTTAATTGTGAAAGGTAATACTTATATAGAATGGTGATTTGCCTTTTCAAAACTCTTTAATTATGCAGATAAATTATAATATAGAATATTAAATTGTGGTGTTACACAAAATCAAGGCCCGCTTCGATACAAAGAGAAAAAAAACCCATGGTACAAAGAATACAAGGTATGATCGATAGCGGCTCCAATTTCGTTCAGTTCGCGCATACCACGTGTGACGTCACTAGGAAAATGAGGAATAAATAAAAAATAAAGAAAGTTGACAGGAGATCTGCATTTTTTGGGGTTATGGTTAAGAATTGTTTATTTTTAAGACTTTTTAGTTCGTTTAATTTGATAATTACTAAAACCAGCAGTTCCAAAAATATATTTAAAAATAATAATTATCTATTAACATGGATTTGGACGATAACAGGTAAAAATACTAAATTTATTTCTATATTCGGTATAAAATTGTTTATTAGGTTTTTAGTTTGCGATGTTTATGGTAAATAATTTTCATTTTTATTGCCTCTGAATTCACATGAGGACAGAGATGAGGATATCTATGGAAAAGTAACCACAAGAGGAATTGTTACATCATTTAAAAAATGTTGGGAAGTTTATTGTTTCCCATCGAAAAGTAGAAAATGCCAATGCAGATGAACGTATTGTAATTTTGATAGAAGTAATTCCAAGGGTGAAGTTTATTATAATTAGTGGAAGCAATACCAAGGGTAAAGTTTATTATAATTAGTGACCTGTGCTTCTTTTTATATGTAGATGTTTCTGGTTTTGAGAATAAATCGGTTGAACGACACCCAAAATTTAAAGGAAGTATTTGCATACCCAGAATATGCCCATCAAGGGTTATATAGCTCAAATTTCCTTTAATGGTAGGCAATTATTCAATGCAAATTAACTTACCTAACTTTTTAAGTGACTGAAATATTAAATAGTTTACAATATGGTATATCACTAAAAATATATTACTTTTAGGTACAATTAGGGCCCGATACATTTCAAAAAGTAGAATATTATTTTATATTAAATGAGGTATTGTACTAACAATCAATTTATATTAATAACGGAGATTAAAAAATAACAGAATAAATAGTTCTTTTTATTTACAAAATAAACTATAGAATACAACAGTATTTAAAAAATAAAAAAAAAACTGATGTTCCGGCCGAGATTCGAACTCCGGTCTCTCGCTTCCTAGCCCGACTCCTTATGCACTGCTCCACAGTAACTTGCTTAGCGATAATTCAATGACGGTATATAAACAAAAAAAACAGGTTTATAACAATATCTTGACGATTTGAACTGGCGCGCGGAGCGTACTGACCAATAGCGCCTGTTATCACCTGTGACGTAGCGACCAACCTGCGCAATATCATACCTTGTATTCTTTGTACCATGAAAAAAACCTAATATTTCTCTCATTCTTAGAAATAAATACACATAACTTTATATCGTTAGAAAGGGTTAAATGCCAGCATTGTTTTATGTTCATAGCTAACTATGATTTTCATTTAAAAAATTATATTTTTTTATTATTTCTGACAAAAAGGGCAAGTATAGAAAAGAAACTGACTACGCCACTGGAATGTGCTTAAAAAAGTGCCTTAAGTACGTTTTTACAGAATTTTATTATTCCGCGAAATACAAAAGTTATGGGCAATTTTTCAAATGGTATAAAATTCAAAAAGACCCCGTATCTCGGTTGGCAGTGAAAATATGAACAGGCGATTTACGTCATTAAACGTTTCTCAGAAATCGAGCCCATCTATGTCGGTTTTGCTCTATCTAGCCAGGAAATTGGTTTTCTCTGTTAAAAATATTTACCAGACCAATTTCGACCACCATGTACATACGTGTGTGTACACTGTGTGTACACTGTTCAGTTTTTATATGATTCAAAATAAAAAATATATAAATTGTAAAATTAGTAATTTTTTAATGGCCATAATGCGTTCTTTCAAAATCATCGAACAACTAAATCATTTCCATAGATCCAGTGACGTACCGTGACTGAATTTTGAGACCAAAAACTGAAACAATAATTTTTCAAAAAAATCATATTACAGCTATATGTTTTATTTTGCATAAACATGTTAACTAAAAAGTTAGAATAATTATAATTCTTCCCTAACTAAGTGGTTTTATCGCTAAATTTAACTAAAGCTAAGTACAACACAAATCTTAAATACGTGGACTATTATAACAACAAATACATCGTAAAAGACTATTTTGGTAGCATTCTGAACTAGAATTCAAGTTAAACATTTTAGAAAATAATTTAAAGGAAAAATGTTAATTCAGTTAATATTAATTTTTGTATACAACTCAGATTTATCTGGTCTTCTATCATATATTTTGGAAATTAGAGAATTACTGAAGATTTTCATCTAAAAATTGGCATTGATAGTGGTGGTGGATCACTTCTTGTATACAACTCAGATTTATCTGGTCTTCTATCATATATTTTGGAAATTAGAGAATTACCTGAAGATTTTCATCTAAAAATTGGCATTGATAGTGGTGGTGGATCACTTAAAGTTTGTCTGAATGTGCTCCCTGAAAATGATCCCGAATATTTCAAGAAATATAAAAGTGCTGGAATTAATAAACTATTCATAATTGGCTTAGGACCAAAGTTGTCTGAATATTATGCTAACATTAAAAGCCTCTTTGAGACGTTAGATCTGCAGTCCATATGTGGAATTTGTTCCTATACTTTTGCCGCTGACCTTAAGCTTATTATGATTCTCCTTGGTCTTCAGTCAAATTCATCCACTCACACTTGCCCATGGTGTGATGTAAATGTAAAGGAAATGGAAATTAAAGGATCATTCAGAACTATAAAAAGTATTACAGAAAATACAAATTTATGGCAACAATCTGGAAATATAACAAAAGCCAAAGATTTTAGTAAGCGTTTTTGTTTGAAATATTTTTTTTTTGTATTTTTTAAACTGTTGTTCAATGAACCATATAAAAAAGGCAATTTTACATACCTATAATCATTAGCGACGAAGAAACACAATGTCTTAAAGTATATTCCCGTGTGGTTCAAAAACTATTTGATTGTCTTGAATTGGAGAATACCAATGTTGCAACATAATGGATAAAAAAGCGGGATTGAAACTAGATCATTATGGAAAATGTAACGGAAATAACGCCAGACAACTTTTAAAGAAAGTGGATATTTTGAAGACGATATCGCCCGGTAAAGAATCCTATTCAAAGTTTTTAGAAGCAAAAACATCTTTTTTTAGGAATAAATATATTGCAGTGTTTTCTGCATTCAATCAAGTAGTTTCGAGTTGTTTTGGTCAACTAAACAAACATTTTGAACGTGACATCGAGCAATTTAGATTGGAAATACTGAACTTGGGTATTAAGATAACTCCAAAGATTCATGCAATTCTGCATCATGTGCCAGAGTTTATAAAAGCAAATCATAGAGCTCTAGGATTTTACTCGGAACAAGCATCTGCGGGCAGGTTCATTTTTCCTTTAAATTATTTTCTAAAAAGTTTAACTTGAATCTTCGTTCAGAATGCTACAAAAATAGTCTTTTACGATGTATTTGTTGTTATAATAGTCCACGTATTTAAGATTTGTGTTGTTGATAAAGATAGATAGATAGATTTTGAATCATATAAAAACCGAACAGTGTGTAGGGAGAAAAGTGTACTGGGATAAATAAAAAGGTAGATACAAAAAATAAATCGTTCTCTCATTTAACGACGAGTCGCCACTGCTGCAAACATATGGCGGCTACCTTGATTGGAATATCTGCACGCGTCCATGCGCATTCTTACTATCTCTATATCTCTAATTTAATACCACTACTGGTTTATATGCTTTTATGAGAATCAAATCAAAAATCAAAAACTATATACAAGAGTAAAATTAATTTCAAAAATCTTTTTATTGGGTTGCTGACTTAATTGACTTACCTATTAGTGGATGCAGCGCATTTTTAAGGCTCAAAAATAACCTAGGAAAGAGTATTTCTTGCTGCGTCAGCAACTGCTTTATCCTTTGTCTCTCCTTGGACAGGTTTGGGCCGGAAGTTGATATTGGCAAGTTTTCGTTGGTGGCAAATTGTCTTAACGTTTTCTCCCTAACGTACACTAATGGCCTTATTATCCTTAAGTCGTGTTCCCTAAAAAGGAAATAAAGATAGTATTAATGGCAAATATTTCCGAGTTTTTAAAAAAGACTTACTTAATATAATAATGAGCTCGCATCGATCTTAATTTCCCTAGGTGAAAAACGGATAAAAGGAAATTTTCACACAGATCGTCTAAATGTTGTCCAATAGCAAGAACGTTGTATCCGGAACTTTTGGCAGCCGAATATAGTCGATGTCTCAATGTAGAAGTACCAAAACTATATAAATTATCGTTAGCTTCCTCTTGTTTTTCTGCAAAAAAATGTTTCTTTTTACATTTCATTTTAACAACCAGTTTGCCATGTAGTTAAGTTCCATAACAGTTAATATGTATAAAAGATAATGGACTAACCAAACCCAGTGATTTGAAATCTTTCTTCAAACTATGTTTTTCTTCTTTCCAGGAGTGGAGACTAACACTGATTATTTTTTTTTATCCTCGTCGCCAATGTGAAATACTCGGTGGTTGAGTGGAAATCAAACTTTATACAGGGTGTTTCAAAACAAATGAGAAAAACTTCAGGGGTTGATTCCTTGTTCAAAATAAAGGCTAGTTTGCTTTATAAACATTGGGTCAAAAGTCAACCATTAGGGAGATATTGTAGTACAAATATGGCGGAAAAATAATGTTTTTATTTTTTATCTTGAAAACGAAAAGAGATAGACTAATAAAATTTTATGGAAGCATTACTGTTATGAAAACGCACTTTCTGGTAATTTTTTCTCTTCTTTAAAATGAGTGGAAGGGGTTGAAATAAACTACCCCTATCATTCTTGTTAACGAAATTTAAAGAAAAATCTTATCAAATACATGCAAAAAAATTAATTTGGATAGTTTACTTTGTTTAGAAACTTTTTTATCTCTTGTATTTTTTTGATAAAACTCACCGATTTGAAATTAAAAAATAAAATGTAAAGCATTACATGTCAGGACAAAAAACATTTTCTGATAAAGAATCTAGTGGGCTGCTGTAATTTTTTTAGGAAAAAATCTAGTCGGCCGCTGTTACTTTTTAGGATGTTCCTAATATTATTTTATTTGACATTACTCTACTGCAATACGTTATTATCTAGATGATTCTAGATAAATCAAATCTCAATGTCAAATCTAAAAATGTTTTTTGTCCTGACATGTAATGCTTTACATTTTATTATTTTTTAATTTCCAATCGGTGAGTTTTATCAAAAAAACACAAGAGGTAAAAAAGTTTCTAAACAAAGTAAACTATCCAAATTAAGGCATTTGCATGTGTTTGATAAGATTTTTCTTTAAATTTCGTTAACAAGAATGATAGGGGTAGTTTATTTCAACCCCTTCCACTCATTTTAAAAAGTAAAAAATTACCTGAAAGTGTGTTTTCATAACAGTAATGCTTCCATAAAATTTCATTAGTCTATCTCTTCTCGTTTTCAAGATAAAAAATAAAAACATTATTTTTCCGCCATCTTTGTACCACGATATCTCCCTAATGGTTGACTTTTGACCCAACGTTTATAAAGCAAACTACCCTTTATTTTGAACAAGGAATCACCCCCTAAAGTTTTTCGCATTTGTTTTGAAACACCCTGTATACAGAGAAGACCAAGCTACTAGTAACATAGCAAGTTGCCGGACGAATTTACGTTTACCCGTTTTGCGTTCGTACTCGAGATTCACTGCCGGCTAGTCGGCTGGTCAGGCAGTACGCAGTTGCAGTTGTGCTTGGACGGGTCGGTCGTGACAGACTAGGAATACGACTCGAGGAGTGCCGAGTATTTATTATTTTCATTTTAAGTGTTTACCTTCACTTAAGGTAACATTTAAAATGAAAATACTTAAATATTTATTATTTGAGTGTGTTTACAAGCCAAAACTAAAAATAAATAAGTTCTCTAAACCCAAAATATTACTCTAAATAAAAAAAAGGTGTTTTATTATAACAAGTGTTCAAAAAGACCATCTCCTTGTGCTAGACAGAAGCCTAGGCGGTCGTAAAATCCCCGTCTAACATTGGCTAACATATTAGGGCCAATAGTTTGGAAAGCCTCTCGTATTTTTACTTGAAGCTCATCCAAATTATTAGCCCTATTATGACCATACACTTTAAATTTTACATAACCTCACAAAAATAAGTCATTGGGAGAAAGATCTGGTGATCTAGCGGGCCACAATATAGTTCCATATCCACTAATTAAACGGTTGGGAAAAGTATTGTTTAAATATTCGTGAACAATACGGGCATTGTGGGCAGGACAACCACCTCAGCAATTTGATTACTTGAAAACGTGGGATTTTGATCCGCGGTAGCACAAATGAACACTTGCGTTAACTCCTGTTCTTCATTAATCAACACATCAGGCTTTTTTTGTTTTTGTGGGAACACGCACCCATGTGTTTCAAAATTATTAATAACTCTTGATACAGTAGGTAAAGATGGAATTGGCTTGTCTACAAAAGTTTGTGGAAAAATTGTTTGTATATCCCGATAAGACCTATTTTGGACATACCATTTTACAATTTGAGTTTTCTCACGAACTTCGTAAACATCCATTATTTTACTTAAAAAATAAATTTTACACGAGAACTGTCGCGAGAATCTATGTATTCGTTTTGGCTATTAAAACATGAATAAATACAAATTCTGAAACATTCTTATCACATATCTACCTATTTTTATTTTATCGCATTTTTTCGCCTGCTTTTTATCCGGCGGACGGGTATACGCTAATTCGTCCGGTTTTGCCTATGTTACTACTACTGTGGTCCGGTCTGTATATTTTAATAATACTATATTTTAATAATGTTTAAAAGTAGTATAACTCTACAATGAAAACTGCGTCTTAATATCCAAATAATATTTTATAGTTATATTTGTAATTAATTTTTGTTTCTTAAAATATTTTGATTAAAAGAAAATATGTCTGCCGGTCAAGCTTAATCATGTAATTAAAATTTTATTTGATATGAACTATACATGAGCAGTTTATAGTTTTTTATAACAACGATTCCAATATTATTTCATTGCAATCAACATGAACGGTAAACGGGATAGTGTGAAATAAATTTGACCGACAGTTGGACTGATTTCTTTAGAAATTTGAAAAAACCGTTTATAATGCACCAAGCCACTATACAGTTTGATTTGACCACAGACTTAATTAATCCAATATAATTATTCCAACAAGATTTGACTACGTCATAAAGGAAAAACTAATTTTGTACAGTAAGTTAAGTTCCTTTACCTGTGTGAACTCCAGGATCACTTTTCTTATCGTCAATAATGTAATGAACACCTAAAGTTTTTAAATGCGGAATGAGAACGCACGGATCGCATCCCGACGCATCTGGATCAACCGTAACCGCTCCGATGCTAAACAATACTCCCTTTTTCTGTACGTGGCTTTGGAATTGAAGTAACGTGTGAAGCAGGCTTAAGGAGTCTATACCGCCAGAGAGACACACCATCACTTTATCACCTGTAAAAAATATAATATTTATTTAGTTCATTGATATTATGGCTGAAAAATTAACGCTTTAAATAAATTTGGGGAATTTTATATTAGAACATTAACATTAGACTCAAAAGTCATTAGAGAACAACGGCATACGGTCGAGTCGGCCTACAAACACGTAAACGTTTACGTACGGATGCGCATTTCTTCTATTTTTTATTTTTTATACACGTAAAAGATTCTTTACGTCTACGTATACGTGCCAGAAGCAGCCGACTCGACCGTATGCCGTTGTTCTCTATTGACAAACTGGTTTCCATTTGAATTCTAGAACATGCAAATAGTATATGGTTTTATTCTGAGTAAAAACGATACTTTTTGTAGCGATGCTGTACGTTGACGTACAGGCGAGGCACAAAAAGTAATTTTTACTCCGAATATGTTCTATTCGGAGTAAAAATGACTTTTTGTTGGGGAGTAAAAATTACTTTTTTAAATTATTTCAAACGTTCCAAATAATATAAAAAAGATTTTAAAGTAATTCCTGGTAAGTCATATGTCAATTAATAATATATTTTCGTACCCTTGTGCTTAGGCGTAATAGTTATTTACAGTACAAGTGGGTTTATGAACATGATTACAACAACGAGTGTGAACGATTAGAACGTTCTAATCACACAAGTGTTGGAATCAAGTTTAAACGCACGTGTCATGTACAACGTTTTATCTACAACCGAAAAATAAGAAAATACTGTTTTAATTTTCGTTTATTAGTCGCCCACCTTTAACTATGACATTTGTCACATTTTTTTAATTATAATTGTGGAGAATTTTTACCTTCTTTCATTATTATAAAAACTAGTTGTGTTATAGAGTTATAACACCACTAGTGTTATGAATCTCATAACGTAACTGAAATACTAAAAAAATAGTGATGTACGTTATAACTAAACGGTTGTAGATAAAAGTACTTTACGCATGCCTAGGCGTTAAAATGACTTTTTTATATTGTCAATCACAATAATACATTGTATATTAATTAAATAACTTTTTAGATTTATGTTTCAGTGCCTTAATACTGAAACTTTTTCCCAATTACGAAGTACTCCCGTGTTATGGAAAACCGCTTGTATGATGAGTGAAACAAGTTAAACACTTTTTGGTTAATATTTGTAAATAGGGTACTCATATACAGAGTGTCCCCATATGTCATGGACATAGAATAACTACGTATTTTTCGAATCAAAATAAGTTCATTCGGCACAATTTATCTCTGTTTTTTGTGCGTTAAATGGACATCAAACTTTAAATATATCATGTTTTAAGATATTTTAAAAACCGATATTCTGCCTAGGTTTGGATTTCTGCTAAACACTTTGACATTTGATTTTCACAAAAAAAAAAAAAAATTACAGAGGAAGGATAACAACTACGCAACTCTACACAAATTCTAGTAGAAATATTTTTCAACTTCGCTCTGATTTAGCCACTCTACTTGCACACAGAAGTTCAGTAGCTCGTCATGCGAAATTTAAACTGCGCATCCTAGTGCGCACCATAATTTACGCGCACCACATTTTCGATATACCGGGTCGTCTCAAAAGAGGCTCAGACCTATAACTTTTTTATTCGTTCAAATAAAAAAACGAAATTTGGTATGTTAGTATATGATATAAATTAGGAGTGATTGACGGTATTCAATTGTTTTTGGTCACTTCCTGTGTCACCGGAAATGACTACAACTTTTGATTTTTAAATAGCCCCTCGATATTTTTTTTTTACTTTATTCGATAGAAAATGACCTATCATACGTCAACTATTGACATTTTCGCATCTGGTTTGTTTGAAATTGTAACATGCTGTTCATAACGAAAATTAATTTGGCTCGAAATACCAAGTGTGTGGTACCAAAAAAAAATGGTTGTTCGTTTTGAAACATTTGAGATATGATTAAAAATACGATTTACGATTTGGGTATCTTTTAACCGCCCAGGACAAGACACGAAAAACATTATGAAGACGATGAAATATATTTTTCCAAGGCTTCATGATTAAAAATTATTGTTTTTAACACAGTCATGACACTCTAGATTGATGTACAATATTTTTTTAAGTCAAAATGTCAAAATTTGACATATATGTCATTCTATTCAGAGTGTCATTTTCTATCGAATAAAGCAAAAATATACCGGGGTACCATTTAAAAATCAAAAGTTGTAGTCATTTTCGGTGAAAGAGGAAGTGACCAAAAACAATTGAATACGTCAATCAATCCTAATGTATGTCATAAACTAACATACCAAATCTCGTTTTTTTTATCTAAAAAATTTAAAAAAAGTATAGATGAGCCACTTTTGAGACACACCCGTTATATCCCCCCCCCCTCCTTGATACCCACAAATAATTAATAAAGACCACCTTATAACTGAAGAGTAATAATAAATTCAACTTACCATCTTTAATCATTTTAAATTCGCCTATCGCGTCCATTACAGGATTCCACAAATTCTTTTCCGGGCAGTTCCATCTCCGGGCAGCCAGATGTTCCAACGTATTCCTATCGTCGCTCATATCCCTATGAATTGGCGGTTTATGTTTCTGCAACGTGGAATACTTAATCTCCGACTCCGATTTCCGATGACCCGATCTCGAATCCGAATTGCTCCTGGTCTTAAGTTCTCCAACACTACAAGACGGAAAATGTTCGTGCTCTTGGAAGGACATGTTTATACCGCTATCCTGCGAACTTATACTAGCCGCAGTGGAGGTAGACAAGATTTTATTTTTGTTCTTCCCGCTGTCCTGCTGGTCTTCCTCCGATGATTTCAGTTTGTTAGAAGATGAGCTTATTAGGTTGATAACGGTGTCGCTGCTACTTCCGGGCGTGTAGTTCTCATCCGGACTGGTTTCGTGCTCGAAAGGAATCAGTTTGGGGTCGGAGGAGAGGCTAGATCGGGTGTACGTTAACTGATTGTTGTCGGGAGTGATAAAAACGTCCACTGCACTGACCACGTCCCGGATCTCGGACTTGACCTCGTTGGCCATCTCGATCGAGATTTTTTCCAAGTACTCGGCAACGGCGTTGGAAGAAATGGAATCGCTTCTACCGTCCTCGCTACCACTACCTATTAAAAAATATCAGTATTAATATATGATTAATGGTGCAAAAAGGGCTTAGATAACGAAAATATCAAAACGAAAAATTATTCAGAATTTCAAAATTAAGTAAAAATTGACATTGATTAAAAATTTTAGAAATCTGTATATTCAAGAATTATACATCAGAGTGGTCCGAATTGTATTCGGGAAACTTCGGCATCGTATATTCTGCAGATAAAAATAGTGAAAAAGTTCGCATATAGTTCAGAAATTATTATAGTAGATAATATGCCCTAAATGCTTCGTTTCGGAAATACAGGGTGTAGAAGGGGGGTAGAAATTTTTATTTCGATTTTCTTAAAATAATTTCTGAACTCAGGTCAATATTTGGATGAAAATTGGTGTCTAAGTATTTTTACCGGGTTGTCAATATGACTCCTACTTGTAGGGAGCACCACCCAAGAGCGCCACCTACATTTTGTTAACTGGTTTGAAGAGTAATAAATTTTCGTCCGTACCTGTATTATACTATTGAGTAAAAAATATACATCCTGTGTGTTTTTTAAGTAAAAAACTGGCGCCGGGAGGCACGTATAGCCGCCCATACTAAAATATGTTAATAAAAAGTTGGTAGGCAGTTCTTTTAGTATCAAAGTAAAGAAACTTCTCAATTTTTTAGTTAAAATCGGTTTAGCGAATTATATCCACGTAGCTGGGTACGTCACCCGCCTTTGACGTCACTGCTACCTCAGCAGTAGAAGCTTATAAATATAAGTTACATTTATATTTTCTCATCTTTTTGTTAGTACTGTTCAACCAAACATATTAATAAACTGATTAAGTCTCTGTGTTGTTTTTTAAAAAGTAATTGTCCCGGTCACGAAAGAAAACTGGCGCAGTCGGTAGGATTTCGTTTTTCGGGTGATGGTTTCGTTTTTCGGGTGATGGTTTCGGTGGTTTCCGTTTTTCGTTGCTTCGTTTTTCGTTTCTTCTTAACCTAACTGGTGTTGGCTATGTTTGTCCTCGACCAGGTCCTTATTCTAAGCTGGTTTCGGCGATGCTTGTCCTTTGCCAGGTGTTGGACTTTCGGCGATGCTTGTCCTCTATTCCAACGGTGTCTTTGGGCTGTTTCTTGCTTTTCACTGTCTCGATCCGTCCGTTTTTTGGGTTTTACCAATTTAATCCGCGTAACGGGCACCAACTACGATTTTTGTTAGATGGCTTGGCAAATCCTACCGACTGCGCCAGTTTTCTTTCGTGACCGACACAATTACTTTTTAAAAAACAACACAGAGACTTGATCAGTTTATTAATATGTTTGGTTGAACAGTACTATTACACAGTACACAGTACATTACAATAGTACACAGTACACAGTACTATTACTATTACAAGATAAACGTATTTCACAATTCTATTGTTCAGAGTGATGAATTGTTCAAAGAAATAAATTCTGTTTCACAGTATTTAAAGAACTCTAAACTACCTTTTAAACCTGAACATATAAATTTAATACTTTTTGAAAAAACTATAAATATTAAAAGTTATAGTGAGGCAAATAAAATATTTGTTATTTTAGAAATACCTATTGTGGAAAATGATAGTTATAATTTATATCATCTTTACCCATTTCCTGTAAAAAATAATAATTCCCTAAATATAATAATACCTAATACAAAATACTTAATATTTAATGAACAGAATTACGCGTTTCTGGACAATAAATGTGAAGAAGTGACTCCAAGTGAATTTATCTGCAAAGACTCTAATATAGTTAAGATATCTAAAAATAATCCATGTGAAATTGAACTTTTAAAATATAATAAATTTATTTCTAATTGTCATTTAACACCTGTTGAAATTTTAGAAAATAAAGTTCAAAAAATTGAACAAAATAAATGGATAGTTATATGTCCTAAACAAACTATTGCAGTTCAGTATTGTCAAAGTAATCATGAAAATATACCTTTATTAGGAAGTTACATTATTGAATTAAATTCTGATTGCGAAATAAAAATCGATGATGTAATGATTAAAAATTTAGGTGATACGAAATTTAATTATAAAAATATTCAATTGCCAAAATTAAATTTTACAAAGATGTCAGAAAAATCTATAAATAAATTAAAACCATTAAATATAGATTCTATTGATTTAAATAATATATATCCTATTAGAAATATAGAAAATGATTTAGAATCGATTAAACCATTTATTTTTGAAACTAGTATTAATATTTGGGTTATTATAATGTATGTCTTATTTATATTTGTTTTAATTTATATATTGTATAAATGTCAGATATTTAACAAATTTAAAAGAAGAATTTTAGAAGAAAAAGAAGAAATTCCACTCTAGGAAAATCCTGCACCGAACCCCAGAATTTTCCACTTGTGAGGGAGGAATTATATCCACGTAGGGTATATCCACGCTGGGTACGTCACCCGCCTTTGACGTCACTGCTACCTCAGCAGTAGAAGCTTATAAATACAAGTTACATTTATATTTTCTCATCTTTTTGTTAGTACTGTTCAACCAAACATATTAATAAACTGATCAAGTCTCTTTTTTAAAAAGTAATTGTCCCGGTCACGAAAGAAAACTAGCGGTTTTGGAGTTATCGTGTTACAGACGGACAGACAGACAGACACCATGAAAATATTTTGTGTTTAGGTCATTTATGACCCAAATAACTCATTTTGAGTGAAATTAAAAAAATTAAAACTTTTTTTTTGCCGATCTTAATGGCCTACCATACCTATTGGTATGGTCGGCTAAAAAGGTCTCTTGGTACAAATTGGCTATGAGTATTGGTTCTCAAAATATTTGGAATCGAAATGATTAATACATGTCATTATTGACAATAATAAAAAGAAAAATGAATGAATTTGGAAATAATGAATTTGGAAATTATTTTATTATTAATTGGTTATTGTGTGAAAGATTCAACAGAAACTGTTTTATCATAATTTTTTGTAGATAAAATTAGAATATAAAAAAATTCAAATTTATCATTTTAGTCAAATAACTGTCTATAGCCAACATGTTTATTTTTTGTCAATGATGACACGCATTATTGATAACTCCTATTCGTAATATCTTGAGCTCGTAGCGATTTTTACCAAGAGATATTTTTTCCGTAAAAAAAATGGCGGAAATGTATATTTTTTCACCCAGTAGTTAAATACAGGTACTGACGAAAATGTATAACCCTTCAAAGCAGTTAAAACGTGTAGGTGGCGCCCCCACACGTTTATAGCTAAAGTTATATTGGTTTGTCAAAAGTCATGTAGTCATATTATGTTGGTGTGTCAAAAAACACTCAGACACCAATTTTCATCGAAATATCTATGTTACAAAATATACCAAATTATTCGTAAAAAAATGCTTTTCTCAAATAGGCTAATGAGCCACCCTTGCTCCTTTTGAAAAAATTGAGATATGATTAAAAATACGATTTAGGCATCATTTAACCGGCAAGGACGAGACACTAAAAACATTAGACGATCAAATATATTTTTTCTATGGGGCCTTGATTAAAATTAGTGTTTTTAACGCAGTCATGGCACCCTAGATTGAAATTTAGAATACAATTTTGTTTTAAGCAATCATTTAAAAATCAAAAGGAGTAGTCATTTCTGGTGAAACAGGAAGTGGCTGAAAAGGATTCAATACGTTCAATCAATCCTAATTTATGTCATATACTAACATACCATCGTTTAACCACCGTTTACCTAAACGGTAGTTAAAGTTATAGGGGTAAGCCACTTTTGAGTCGCACCCGGTAGAGTATTTAGGTAACAATATTAAAGTGTCCCCTATATATTTTCTTACCATTCCTTTCATAGAAGAACGAATTATCCCTGTCGCTGTCAGTATTCTCCAAAACATCCTCCACCTTCGAGATAACTTCTCTTATTTCAGATTTAATATTCGTTGCTAATTCTTTGGTCATTTCAGTTACGTAGGTTTGAAGATCTGGTACCGGCGATGCCCTACCAATCTATAACAGACAATTACTAATGAAGATGTCCAAGAGGATCAGAAAATAATAAAGCTACCTGACTACAATCCAATGTGCTAGAAGATAACATGTTCAGACTATGTGTAGGTGACAAGTTGGATTCCGAATCCAACGAGTGCAGTTCGTTTTGACTGCTGTAGCTAAACTGACGCTGTCTTAAGCCTCCCATTCCTAAACTGACTCGAGTTTGAGGGCTCAGAACAGGAGGTGAGACGTTCGGGTGGCCCAAACTTAGACACTCTAAAAAATTTGAGAATAATAATGATACGTTTCAGGGAAGGAAATTTCACCGGAACTCCGCAATATAAATAAGTTATTTTTAGTAAAATGGACATATTTTTAAATTTTAATATTCCAGTTATTGAACTTTTATTTCATGCCTGATTGATATTTTTTAGTTTTTTTTATCGTTTTATATCGAAAAATAATAATTTGTAAATTAGCTGTTAAGCTCAATAGACAAACCAATTTTTTTGGAACAAGGAAGAAATTGGCACTTAATTGACAAATAGACCAGAAAATATTTGCTGCTAATTTAGTGACAAATATATAATAAATCATCTCAATAAAACTCACCTATCTCGGGCAAAATTTTGTTGTTGCAGCAAGCTTGTCGAGCTGACTGTTTCGCCTACAGCAAAATTAACTGAGGGCTGGGATATATGAGGATAGTATAAACCGTTGACGTCTTGCAGAAAATATGGCACTGGAGATGAACATGTCAGGACTTTTGGATCATCAATTGATGGTAAACTGGAAAAATACCATAATCAAATCTTTGATTTTAAATAATATATTGCGATCTATTAATATACAGAGTGAGTTTCCTACGATGTTCTCTATGGGTATCTCAGAAACTAGTGGAGATAGAGAGTCGGTTAAATGGGGAAAGAATTGCAGTTTTGTGGGGTCATAAATATGCGCCTTTCAGATTTTTTAAAAAATTCATGGTTTACTAGATATTTTGAAGAAAACAAATTTTGGCTATTTTAAAAATTGACTCTAATTCCACTATAATCTATTTTAGACAAAAAGTTTTCAGATAAAAGTTCTAGATAATCCCATCCCTAATGAGTTTGTGTTCTCCGATTTTTTCTAAAGTCTGTCATTTTTGACATATGACACAAACATATGTTTTTTAAATGGAAACCATAGTTGGCTATAACTTCATAAAAAGCGCCATTTTTTAAGCTTTTCGGTGATATAAGGTATAATATGTTTTCTTTTTCGAAAAATTACTGAGTTATAGTCAATTCTTATAATTTTTAAACAATTTCACATAATTAGCCATGGAAACAAGGGCAATCGTCGTTGCTCTCAGAAATGTGAAAGTGTCACATCCACACTTTGTAAATTAAAGTTAACAAAAATCGTATGTATGAATTTTTCAATTGAAGAAAAGCGTGTAGGATTATGGGTCCAACTTTTTTTGGCTAATTCTTATCTTTCTTGACTTATCTTACTTAGTTGGCATGGTATTCAATCCTGTTATGATTTATAACTTATAAAAAGAAAATATATTATTAAAACAAACAACCAAGATATTGGCTTGTATCCATCTTAAGTGGGACACCCTGTATATAAAAAAATATTATATCTCTAACTAAAAAAAACCTTTATGGGTTATTTCTCCACTGCACTGCAAGAAAACATAGGTATATAATAAAATATGCCATATAGGTATAGACATTTTTTATCTTTAACTATTATCACAGTATTATCAAAAATATTTCTTAAGAAAGCCATATGTATTTAAAATGTCATGGATTATTTGGCACTCTTTCATTTCAATGTAACATAAATTTTGAAATAATGTTGAAACTTATAATAATTATTATTTATAACTAGATAGCTACATTTGCTTACCTGTAATGACGGGGTGAGCCACCACTGGATAAATTGTGAGAATGGTGAGATTGAGAAACAACATGTTGATGCTCATCAGTATGTTTTTCGCCCTTCTTCGAGCCATTGCTCGCTCCAGGAGCGAACGGCACCTTTTGTTTGACATTTTGCGCGTTGCTAGTTAAGAGAGACTGTGCTTCGTGCGGCATCATAAACCACCTAAACAGTAGCGAAACAGATAAACGTAGAGAAATAGATACTTTCTGAGATTATAGGGGCAAACAAACCTGAGTTTCTCTCCTCGAGAGTCGAATACAATTCCTTGGTCCGGATAAGGAATTCTGTTGGCCGTTTTTCGAGCTTTGTTGAATAAGTTTCTGGCCGTTTGTAAGCACTCGGAGTGACTTTGAGGAAATAGTCCGGGGCCGGATATTCTGCGCTCGTGCATTGTCATTTTGCCATCAACGTATCTAAACAAAGAAAAAACTATTTTCCATACATGTCTGTATATACAGGGTGGTCCGAACTGTATTCCGGAAACCTCGACAGCATATTCTGCAGATAAAAATAAGTAAAAAAGTTCGTATAAATATATGTCCTAAAATGGTATGTAGGGTGTAGAAGTTTCATTTTTAATTCGATTTTATCCAAATAATTTCTGAAGTAACGTCAATATTTGAACGAAAATTGGTGTTAGGGAGTTTTTTGACATGAGAAATTTGATTTTGATGTCAATATGGCTCCTACTTGTAGAGGGCGTTACCTACATATTTTTTAATTGGTTTGAAGAGTAATATCTATTCGTCCGTACCAGTATAAAACTACTGTGTAAAAAATATACATTTGCGACGTTGTTTTTTACGTAAAAAAAAGTCTCTTGGTAAAAATCGCTACGAGTAATCAAATGGTTCTCGAAATATTTTTTGGAATCGAAATGATCAGAACCTATCATCAAATACTTATTAAGCTGAAATCATAAATTTGAAATGTTTTTGAGCCAAAAGTTAAACAGAAACTGTTTTATCATTATATTTTCGAAGAAAAACTTAATTTAAAAAGTAAGAAATTCCCAAATTTATAATTTCAGTCAACAACAAACTGACATAATAACTATATCTACTCTAGAACGAAGAATTAACTATATATACCTATTCAACATGTTTATTTTTTGTCAATAATGACATGTACTGAGGACGCTCGCATGTACTGCTCGTAGTGATTTTTACCAAGAGACACTTTTTACGTAAAAAATCACGAAAATGTATATTTTTTCACTCAGTAGTTTTCACACATTACTCGTTACTCTTCAAAACAGTTAAAATGTTAAAACACACGTACGTGGCGCCTGGCGCCCCCTACAAATAGGAGCCATATTGGCATCAAAATCAAATTTCTCATATCAGAAAACTTGCAGACACCAATTTCCATCCAAATATTGACGTTACTTCATAAATTATTTGGAAAAAATCGAAATAAAAATGAAACTTCTGCACCCTGTATCTCCAAAACTATATAAGCACTTACATATTATATAAACTGTTTTACTTATTTTTATCTGCAGAATATGCTGCCGAACTATATTACAATAAATTCAAAATAATAGTTAGATCCTATAGTAAAACTACTTTTATTTCCAATTTGTTTTACTATATATACTATGTATTTCATATTTAAATTACTAAAAAAACTTAAATAATAACTAGTAGATAATATTTATCTGTCGATCATATATTTTTGTAAATTGAAGACTTCCAAGTAAATCATTTTCTATGTGCCAAAATCATTATTTCGAGATAAACAACATTTTTTATTACATAACCAATGTATAAGAACCAGACGAGAATTTATTTCAATACAATTAATACTCGTGGCATTTTAGTCCATGTTGTTGGTAATGGACTCAGAACCTCGCAATTAGTGAAATAAATTAGTGGTTTCAATTATATTTTATACTTTTTAGTTTAAGATCATTCACAATATTTGAAAAACAATTAAAATTAATAGACTATACTATCAACAGCTTGCGTTAGTCAGTTGTATTCATAGAGAAAGCCTAATATTTAGCTTATAAAACAAACATTTGATTTATAACCCCAATAATTTCTCTTGGCGGAAGATAATCAAAGATCAAAATGACATTTCTCGCAAATTTTGAAGTAAAATTAGTGGAAAAGTTAAAAATGTGGTAACTTTTTCCACTAACTGAAAATTCCTAACAGTAATTTTAACGTTTTGAATGCTTACATTCAAATTAGGGGAAGAAACTTCTAAGCCAATTGAAACCACTAATTTGTTCCACTAATTGCGAGGTTCTGAATGAAGCTTTTGGACATTTTACATATAAAACATGACAAACCAATTTTTTGGCACTTATTATTTACTTCAAGTCTTCAATTATTTAATCAATTATCAGTTTAAAAAAATGAAACTGTGTTAAGCTTGATTTTCATGCATCCGTTGTCCGACGATACGATAATTCTAAAATTAATATCGTAGTATATATAATTATAAAATTAATATCGTATCATCGTATCGTCGGACAAAGGATGCATGAAAATCAAGCTTTAGAGTCACAAAAATATTGCTTAGCATATTTAGTGTTAAAATCAAATGGGCGATAATATTCAGGTGGGTGGAAATAGAATTATTGTCAGAGTCACAAATTATTTATGACAATAAGCATAATACATTTTTAATTAACTAATGTTTGGCTTTTTTAAAATTTAATGCTTTCTAACGGACCAAAGACGCATTTTTGTATAAAATGAAACGTGTCCAATTAGCTTATTTTGATTTGAAAAATACGTACTTCATTATATCATACTCTATATCATAATTTCAAAAACATAATTTCTATTTGATTACACGTAGACATACCTCACTGCTGAAAGCCTATTTCTATCTCTCTGTATGGTATTGGTATGATGTCTCCATTCTCCTGTGTCGAGATCAACGATATACTGTGGAAGCAGTTTCCATCCCTCTGTGGCCACCATTTTGACCGCCTCCATTACGAACGCCAGTTCCGCATCGTTTATAAAATATGGAAGACAAATGCGGGTGAAACCGGGCCTCAGTAATTCCAGCGACGAGTTTTCTACTCCTAAGTTAAGACTTGATAGTCTCCTAGAGAGGAAAAGTTGATATAGAAACATTCTTTGGTGTTAAGAACTGAATTACAACTTATAGGTTTGGTACATTTCAGTTGATTTTAAAAATTCAGACCGCAGCGCTCGATGCGGCCGAAATCAGAAGTTTTCGGCTCTGTATTTCACGCAGTTCTAATGTTGATCGCATTAAAACAGGGTTGGAAAAAATCACGATTTTCATAAAAAAAATAAAAAAAAACAGATTTTTTTTATTTAAATCAGATTTTTTTTTGTGATTTTAATAGAAAACATTATTTAAATCGGATTTTGCATATAATTAGAACTTAAAGTCCCATCCTAAAAGGCGAAATCTTCATAACTCTGGGCAATACTGATAACATTAACAATTCTACGGCGCGTGTCATTTTCCCTCATCGGTCACCAATATATTCCGCAAAAAAAGTCGCTCGCTTCAGATCAAAAGGATTTTTTTTTGAAATGTCACAAGAGTATTAATTTTTCTCATTTCTAAGCTTAAGATAAAAGTACAAAAATATATTATTAAACTGATATTAAGCGTCAATTTCAACGAGTCTACAAATTGTTACTCGATTACTTACAAGGTATTACTTTTTATATTATTTGCAACGTTTGAAATTGATGAAAAAATTATTTGTAATGTTTGAAAAAATATAGTATCTATATTCTTTTCGGAGTAAAAATGTACTTTTGTGCCTTCCTGTTTACGCTAGTCTGTCAAACGTATACAACCTCGTCAAATAAAGTTTAATTTTCACACATTACACAATACACTATATTGTTCGGAAATAGTCTTAAATCGGGAATGAAATTAGTATTATTTATTGTCAAATTGTAAAATACTGCAGGTCGAAATGTCGGTAGAAATTTGGAAAGAACTAGAAGATAAATTGATGAAGGCAGAAGTTCAAAAAAGACGTATAACAGCATATTTTCTCACCATTTGAACATATAGTCTAACCAGTGGCGGTCTAAAGCCTGTCGGGGGCCCTCACGGGGAGGCAAAGCTAAATGTGGCCCCCGGTCTGTTTAGATAATGATATACTTCTAATGCACATTTTGTAAAAATTGAATGACGTAAGTATGTATAATGGTTGACAAAATTCAAGTATTTATACAGGATGTCTCACGCTGAGCCTGCGTTAGAAGTTTCTAGAGAACTACAATATCTAGATACAAGATTTTGTGCATGCCATTGTTTCACAATGAGATCTATCGATTAAAAATATTTTCAATATGGCGGAACTTTCGGAAGTACCGGAAGTTGACAGCAACTTTCTTATTTTAAATGGGTGACCCCATTTTTTTATTACATACTTAAATTCTCTGTAAAATTTTATGAATTTTGATATTAAACACTCTATACCTATCTAACGTTAACCGTTTTTGAGAAAAAAAATACTTATAGTTTTTGGGGGAAAAAAACTACCTGTCAAAAATATGTATATAGCCTAAACGTCAAATTTAGTGATTACCACAGCCACTGTGCCATAAAGAGAAGACATGTGGCTATCTATGTCAAAAATTAAATTGTCCGAATGTCATATAATAACTTGCCGCAGCTGTCATGGAATTGAGCGATTAAAAAATTATCATAAATCATTTTTTTATCAAAGGGAAATGTACTTTTTTTATTTCACTAGTGAAAAGGCTTTCGATACTTTCGTTTTTAAAATTTGTTACTTTTTGACTATACATGTTCCTGTACCTAAAATAAATCGTTTTTAAGTTATTTAAGATTTAGCTTTAAATGGTATATTTTTCTTGATTTTAACCAGTGACCTATGACAGTATATAATCGATCATCATTTCCAAGCTAACCAACTTTGCGCTGTTTTTTTTCGATCGTACGGTATATTATTAAAATATCAACTATTAGATATCACTAAAGAACGAAAATACGAGATATATTTATATAAATACACTTTTTAAACTTTTAAGGCAGCAGTAGTTATAATATAGGAAATTCAAATAATTAATTTTCTGACAGATGGAAATAAATTGTCTGACTGTTTGACACTTAATGTCAAAGGAAGCTAGATAAAATCAAGAAAAATATGCGTTTTCAAACTAAATCTTAAATAACTTAAAAACGATTTATTTTAGGTATAGGAATATGTCTAGTTAAAACGGAACGAATTGGAAAACCTTTTCACTAGTGAAATAAAAAAGTGGGTTTCCATTTGAAAAAAAAATTAGCCCCTAAGAACATTACCCCTTGATTTAACTCCCTAAATAGAAAATGCCATTGACAATTACTGGGGCCTGATAATTGATAATTAAGTAAATATCTGCTTACATTTATACTGTTTATAGTTGGCGTATACATACGTATGGTTTGCATACTCCACCTACAAACTGCTAACTACTGAACACATATTGGTCTTGTTTGCCAGTTGAATAAAAAATTACTTATGAAGATTCGGAGGCCCCTAAAACACGGGGCCCGGGGCAGACCGCCCCCCCTTTGTCCGCCAGTGAGTCTAACATCAAAAGAACCCCTTTTTCTGCACTAGAGGTTGCGAATGAAATATATTAGAACAGCGTTTTTTTGTCACTTCTTACTCACTTGTATATAAATTTCAAAATAAATCCCTACCCTTTAGAAGTCTAATGAATTCACACGAAATTACTTCAAAAATCGGTCCAACATTTTAATTGATGAATAGAATATGTAGCTCTGTTTTTTTTTCTCAGGTAAGATTTCGACAGACGATGACAGAAGAAAAGCAGATGACGTCCCATACCAATCTATTTATTTTACTAAAAAAAGTTTCTAATAATTTTTAAGTTATCTATGGATGGGTTTAAATATAAATCCGTCATGCGTCGTGTCTTGATGTTTTTAACAAGTTTTATTGGTTTATTTAAAAAATGACAGATCGTATTTCAATTTTATTGGTTTGACGGAACGATGAACGATAAACGGACGCCGATGGGTATGAACTCGCCTTTAGATTTTTGTCATTTTTGACGCTTGTCAAAGTCTTGCCAAATTATAGGTTATAATTTTGTGTCAACTTTTGTTAAATACCCTGCGTTTTGGAAGATGATGCATTTTCATTCGTATTATTACGTGTGTTTTGTGTCTTTTGAAGTCAAGTGGAGGAAAAATCGAGTGAAAATTAACTGTAGACCCAGAGCACAGTTTATGGTTAATACTCGCTGCCCAGGCAGAAAGTCTTATACACCCCATCGTTAAAGTTTGTATACCATCTCGTCGTAGATAAGTGCCATCTCGTATATGGTAGAAGGATCAAACTAAACACATACTAAAAACTGGAGTAGCTGAAAAATATCGACATCACACGATAGGTAAATAATGGATTTTAGTACTGCAGAAAAATAATGTCAAGAGGTACTGGTTTAAAAAAATTAAGATTAAAGTTAATTAATCAACCTTTAAGGTATAGAATTTGGTAGGTGTTATTATTAATAAAATAGTTTGTTTTATTTACCTATGTTGTTTTATTTATTCCTGTGGAATATTACAAATTTGTATTTGTACATAAGTTATATTGATAAATATAATCATAAATGCGGATAGTTTCATAAAACTTGAAAGTAAAAATAGTTCTTTTTTTATATATTTTTTGGTATGTAGTGTCTTTTTCTTGTTTGTTTTGTATTAACACATACCGGTTTTATTAAATAAAATAACTCGATTACATTTTTCAGTTTTATACAGTTTTTTCACAATATTTTGAAGTAATCACTTGTCATCTTGTCAATCAAATTTTAAATATTTCCTGCTATGCGTTCCAGTTGTACCAACTTATTTCTTTGTAAAATAAAATAAACTACTTTGAAATTAAAATGACAGACACATCTATCACTGTCAAGGATCTTCTCGTTGGACAGACTATATATGTGTTATACAAATCATTTTTTATATAGTTTTATTACATTTACAATTATTTTTCGATTTATTAAAAATATTTAAACGTTACAATAGCAAATGTAACATTTTATTTAACGACTAGATATAGGGTATTTGTAAAGTTTTAAAAAAGATGATTTGTTTATTTAAGTCACATGATTAAAATTAAAAAAATCACTTGATTTAAATCATGCCAACCCTGCATTGAAATAATATTAAAATAGTCGCTTTCTCATAATATTTAAGTGTTTTGGTTTTAAATAATTCAGTTTTTACTGAAACTATTAAACACTAATGCCGGGTCCACACAAAGGCGACAAAAATTAAACACGATTTTGAGACAAAAACAAGACAAACTGAGACAACAAAAAATGGGGAATTCAAGACAAACTTGAGAGAAATTGTCCACATCGCAAGGACAGAAGTACAACAAAGTCAAATGTTTATTTGTTGTGAATGGGTGTTAATAACCATGTGTGATTTCACTGGTCTACTACTGGTAGCACACGCCATCGACACTGCTGCGGTGACAACTGGTCGTAAAATATACGAACAAAACATAGACACTGATCTTTACTGACTCGAGAAGGGACACTGAAAAGTCTCCGAATTTTGAAACAAAACAAAAATGAGAGAAATATGTCGCAGAAATGTATTGGATTTGTCGCAATTTTGTCGTAAAACATAAATGTTCCTATCTTGTCGTTGTTTTGTCTGCTTGGTCTGGACCCGGCAGAAGCTACGAGGTTTATGTGGTATAACGCTGTTTTGAGTACTAAAAATTAAGTGAAAAAGAACCCGAACTGGGCGTTGCACAGTGATGCTATATCCGAGAAAATTAGTAGAAGGTGCATGACATTCTTGATAAAAGTTGTTGACTGAACGTTGATGCATCATAGACACATTGACACATCTTTGTAGTTTATATTAACAATAATTATTCAAAATTAATTAGATTTCTAATAATATTAAGTGTAATGTCATATAAGCACAAAACGAATAAAAATTTAGGCTTAACTGTGAAAAGCTAGTTAAAATTACACATTAAAAATTTATTTTTAAATTTGGATACCTTGTATATCGAAAATTAAATTGAATAAGAGAAAATATATTACCAGTTTCCTTTCTAAAACTAATTAAAAATAGTCAACAACAATGTTTTATAGCACCTGAGAAACACCTAGTAATATACTGTCATACGTAATTTATTTTGAGAAACTAAATCATGGTTTTCGGGAGAGTTAGGCAACCTAAAGTGTATTTGAGGGTTAATGCTGGTCATGAAACTTCGTAGTTATAAAAAAGGCTAATAATTGAACCTAGACCATATTTTTTGGAGCAATTTGGAGCACTTTGTATTAGCTTACCTAAAATGTGATTTTAGATTAAGCAGTTCTTAATTACATCAAGGTCTTCATTGATTTTTTTTATGGTACGAGGGAAGGCAAAACTAGAATTACCATGAGGGAACATAGTTGAAAACATTATACTTTCTCAGAGTACCATCAGTTTTTAGCTAATTTATTACCAACGTTAAACGCACTAATTTTCTTTAATCAAAATATTTTAGCTTCAGCTAATAATCTTATAAGCTCGAACATTTCTTATCAGAGATTAATAATGGACTCGTTTTTATTCAAAAATCTTGACAATTCTGAAAATTTGAACCATTAGGAAGTATACGAGTGAAATTATAATTAAAAAAATACTTCTGATATTTTGATTTTTTCCCGCTATTGGGAACTTCTGCATCACTGTGCATCGCTTTGTGTTGTGACCATTTCAAATGTTACACGTAAAGGGGGACGTAATTACGTCATTCTTGGGTGAAAAGGGGTTAAAGGGGTTAAAGGGGATTAACATGCAGAATCATTGGGATGAAGCAGTTCACAATAGAACTCAATGGAGGAGAATTGTAAACTCAGTTAACAGCGACAACCAAAAAGTAAAGAGACAACAAAGCAATGAGATTTTTGAATGTCCGGAGTGCGGTAGGCAAATAACATCACGTATCGGGCTTCAGTAACAGAAAAGCACATGAAAGAAAACGCCTTGTGTGACCATCTTTTGATGCGTGTCGAATACTCGTCAGCGAGTAATGGCAGTATGTATGTATGTTCTTAGGTGCAATATAACATCCAATAACTCCAACTTTCCCAGAAATTATAAACATAAATCCTTTAAAGTATCGCGATCGACATCTAGCGGAACTTTGACAAACGGTTTTGCTAACATTTGAGCGTGTTTTCGTTTGCGTAAATTTGATGTACCTACGCAATAATCGAGCAAAATGTTTATAAACGTTTGTAAACGTTTATAAACATTTTATGTGCTTTAAGAATAGCATATTTATTTCTCAGTGGCAGTGGTATAATACCACTGTTTTCCAAAAGTTTACTTTTGAATTTTGACAATGTTCTCATAAAACAAAGAAAATCGTTATTTCTATATTAATTTTAACTAAATAATAACATAAAAATATTCGTGCTTAACAATAACATTGTTTATCCACATCCAGCGAAGGACAAATACTTTTACGATAACGAACAATTTTAGCAGGTCTGCAAATTTGATAAATATCATTAGTCATCGGCGTTTTATCGGTGCTTCCTGTATGATATTATAGTATATTACAAGACATTTGTTATTTTTTTCAGAAAACCGTAGTATTTCAGATTATTATACGTTACAAGGTGGTGATATAGATACCATTAGTGCCAGGCCCATAAGTCCAATATCGTCGTCGTCGAAAATATGAAAAAAATTATACAGATGTTGCATGGTTTGTAAAGGGGCATATACTATTTTTTTAATACAGGGTGTGTCAAAAAAAGTTATAAAAAAAGGTTATGAAAAACAGACTATTTAAATTGTTAATTGTTTTAATGATTATCAAAGAAAAACCTTTGAAGGCGGATAAAAGGACAAATAACTCACAATCTTTAAGTTATCTAATTTAAATTTGCTAATGCTTTTATCCGCCTTCAAAGGTTTTGCTTTGATAATATTATGTACTCACACTGGGTTAGGGAACGTTTAGAGTTTTATTGATTGTCATGTAATAACTATAATTAACAATAGGTCAGTTAGATATGATCATGATCATTATTTGACTTTAATAATTAATTTTTATTTTGTTATGATCTCAGTAACTGTAACTATACCGTTTAATTATTAAATAGACAAATTTTAAGTACATTTCGTACATCCATTTCTCAGCTTAGCAGGGTCAATTTTTTTATAGACTTTAAAGCAGGTCAGTATCAGAAATCAAATGAAACATTTCGACAAAATCGTGACTGCAGCCTGCCCCCAAAAATACCAAACGATGAAATTAAAACTTCAAAATATAAGTTTGATTGTTGTTTTGTTTTTGGTTTTCTTAGTTTGATCGTTACTAGCATAGAGAAAGAATGTATTTCAATATTACAAGTACTTTTACTGAACGTTATAGAATAAATTAATTACAGTTGGATTTAACAGGGATAAGTCACAAAAACATTTTTTTGTTTTGGTGTAGTATGATTTACTTCTGTAATTCACTATTGTGGATTTATTTTAAAATTTATGTATAAGTGACAAAAAATCGCTGTTCGAATACATATCATTCGCAAAGTCTAGTGCAGAACTAAGTTCATCTGATATTGAGACTACCTATATCTTCATTCCCGAGAATCTATAATCGTTGTCAGAAAACGAAATGTTTAATTTTTTTTGAAACGGTTGTAGGTTTCAAAATTCCTACCGACATTTTGATCTGCAGTAAGTACACTAGTTTTATTAGGAATAAAAATTAAACCTTTTTTAAACGATGTTGTACCTTTGAAGGACCATCATAAAGCTATTCCGACGTTACAGGGAGGCACAAAAAGTACATTTTTACTGCCAATAGAACATACTATTTCTTTTAAAACATTACAAATAATATTTTAATCAGTTTCAAACATTGCAAATATGAACAGTAATCGAGCAACAATTTGTACACTCGTTGAATTTGACACTTAGTATCAGTTTAATAATATATTTTTGTACTTTTGTGCTTAGCCGTAACAGTGCTTTACTTTTATGCCTAGGCGTTAAAATGACAGTTCAAAGTTAATATCTTTGAGATGTTTGAAAAAAAATCGTTTTGATCTGAAGCGAACGATTTTTTTGCGGAACATATTGGTGACCGATGTGGAAAAATGACACGCGCCGTAGAATTGTTAATGTTATCGGTATAAGGCAGAGTTATAAAGATTTAACCATTTAGAATAGGACTTTAATTGGAATTAAATCCTAGTCATTTGGAAATCCGATTTAAATATTGTTTTGTATTAAAATCAAAAAAATCTGATTTAAATTAAAAAAATCATGATTGTTTCCAACCCCGAAAAAAACTGTCTAAACAATTATTTTTAGATTTAAGTCTGCTGCACTCACCTATCCTCCAAAATAATGTTCTCGTACTGATCGGCCAGACTCTGATCGATTCCCAGCAGTTCCTGTGCGTAAATACCCGAACACGGACATCCTGCTCGTGCCTGGATGCCGAACACGTCGTTCAACACGGCACAAACGAAATTGTGATGTAGGAATGTGCCGCGCGGATGGCGCACCATAAACGAGAAAATGGAGATGCGCTTGAGACTGGGATTGGGATTCCCCAGGAGAATGATGTCTGGAATGGTACGGATGTGTTGCAACATTTGTCTGAAAAAGAAGTGGACAATGTTAATACGAGATGCAAAAAAAAACGGAAAAAATTTTCGTCAAATTTAAAGCGTTATATTTTTCTTTAATTTTTTTAAAACTTTAATATAATATATTTATCTTTAATACGTAAATTAATTTTTTTATAAACTTTAGTATTGGGCTTTATTATACAGGGTTTATCAAATGGTTGTTTTTTACTCTAACTTTAAAATACCCTGTGCAATCATTTTGCCAGCAATTTTTTTTAAAACATTGTTTTTCAATCAGAACCATGTCTTCTGAGCATTTTGTTTTTGGATCATGTCAATACATGCCTTGGTTAATTTTTAAGAGAGAAATGAACTTGCTACAAACTATTTGCAATTTTTTCAGTCATTAATTTTTGATGTTAATTTTCAATATGACATTATTTATTGAAAGTGGGCTAAATGCTATAGTAGAAGGCTCGGCCAATACAGAAGAACATGAAGAAACAAAACTAAATAACTAAATGTATCAATCAAAGATGAAAAAAAAGAACTTAGGTTACGCTCTGATCCAATGCTTAGAAGCTCCAATTAATAAATGCCTAGCACTCAATACGACGGACGGTTGCCTTTTATATCTTGCATATAGAAACGTAGTAGGTGCCTGTTAATATATATTAAATGTCAAAATTAACTATCATCTTTAGTTAACTTGACGACAAAGTTTTAGACCGCTTTGTTTAAAGCTGTACATAAATTGAATTTTTCAAATTGACGAATCATTCGAAAAATGGAATAAAGCCGAGAAAATTTTCGCGCAATAGTTTTACAATTCTCGAAGACAGTTGTTTAAACAGAAAATTCTGAGGTGAACTAAAACCGACGAAAGTTATCTTATTCTCGAAGTGTTTCCAAAAAGATAGTAGCCACAGTTGTGTCTCAAAAGCGGGTCATGCAGAAACAATTCCTCTCCAAGATCAAAGAACTGCTCCTGCTTATTGGTACGTATCTATTTGTTTGTCGGAAGTAATTGCTGAATTTCGAAAAACCAACCCTCAACGACGAGTGATCCTAAGAAACAATACATGTTCTCACACAGCTCAAAAAACAATTGAGTTTTTAAAACAAGAAAACAAAATTGTTCGACCATCCTCCATACAGTCCCGATCTAAGTCCTAACGTCTTTTTACTTTTCAAAAATTAAGAATAAAATGAGAACTAATTAGTTCAGTTCCAGAACCCATAAGATGTAGCCAGCCCCTTCAAAAACGCAATTTTGAAGGCACTAACAAGCGAGTGGAATAACTTCTTTCAGAACAGGTTCCAATGGATGCAAAAATGAGTTTCTGTTCGTAGAGAATACTTCGAAAAATTATTCCTCTGTATGCAAAATATAAAAGACAGCCTTCGTAGATTCTCAAGAATTGAAAATGTCTCATTTAGTATCTATATTCAAAAACGTATGATTATATACCGGGTGCGTCTCAAAAGTGGCTCACTCCTACAACTTTTTTATTTTTTCAGATAAAAAAACGAGATTTCGTATATTAATATATGACATAAATTGGGATTGATTGACGTATTCAATTGTATTTGGTCAATTCTTGTTTCACCGGAAATAACTACAACTTTTGATTTTTAAATAACATCCTCGGTATTTTTTTACTTTATTTGATAGAAAATGACGCTCTGAATAGAATGACGTATCATATGTCAACTTTTGACATAATCGAATATGATTTATTTTAAATTGTAATATGCGGTTCATAACGACAATTTGACTCGAAATACCAAGTGTTTGGTACCAAATTATTCGTAAAAAAAATCTTTTTCCAAATATGCTAATGAGCCACCCTTGTTCGATTTGAAAAAATTGAGATACGATTAAAAATACGATTTGGGGATCTTTTAACCGGCCAAGGTAAAACACGAAAAACAATAGACCATCAAATCTATTTTTCCAAAGCTCCTTAATTAAAAATTAGTGTTTTTAACACAGTACACTCTAGATTGAAATTTAAAATACAATTTTTTTTAAACAAAAATGTCAAAAGTTGACATATGACATGTCATTCTATTCAGAGTGTCATTTTCTATCGAATAAAGTAGAAATATACCGAGGTGCCATTTAAAGATCACAAGTTATATTCATTTCCGGTGAAACAGAAAATGACCAAAAACAATTGAATACGTCAATTAATCCTGATTTATGTCATATACTAACATACCCAATCTAGTTTTTGTATCTGAAAAAATAAAAAAGTTATAGGGGTGAGCCACTTTTGAGACGCACCCGGTATATTTTTAAATAAAGACTAACCACATTTCTACTGCCATAAATAAAGTAAACATAATAGAGAGGCTTGTTTCTTGGAAAGTAGGAGAAAAAGTAATGGCATTATAATTTGTTTTATTTATATTTTTTAATACAACTATCAACGGTGCCAAGTGTTCTAGTAAAAACGGTGACATATGACATATTTGTTTTGGGGATACAATAAAATGGTTATGGAACTTATTTAGTATCCAATAGCCAACACATAGAAATCTACATACCTACATACCTAACTATTTTTAAACAATACTTGACAGTTCTAGAAAATTCACTTTTGAAATTACAAATGAATAATTATAATCATTTATAAATCCCATACTTTTTTACTATTAAAAAATTAGCCTTCAAAATTTATTTGGCATCACTAGAAAATTTGCAGTTTTCCTTGTACAATGAAATACGAATGTAATTTTGAAGAATAAGTCAATACAATGAAAACGTACTCCTAAATCTCGCTGTCTAGCCAAAATAACAATATTCTCGAAAAGAAATTACTCACACAATTAATTTTTAATACAAAAATATCAGAAACCTACACGAAAAATTAAACAAACCTCAATACACTGAGAAATATTCTAAAATATATTTTTAGATTAAAATTATAATACGCAATACCCATGTAGTTCTAGAAGCAGCACATGAGAGACAAACCAGATCTGCATGACACATTTCTAGACAAAAATGCTTAATAAATCAATTTCAACTATAAAAATTATAAATTTAATCAAACTATATTTCTCATTTTAATGCCTTAAGAATTTTTTATGGAACAAAATAGTAATTAGTCGCTGTTTTCATCCAAAGCCATTTTTGTTCGCCAAAGCTTCACGTACTGATCGAACAACAGAACTTAATGGCTAGAACGACAACCGCAAGAGATAAAACACTGCCAAAAATATAAATATCTTGGCATGCAACATTACCAATAGCCTTGATGAAGAAATTAAGTACAGAGACAACCAGGGAAGACAAGCAATTAGACAACTCAACAGTATTCTATTGGTAGACTTCATTAGTCATGAAGTAAATCTCTAGAAACCCTTTGCAATGAAGCAATGCAAGAGCGGATTCCAGTAAGTGGTAGTTGGAGGAGGGTTTTTTAAGCCGGTAGGAATCCGGCATTACCCAACTGTGAGTGTCATATGCAAGATTTTTTCCCTCCTCATCGAAAAAAAAGTATTTAACTGGATAAGGCAGTATCAAAACAAAACAAGCACAAAATTTAGAACAGCATAGTTAAAAGCTTCATTAGTTATGTTAGTATGGCCTTTGAAAGAAAAAAAACCCTTAAGTCACTCGAAGCTACAGAAATGGACTTTTGGAGGCACGCAGCCGGAAAATCGGAACTGGATAAAGTAAGAAATGAGGGAATTGAGAACATCATGGGCGTTAAACATAGAATGACAGACGACACAAAAATTAACCCACTCAGGTGGTACAAGCCCGTACAAAGAATGGAAGAGAGCAGAATACCAAAGAAAGTATTCAATTGGACACCACAAGGTAAAAGGAAAGAGAGGGAGACCTAGGCGGAATTGGAGAGAAGGAATAGACGGGAACATCAGAACAATAGACGAAAACCTCTAGACCGAGGAACGTCTATATATCCAGAGCCATTTCTAGGATTACTCAAATATATAATCTGTAGCGCAGTAAAACCCGGGATCGTCCACTGGGGAAACAGACAAGGGTACAAGCATCATTTTCATTTTATTCTTTACTCCTACGTGG
Organism: Sitophilus oryzae; assembly: GCF_002938485.1. Classification (NCBI taxonomy): domain Eukaryota; kingdom Metazoa; phylum Arthropoda; class Insecta; order Coleoptera; family Curculionidae; genus Sitophilus; species Sitophilus oryzae. The sequence goes on from NW_022145817.1 coordinate 944,103, forward strand.
AGCGTAGGACTTCAATAAATGCTCTCCAGCGGGTTCGGTTGTTGGAAATTGATTTGACATGATTCGTTTACTGCTCAAATTTTCTTTTTATGTATGTCTTGGAAGACCACTTCTTCTACTGTCCAGCAGTACTCAATAACTCTGCCAATCTCCAACTCCCAGTGGATGACATACCAAGAATTTAGAACTTTGAGAAACACCTCACTGTAGTATTGAGTAATAAAAAGGATTGGAAGAAAGAAACGCTTACTCAGCATATAAAAGACCATACCATCACGTGGTATACTGATGCTTCCAAAACCAAAGCAGGGACAGGGATAGGAGTATTTGGGCCGAAAACTAAATACTACGAACCAATGGGCACCTACCCCAGTATCCTTCAGGCAGAAATTTACGCTATCCAAAGATACGTACAATTTATCGTAGATAGGAACTATCGAAAACAGGAAATTGTCATCCTATCCGATAGTCAAGCAGCACTTAACGCGATCAACTCAGTAACCATCAATTCGAAGTTGGTCAAAGAATTCCTAGAGAAGCTCAACAAATTAGGCAAAGAAAATAAAGTCCTCCTACTCTGGGTGCCTGCTCACCAAGGGATAGAAGGCAATGAAAAAGCAAATGATCTAGCTAGGAAAGAAGCGAACACACCACTAACTGGTTCAGAACTGTTCTGTTTTCCAAACGGGAACCAACTGAAAGCGGAACTGAAGAATCTGGAAGACTCCATCCGTAACTTGGAATGGGTGTCCTCCAACGGTCTAAGACACTCGAAGAAGTTCCTCAGAACTTACGACCGAGGAAAATCGGTTTTCCTTGATTTAAGTAAAAACAATCTTCGGATTGTCACGGGGTTTCTAACAGGACACTGTCTCCTCAACGAACACCTCAGTAGGCTGAAGCTGAGAAACAACGGCGAATGCAGATTTTGTGGGGAAAATGGGGAAACACCAGAACACCTTATCACTGAGTGCGCCGAGACGACGACCATTCGTGCTATGAACTTTGGTACGTTTGATGTCGAGGATGGAGAGCTGGCCTCTGTGGAACCGTCTCAGATATTGGCTTTTGTTATAGCCCTGAGACTGTATGATGAGTTATAACTCGTTATAACTCAAGAAAGGGGAACACACAATAGATCTATAAGGTCGCGGCGATTAACTCCCCTCCTAAACATTCTATATTCTACAACTCTGCCAATGATGTTGTTAAAGTGTGACCAATCCACCTCCATTTCCTAAGTTTGATCTGGTTTTACACCTGCCTCTGGTTGGTCAAGCTGCATAAATCCTCATTTCTGATAGTATTTGACCAGAATATTCTTACAATTTCAAATCTAAATTGAACAACAGTGTTATTTAATGCAATTAGCAAAATTTATCCAGAAAATCAAAAGTTGACAGAAATTTAAATAGATTAAGAACAGGATAGGTTTATTTACATAACAAGCTATGCTGAACAGGTCTTGATACATTCATAAATAAATATTTGAAATGCAAATATAGTCAGTATCTTTATATCAATAATTCATTCTGTCATATACTTACACCAATACGATCGATGTAGAGATCAATTAATTTTATTGGAAAATGATTTCATACGACAATTGAATAATATTTTTATTTTTAAAGGATAAACTTATTTTTAAAGGATTACTTAAACATTTTTTAAAACGATAAATGTTATGTAATAATACATTGTACTGCAGCTGTCTAACCGCATTCTGAACGATTGCGTCTATGTAAGCTAATCATGATTATCAATTAAGTAAATATTTGCTATATAAACCATTCGAATCAAAAAATAATTTGCCAATAATATACCACATAACCTGCTTAAACATCGTTAAGGAAAATTATATATCTATGTGTCTGTAATGGTTGAATTACCACATTTTGTTATTATAATAGGTATGCCTTGCTTATTTTAATTATTGTTAAATTCTTATGTAAAGGAATTTAATAAATCTAATTCAATTTTCTAATAGAAACTATTTCAATTTTCAATCATTTTCTATCGCTTTGTAAAATAAATACACAATTTAACGTACTTATTTATTTTTTCCAATCTCTGCTGGATATTGGCTACTGAAACCGTCTCCTTCAACTGCATGATCAGGCCAAATCTAATTGATTCGACCACAGCTGCACAATTTCCTTCTTCCTGCAATTCGAATCCCTGAAAATGAAATTAAAATTAATCAGTACTGTACCCTATTCAAAAAATATCCATTCTAATATGATATAATAGAAAAAAAACGGCGTCAAAGACACCTGAATCGATGATAATTTTGACGAGGTCAAGCCCTAGACTCATTTACTTGTTCGTCATTCGACTTTATTTTTTAATGGCACTTCCTGGCAGTAGTAGGCCTTAATAAGTGTAATTATAATTATTGTATACATTCAGTAAAAATTATTTTTAAATGGTAAAGTTTAAAATTTAAAAAAATACATATTTTTTGTAAATAAACTTGTGTGTCTGGAAACGTTTTATCCTTATTTAATCTTTCTATAGTTGATTATACCGGGTGCGTCTAAAAAGTATTTTTTCAGATACAAAAACGAGATTTGGTATGTTACTATATGAAATAAATTAGGATTGATTAACGTATTCAATTGTTTTCGGTCACTTTCTGTTTCACCGGAAATTACTACAACTTTTGATTTTTAAATGACACCCTCGGTGTTCTTTTTACTTTATTCTTATACGCCTTAACTAGCAACTTTTGACATATGATTTGTTTCACATATAATTTATTTGAAATTGTAACATGCGGTTCATAACGACACTTTGACTCAAAATACCAAGTGTGTTGTATCAATTTATTCGTAAAAAATGTTTTTTCGAAGTATGATAATGAGCCACATCATTCAATTTAAAAAAATTGAGATATGATATATGATTTAGGCATCTTTTAACCGAAGACACGAAAAGCATTAGACGATCAAATCTATTATTCCAAGGCTCCTTGATTAAAAATTAGTGTTGTTAACACAGCCTAGATTGAAATTTAAAATACGATTTTTTAAGCGAGAATATCAACAGTTGACATGTCGTCATTCTATTCAAAGTGTCATTTTCTATCGAATAAAGTAAAAAAATTCCGAGGGTGCCATTTAAAAATCAAAAGTTGTAGTCATTTCCGGTGAAACAGGAATTGATCGAAAACTACTAAATACGTCAATCGATCCTAATTTATGTCATATACTAACATACCAAATCTTGTTTTTTTATCTGAAAAAATAAGGAAGTTATAGAAGTGAGCCACTTTTGAGACGCACCCGGTATAATAATAGGGAATAATCTCGACAGAGTGATCATCAATTGTCAGGACCCTGGTACCTTTGAAGTCGTTTTTTTTTCAATACATTTGAGGAGTAGACTTTCTAGATATGCATTTTATCCATCATTTTTTCGAATTTTGGCAAACAAAGAAAAACTGCTATACACACTAGTACTTTTCAAGTATAATAGCAATATTTCTTGCAAAAAAATACTGGAAGGAAAAGTGGATAAAAAAATCATAAAAATAGTACACCTACATTTGAAAAATCTAGTTTTGATGATATATGAAAAAATTGAAAAAAAGAACTGTTGACTGTCCTTTAGCCATGGTGCATGGTCCCAGTCGTATAGTTCCATTCAATATTTTAAGTAGTATTATTCAAAAAATAGAGAAGTTGTAGTACAAAAATAAACTCTTCATCTGGCAATGATAAACAAACAGCAGTTTATCCACAACCAAATTTGTTTGTCTCCCGCCAATGGACATACAGCACATAGAAAGTCTACGGTATTTTTGCCATTTAAGTCGTGTAAAGTGTAGTTTGCAATGCCACGTTTGATTCAAAATCTTAAAAAATGGACAAATGCATTAGGAGCTAAGTCTGCTCATCATTTTTACAAAAAAAAGGAATAGGGGAAAACCATGTTAGTTTTAGTTTTTAAAGCCGTTCATTAGAAAAAAATTAATCGCCAACCTTTCTTACGAAATCACACGTTGTTTGTTGTTAAAGCAAATTTTGAAAACTAGATAAAACTGGTTTTTATATTGCACTTGTCAGTATTTATTGCACCTAAATAATATGTATACGCTCCCGTGTCTAATAATTTGAAAAAAAAACGATCTGAAATAGGTTAATATAATACAGTAATTTATTGTTTTTACATCACTATTTTTTTCACTGTTTTAAATCTTAATATGACGATGACGGTTAGAATGTAGACTATATAATTTTTTTAGCCAAATTCTTAGGGGGTGAAAAGCAGTGGCAAAAATTATAGAGACACCATTATTTCCTGGATTGAATTTACTTAAAATTCGGCACTGTTAAGTTAATTGGTACTGTTAAGTACAATTAATGAAAGAGAAGTCAAAAACGATTTTGATTAAAACTGTTTTTTAATGCAAACTAAATGGGCTAATATGCCAGTAAGCGAGGATAAAAAAACGTATTTAAAAGGTCGTTTGAAGCACTTTAAAAACGGCCATATTCATTTTCTTCGAAAAATGTATTTTTTTCGCCATTATTTTACGGTAAAAGGTTGCAATTTTATTTTTTTTAGTTTTCGAAAAATAAAAAATCACCTTTACAGAGTGACAACTCAGCTATTATTATACCTACGGTAATCAACAAAAAATAATCGTTTAGTTGTTCCAAAAGTTTAATTTTTGCTTTATATGAGTTTTGCGATAAAACGCAAGGTTTTCGAGTTAAAAATATGCAATTTTTAGATGAAAAATCAATATTTCTAATTCTAAACTAGGAAAATATTTATTTTCTGAAAAAATATTATAAAACATTTTTTGCGTAGAATTCATCCCTTTATTGATTTTTGCAATTAAAATAGGTGATTTATTTGTCAATCAGTGCAGGTGTTCAAGAATTCGGACCCTAAAACCCTCTCTTACTGGCTTATAACGCCTAACGCACACGTGATCAGTCACGAATTTTAACACAGGTTTAGGCTCGTTTAGGTACATTCACTCTGATGTGTTCGTTTTATGTTTTCCTCGTTTTATGTTTTCCTCGTTTTATGTTAAAATATTTTTAGTCTTCTTAGCCACCAGTTCTATATCTGCTGCCATGCATATTTTTTTAAAAAGTATCGCCTGTACAGGGTGTTTCATAAAACATGTGCCATCTCTCGTGGGGAGATTTCTCAGGTAAAAATAAAATTTATTATTCATATTAACATAGGTCCGATTCTGCTTTGTTTCGTAGCTACAGGGTGTTAAAGTCTTAATAATCTTTCGATTTATTATAATTTTCTTCCAAGAACTTTTAATGATTCGAATGAAATTTTAAGGGTAAGTTACTATAAGTGCTACGTATTTTAATGCTAAAAAAGTGTCGATAAATTCATCAAGGACGTGCATATGGGTTATCACTGAAATATTTTTCAAAAAAAAACATGTGCGCTACTACTGACTTTTTTCTTTTGATATCAAAATTGTATGGGCCGTTTAATGCCAATTAAAAGTTATCTCTTGATATTTTATTGAATTCGGCCTCCTTGATGAGATAAACGCAATTTATATTATATTATTATTAATCACAATTAATAAAATTAAAATAAAATTAAAATTAATAAATTATATATTTTACCTAATTTATTATAAAATATTATTATAATAATAGTAACAGTATTATTACTATTAGTCGAAACTAGAGCAATATCAAATAAAAAATAATGGTATTTAAAATAATTACAAAAAACAATTTTAACATTTTGTAACTCTAAAACTATGCATTTCCATGCCTATGTTTATAGGACCTTTTTTTCATATTTTTTGATGAGGAATCAATTAATAATTACTTAAAATTTTCGCAAGTTAATGATATTATTTTTTTTTAAAGTTTGCTTAGACTTGGATCAAGGCAAATAAATAAAATTGCGTTTATCTCATCAAGGAGGCCGAAATCGACAAAATATAAAGAGACAACTTTTAATCGGCATTAAACTGCTTACACTATTTCGCTAAGAAGAGAAAAAAAGTCAGTGCCGTACATGCTTTTTTAGAAAAATATTCCAGTGATAACCCATATGCACGTCCCTGGTGAATATGTTGACACTTTTTTAGCCAAAAATATGTCGAATTTATAGTAACTTTTACCCTCAAAATTTCATTCGAAAAGCTAAAAGTACTTGGAAGGAAATTATAATAAATCGAAAAAATATTAAGACTTAACACCCTGTAGCTACGAAACAAAGCGGAATTGGACCTACGTTGATATGAAAAATCAATCTTATTTTTACGTGAGGCATGAGAGATGGCAACTGTTTTTTGAAACACCCTGTATAATAAACTACCTAAAATCATACGTATTTCATAAAGTTCAACGGCCTGAAAAACATAGAAAAACAATTTTCCAAACAATCAAAACGCAATTAATCCCCGTCACGAAGTTATTTAAAATGCTTCGAAAGCGATTACCTTCTCTTGTGAAAATAAACAAATTATCCTGAAAATGAAAGCAACCAGCCCTAGCCACAAAAACAACAGTATTCTATTCAAAAATAATTATCTCGGCCGAAAGAAAAATAAAGGAAACCTATGCGCTAATGGTTTCCGAATCGATTTTCACTTACTCTGTCGTGCTCGTTAGACGCGAAGAATCCGTCAGGTTCGCAGGCGTTCAGTCTCCTGAAGATGGATTTTTTGGCTATGAGTATACCTAAAAAATTAAAAAAATACCATTTAATTAAGGATTTTAAACTATGAATAGTTAAGCGTCGTTCAGAACCTGGCAATTAGTGGAATAAATTAGTTTCAATTACACTTTATACTTTTTAGTTTACGATCATTCACAAAATCTAAAAATCACAATTATTATTAAAATTAATTGCGTTAGCCAGTTGTATCCATAGAGAAAGACTAACATTTAGCTTATAAAACAATAAACTTTTGATTTCTAACCACATTTTCTCTTGACTTGGATGATAATCAAAAGCCAAAATGACATTCCTCGCAAATTTTGAAGTATAATTAGTGAAAAAGTTAAAAGTTTGATAGCTTTTTCTACTAACTAAAAATTCTTACCACTAATTTTAACATTCTGAATGCTTACATCCAAATTAAAGGAACAGCAGCTTGCGGTCGTCAGTTGTATCCATGGAGAAAGCCAAATATTTAGATCATTTGAGGTGAGGTTATAATAGGTTGGAGTTTTAGAAAACACATATATGTATTTGGGAAGAGAGAAGAAATATGGTTTTAAATATAATTTCACACATCATATTATTTAGACGCTTCATACAAAGGAAAATTATTAAACTGATGACCATATTATAAATGAGGTTGAAAAATACTTTCAAAAAAAGTCTTAATAAAGATACCTATATATTTTAATCACCTATAACTAGGTGATCAAAATCTTTTAAGATATTTTACACTTGTACTTTGGCTGTGTTAAAATATTTTGAGTTTTCGTATTTTATAAAAATTTGGATATATTAGGCCGTATTCATAAAGAACAGCATTTGCTTTTACTTGTAGAAATCGAAGTCAGTATTATTTTTTTTTATTTTATTTTTATGAATTTAGAATTCTTTAATTAAATGAAAATTCTTATAGACCAGTGGACAAGTGGTTTTAGGTGGAAATAATTAGGGGCAAGCTGCAATAACACTTACTCTCTTTGTTTTGCTTTGTTGAATATTCTACTAAATTTGCACGGTCTATCGATCCCGGATTTGGCCGCCATATTGGAAAATCCTGTCAAATTATGACATTTTTATGTTTTCTTTTAAATACCTCGGTCTGGGTGCACTGTACAGAAAATTTGCAAGAGACCAAAAAGAAAGTTATTTAAATTCTCTACAAAAAAGTCCTATTCACCAATGGCGTGCATGAACAGATTAACGAGATACAGGCGCTTAAATACAAAGCATATATTTTCTAGTGGTTCATTGAATTTAAATAATTTGCCAGTACAAATTTGTGTTTTTCTTGTGCTCGTTTCCACACCACCTGGCGGTAGAGCACTCGGCGCACTTTTTTTTAAATGGTTTCCCCTATAAGCCTAATCCACTTTCTTGCCGTTGCAAATGTTCTATTTTCATATCCATATGACATGATATATGTTTTAAGTATGTATTTTCAGCGTCTGCTTTTTTTTGACGTAGAAGGTTGATCAATTGATTCATCAATATATTCTTCATCAAACTGTTCATCTGGTTCTAGTTCAATGTCTATGTCTTCAATATTTTCGTTAGTCATTAATTCTTTTAATCGAGAATCCATTTCTTCGTCGTCCCCTGGATCTTCTAGAGTTATTTCAGAATTTGAACACGCTCTTCCCTGGCACGAACCGCACACTACCGAACAGTGTTAATCCTGCTTTTCTGCAGCAGGCTGCGTTGCAACCTTTTATACATTTACAAGAAATCATCTTCAATAACTCTTGGGGAGCGGCGTCTTGCAGCATAGGAATCGGTATAAGTCCATTGGACGACTGCTTCTAACCCCAGTGAGTGGGTATTTTTTCGTTACCGTACCATTTTTGGACTTGTAGGTATGTACGAAATGAGTGCATTCGAGCCGCATCTTCGAGGAAGGGGGATCTTGGAGGAAGGGGGATGCAAGATTAAATAAACTCTTCAAAAAAATCGATGTCTATAGATGTGTAGTGATGTGTCGTCGCTCTTTGACCCATAAAGTGCAAGAAGAAATTGAATTCCAACGTTGGCTATGCTTTTTGGTTGCATTTGGGTCTCTAAAACAGTAAATGGCAGTTTTCAAACTTGTCTGATTTCTTAGAACCTTAAGAAGCTTCATTTTACCCTGCCTATAAATTGCTGAAGTGGTGTCGCACCCACTAAATTCATGTAAAAACAAAATGTTTTCTTTCATAGTCGTGTCCAATATTGATGCAGAGGATGAATAGAGGGTATTTCCAGCTTTTCCCTTTCCTTGCTTTAAAAAGTAGATGTTATTCTGAGACTCGCATAGTGCAGTAAGTATAACCAGTAAATCAATGTTCTCGATTGGCAGAATTAATGACCAACGAAAATATCGAAGACATAGATATTGAACAAGAACCAGATGAACAGTTTGATGAAGAAATCTATTGATGAGTCAATTGATCAACCTTCTATGTCAAAAAAAAATCAGACGATGAAAATACATACTTATAAATCATATATCATGTCATATGGATATAAAAATAGAACTTTCAAAATAGTTCATTTTTTCTTGTAGGTCATCCTCCATTTTTTTCTAGTAATATATCATTGAAAATAACATCAATCAAGAAATAAGCAAGATTAGATGCGCTCATTAAAATATCTTCTCTGTAATTTTACGATAAAATCTTTAAGAAATCCTTCAAGCATTTACACAAAAATGTTAAGGTTAAAATCTGTAAGACCTTTCAAGTAAATACATGGTAGGTAAAATTTTCCAGTAGAACATATTCAATATCTAAATGACTCTTGAAGTATCTATTTCGCAATAATTATTGAAAACAATTAAGATTGCCAATAAAAGATGCGCGATTTCAACATCCACTAGAATTTTCTTATGAATTATGAAATTGTTTTAATTGTCAGATAATTAATTCATTTTAATGTTTATACCACATTTATTTTTTAAGGAAACTGTATTATAAAGGATTTTCTCTACACAGAAAAAAAACAATGTGTTAGATTGAGTATAGGAATATTTTCAAACTTATTTGCTTGGATTTAGAGTGAATAATATGTACTCTAATGTTCTGTGTACTAGACATTGTATCTCGACATCCAAATATTGTAGTTCTCTAAAAACTTCTAATGCACGCTCAGCCTGGGACACCCAATATCAAAAATATTCCAAATCACGCCAATTTATAGGGGCGATCAACAATGAATGAAATAGTCGGCAATATTGTGTAAAAGTTTTCAAAATTAGTAATTGGTACTGATGCTAAAACAAATTATCTATCGAAAATTTTTAGAAAATGATGTCTATTCATTGGCGCATTTTTTTTAATCTTTATCTTCTTGAAAAATTACATAATACCATCAAAAACTACCTGGCGTTTGTACTCCACCAACGAATTTATGCCCTGAGAAGTACACGGCATCCTTATTAGCTAAATTATCTTCTACCCCTTGAACGCTGGGGTTCATGTCGATCTGTATGCTTGGCGCCGCCATATTGTAGTCCCAAAAGGCCAACGATCCGTATTGATGGAGCAGAATGGTGCAGGCCACGTCATCGATAAGGATTCCTGTGACACCGGACGCCACAGAAAAACAGCCTATCATCTGCCTGCCGCAGTTTTGGTGCAGTCTTAATTGGTTCTCTAGGTCCGAAAAGTCCAAGAGGCCTTCTTTGGTTTCCGCTATTCGAACGATCTGAAACAATACAAAAATAGCTTGTAGTATAACCAGAGAGGCAAGCTAAAAAAACTTATTTTTTTATTTAAATCATTTTAATGGCTTAACTTTGCATGCTTCATAGACTATCGTAAGGCGTTCGAATGTGTTAATCATCAGAAGCTGATCAAAATTCTTAGAACAACCGGAGTTGACGAACAAGACCTACGTTTCATATCAGAACTTTATTGGCATCAAACGGCGGCGGCGGTAGTTGAGATGAAGCAGTCAACATCGGAAGATATACAAATCAGACGGGGTGTTCGATAGGGTTCCGTCTTGTCTCCGCTCGAAGTTTAACCTGTACTCGGAGACTATATTTAGAGAAGCACTGAACTGGATCCAGGGCGGAATCAAGTTCAATGGAATCTCAATAAACAATATCAGATATGCTGATGATAGGGTTATAATAGCCAACGATATACAAGAACTGCAAAGCATCATAGATTCCGTAGTCCACTATATTGAGATGCTTGGACTGCATCTCAATGTCTCCAAGACCAAACTATTGTTTTTTTCTAAGACAACAATAAATGCACACCTGCATGTCAAGGGACAAACAATCGAACAAGTGACGTCAATAAAGTATTTAGGAGCTAACATCAATAGTCAGTGCTACTCGAAAAGAGAAATATTTTCAAGAATTGAGCAAGCGAGAAAAATTCGTGAGTATGAAATCATTTTTTACAAGACGAGACCTCAGTGCGGAACTCAGAACTCGAATGGCCAGATGCTACGTATTCTCTGTGTTACTCTATGGATGTGAGAGCTGGACACTAAATTCATAGACCGAAAAGAGAATAGAAGCCTTCGAAATGTATGTGTACAGACGGATGCTGCGAATCACATGGGTACAAAGGATCACCAACGATGAAGTACTCCAGCGCATGCAGAAACAAAAAGAGATACTGAACACCATCAAGGAAAGAAAAATGCAATACCTGGGTCATGTGATGGGAGGTAATAGATACGAAATACTGCACCTCATAATAGAAGACAAAGTGCAAGCGAAAAAATCAGTAGGAAGTCGCCAGAACTCATGGCTAAAAGATTTAAGGAGATGGTTTGAACGCTCGTCTGCGGAAATCTTCCGGGCTGCAGTTTCCAGAGCCTCAATTGCCATTTGGATCGCCAACCTTCGGCAGGAGAGGGCGTGATAAGAAAAAAAAGAATGACATGAATGACAGCAGCATTTCTTTTTCACGCACCTAATTATAGTACACACCTAGTCTTCTTAGTTCATGAAATATAAGACGAATTTTAAAATATTGCATTCTTCGACCCTCTTCGTAATTTGGTTTAAGTTGCGCAACTGAATTTTACTTTGAAATCTCTATGTAGCTCGATTTTCGGTAAGTTAATTATAACTTAGCCATTAGGCCGAGATATGAGGGGAGTCGAAAAATGCAACAGTTTCAATTTCGCCCTGTATTTCAGGAATTCAACGGGCTAAGACAAATATGCGTGGTAGGTATCATTTTTAGTTTCATAAAAAAGTAGCATTTAATTTAATATAAGTTTTTATTTTCTTTATGCTTTTATGTTATTTTTTTATTGTTGATTATATTAGTTATTTTGAAAATAAATCGTTTTGTTTTAAATGGTTTTATTCTCATCTGTATCTACAATATTTTAATAATATAATATGACACTTAGTAAGAAAATCGCTAATTGGTAATACCCCCCTAGTTGCGCCTCTGGTCCCAGGATGGGTTCTCGGTCCGGTTGGAACGAACCTAATACTAACATTTAAAAGAAGGTACTTAAATTGAATTCTGGTTGGCTTGACTTGAGGGTAATTATATTGATTTAAGTAATTTTACTAAATTAACTTGCAGATCATCATGATTTAAGTCAAAAATATAAACTTAAGTAAAAAAAACCGATTTAAATAACATTATATCGATTTAAGTATTTACAAAAATGACTTGACTTGAAATAAAATTATTTAAGTCAAAGATTTAAAACTTAAATCATTTGAACTTTATGTTGAATTTGACTTCGGATTAAATTAAAATCATTTTGAGTGAGGAACCACAAGTTTTTGAAATACCCTATATACTATATATTGTTAATATATTAAATATTCCAACAATTCTCAATAAATTAATTTAAAAATATGATCTAAACATTTTAAATTTGGATAAATAATTGTTATACTATCTACAATATTCAATATTACTGGAATATTCTTATTTGCTGAGCAGAAAAATATGAAATAATACATTATTAATCTACATTATAAACAGCTTGAGAAACAAAAGGAGCTGAAAAATATTCCTCGACAGTGCCTTCATTAAAATAATAATTAATATCTTTTCACTTTTTAACCTAGTTTAGTTCATTTATCTGACATTTATCAAACCATGCGATCTAAATCTGTCCGATCACAGACAACCTTGTCTTATCACTTTTATCAATTGAATCGAAGTTAACCAAGCAATCGGTTTCAAAGGTGAAACGTATCACCTGTTATATTAACATATAGTGGATTAAAATATTAGCATTAAGTGCAGAACTACTGCAGGTCAATTTTTTTTTTTTTGCTTCACCTGACTACGTGTTGACTATAGATTTAACGGAAAGATTTAAGAGGAACTTAACTTCTCAATCTCTAGAATAGCCTATTATGCCCTTTTTGAGTCACATCTTCGTTATGCCCTTCCATTCTGGGGTACTTGCTGCGCAACAAAATTTGATCGGGTTTTCAGACTTCAAAAGAGAGCAGTTCGATATTTATTGGGACTGAACAGTAGAACTCACTGCCAGAAATTCTTTAAAAATTTCAAAATACTGACTCTTCCTTCTTTATTCATTTTTGAATCCGTTTGCTTAATCCGCAAGCACATATCTGCTATTCCATGAAAGGCCATCTCTTTATCTGCCAACCCCGAGCTCAGAACTAGTTAAGGATTCAATACAGTACAATGCCAAAAAAATGTACAATCATCTGCCTTTGAATATCAAGTCGCTTTCATTCTTTCCCGCATTTCGCAAAGCTCTAAAATCATACCTACTGGAGAGAGCCCTATATGCGGTAAACGACTTTTTTGTTGATGTTTAATTATGAACAATTTTGAATTTTAAAATTTTGATCATCTCACACACTGGTCAAAGGTCAAGTATTTAATATTTTATAAATCTAAAATTATATCTATTTACTGCGTACTGTTCTAAAATTGTCCATATATATTCTTTTTGTAATTTTAAAGACTTAAATTTTTTTGAATTGTATTATTTGTATTGTGTATTTTTTGTTGTTTGTATTTTTATTGTGATTTTGTTGTTTGTGAGTGCTTTGTCGATGAAGCTGTTTGGGCTTTTTGTACAATAAAGCGTTGTTCGTTTTATTTGTTTTTTGTTAATATGTGATCCAACGGAATCAGATTTAAACTACCTTAAATCAATGACTAATTTATTACTATTACAGTTGAGGGTTGGAACCTTTGTTGGAACTGATTTCAATCATCTAACTATGTTAGCATCATCAGTTAACTTTCAACAGTTAATTTTCAAGTTAGTATTACTGGCGTTAATTAGTGTTTGTAGTTCTTCAGGACTATTGGCAATTAGGACTATGTCATCAGCGAATCTTAGATGGTTAAGATATTCTCGAGGATATTCTCCATTTATTTCTTGTAATATAAGTCACAAATTAGTCTTATTGACTTACCACAATTACCTCTAATGAATGAGGCTAGTCTTGGTCTTGCCCAAAAAGCAAGACCAATGCCAAGACGCACATTCAAGACTCTAGCGGTTTTGAATATTGGATATTGAATATGTATTCCAAATTATTGTTTTAATTTATTGAAAATAGGTAATGTTTTTCATAATTTTTTACAAAATTTTAAAAAAGCAATGCTGATTCAATGGTAAATAAAAGTTTTCATCAAACAATATTTTTGATTAAGTTTTATGTGCATCAAAATAATTAAAACAATTTTTTTAAGCAGTTTATACATAAAAATGCCTCTAGTAAAAAGGTATTGTTTAAGATTGCAACAGTCTTGTAGGAAGACCAAGAACAAGACTGGATCCTGTAAGATCAAGAAAATGCTCCCTTGATCTTGATGTTGCATAACTGCATAAATATTGTCACAATAATTACAACACATTTCACATAATATATTTTGAACACATTCTAAATCATAATGCTAAAATAATTTCCACAAATTCTATACATACACTTAAGCTATTCAATAATACTTGTAGATACGATATTTTCATGGAGTATTGCAATCGTTTTTAATCCAATCTTTTTCGCTGCCTTCACACAGAAACAAAAATAAAATCGAACTAACACTGAAACGAACTGACAGCATAAAATGGCTTACCTGTTTTGTCACATTTGCCATTAAAAAAGTGACATATTTCGTTTTCACAAAATATTTCCCGTAGATAGAAAATTTAATTTTTGCGACATGTATGTTCTTCGATATTGAGTTAAGAGGCATTATTAATGGATTTTCTGGTATTTCATCCATTTTCTGGTGTTTTATCTATATTATTTTAGAAGAGTAGCTTAAAAGTATCTCATTTTGGTTCCTCTCTGATATGTATTTCAAATTATAGTAGTTATTAATGACCACAATAATGAGAAGCAGACTTACTAAATGCATTTTGTCAAAAATCAAATCAGATATTTTGATGCGGTAGTTTCGCTACTACATAATAGAGGGCGATAAATTCAAAAGAAAATAGTTTTCTGCAAACGAAATTTAAAAGAATTTTGTGCAGTGTTGCCATTGTGTAATTCATATTGTAATACTTTCTGATAAATCCTACCTTCAAATTTGCTACATCATTTAAACATATTAAAATAGATCAATGCTCTTTTTTCAAACGTTTAGTCAGGTTTAAGTACGTATTTAACTTGCCATATTAGTTGGGGTTCAATAATCAGTTCCTGACGTTTGATTGTAATTGAATCCTGAATTTTAATTGTAATTCGGCGACAATATAATAAGTATTGTTCTACTATTATGATACCACTTCCTGACGTTCAATTGTGTTCATACTTTATACCGTATGATCGGGGAAAAACGGCGTTAGCGATAGCTATGAAATGAAGATCGCTGTCATTTTATATGGGAAATAGTATACTATAATATTATATAGTAATTATATAGTACCATATTACGATACATGGCGTTCGATTGAGCTTAAACTTGGTATTCTACTTATCTTTAGTAACATTGTAATATTATGGTTCCATGGAGCATATAAAGTGGTACCTTCTATAGTACTACATTATGATACCACTTCCTGACGTTCGATTGGGCTCGTATTTGATATATACTTGCATATTTTTGATGACATTGCAATATTATGGTACCATGAAGGATATCAAGTGGTACCATACTATAATATAGCACCATATAGGATACATGGCGGTTGATATAGGGCTTAAACTTGGTATACTACGTATCTCCGGTGACATTGTAATTTTGTGGAACCATGGAGCATATAAAGTGGTACCTTCTATAGTACCATATTATGTTACCACTCCTTGATGTTCGATTGAGCTCATATATTTGATATATAATTTCGTATTATTGATGACATATTGTAATATTATGATACCATGAACCATATCAAGTGGTACCATAATATAGTACTATATTACGTACATGGCGTTCGATTGGGCTTAAACTTGGTATACTACGTATCTTCGGTGACATTGTAATATTATGGTACCATGGAGCATATAAAGTGGTACCTTCTATAGTACTACATTATGATACCACTTCCTGACGTTCGATTGGGCTCGTATTTGATATATACTTGCGTATGTTTGATAACATTGCAATATTATGGTACCGTGAAGCATATCAAGAGGTACCATAATGTAGTACCATATTACGATACCATTTCCTGGCGATCGATTGGGCTTAAAGTTGGTATACTACGGATCTTCGGTAAATTTGCAATATTATGGTACCTTGAAGCATATCGAGTGGAGTACAATATTATGATATCATTTCCTGGATTTCGATTGGGCCCTAATTTGGTATACTTACGTTTCTTTATAAAGATTTGTTGTGTGTTACTGCATTTTAATCAATTATTTCCATTATTATTAAACTTATATTTCATTACTAAACTTTCCAGCATTAATAAATATCACTATCAATCGCCCTGTATATTTTTAAAGATAATTAAAGGTATTTCCTTAGTTAACAATATAAGGTTGTGTATATTAAAAATGTATTTTTTGAGTATATGTTTTGTAATAATATAATTAAAACTATTTTAAAAGCCAAACGAACAATTAACATAAGTGTGTCTGACAAGAAAAGAAGAATAGAAAGAAACTATTATACACCAGAAAAAGAATGGGATGCCAATTAAAGGTCTTTTTGAATCTGGCAACTGTGCATATTTAGGCGAGTTTCAAGGCCGTCGACGTGCCGTCGATCTAAAACCGAAAGTTCAATATTTCCAATTATATTCTGATTATGATATTGTCGCACCATCTAGTATTTTATTTGTGCAATTTTAGCTCTTTCATTACGAGTATTTTTCTGTTGCGTAGCTAGATATTCTGTGCTTGCCATACTAGAGCCGTTCGGTATACAAGGAAGGTAATGTGGCTAGCACTACGCTTCAACCGCCTATTATTACCTCAGGATTGTGAATCCCAAGTCCCCATTTAAGGCTGAGTCGACCTAGGTATCCAAACTATTTTTATTTTAATAAAAATAGTCGGCTGATGAAATGCCGGGTGTGGGAATCGAACCCACTACCTTCAGATTGGTAGACGAGAGCCTGTACCTCTACGCCACCGGGCACCTTTTTTTTTAATTATACTACTTAAAATAAAGAATGGAACTACGACTGGGACCAAATAATTAGGGATACGGACCGTAGTAGCAGAAAAATAAAGAGGAATTTCACGTCTAAAGGACAGTCGACAGTTTTTTTTCAATTTTTTTCAGATATCATCAAAACTAGATTCTTCACATGTAGCTGTACTATTTTTACGATATTTTATCCATTCTTTAAGTATACTAGTTTCTCGGTAAGTTTCTTGCAAAAAGCGAAGCCATTTTTCCTTGTTTGTCAAAATTCTATAAACTGGATAAAATGCATTTAGACAGTCTGCCGCTCATATATGTATAAAACATAATTATAAAAAATTTAAGAAAAATATAACAAACGACATTAAATGTTTTAATAATATTTTTGAAGTAAATATTTATAAAATTAACAAAATTCATTAATGTATTTACACCTGCAGATTCTAATTAGAAAGTATGAACATTAGTAACAAGCTTGGTATTGTTATCAACTCAAACACGTCATAAATTTGTTTTATTCTATCATTAAAATACTATTTGTGTCCACCAACAAATAATATATTACCATCAGGCGCAGTTTCCTTTAAACAAAATAAAATCTAAATAATAGAGATATATAATATAAAAGAGAAGTTAAATCAATTTATTGTCTTTGACAGAAATGGGCTTGAACAATAATTAAATTGAATTATTACAGTATTTACAAATAAATGTTGAATTAAAGCCTACAAACTGTTAATTTACAATGTATGTTAATTTAATTAAGCGGCCTTCAGTTTCTGTTATTAATTATTATATTTTCCACGTAAAGGAGATTATTAAATTGTTACGTAATGTTTTATAAAACGAAGTGAGTATTTATAAAAAAAAATACTAATTTGGACCTATTGAAAATCTTTTCTTTTTGTTCTGTATGGAATATCCAGTGACACCAAGATTCTTATAATGCTTATAATCATCTTATAATCTACGACAATGTCATTATGACACATTTAACATTGTCATTTGGATGTCATTATGGCTTTCATAATAGCACTAGTGCTATTATGAATTCATAATAACACGCAAATTTTAAAATAAGAAACAAGCAAAAAAGGTACCTAAATACGTTTATTTATTGTAAACATTAATTATAATATCAGTACAATTGGTTAAATTAATTCCAGACGATGACAGGTGAGTTGAATTTTTAGAATGTAAATTTTTTCCTGATTGCTTGAACTTGTTGAAGACCCATCATTGCCAGAAATGTTACCCAAAATATTATATGACACTTTTTTCTTATTTTCTTAGGAATTTTCTATATAGCTCTCTGCCATATAGCTGTGTTAGAGCGCCAACCACTATGTTTTTTAACAGTTAATCAATCCACTCCTGAATCTGCCAGCAACGACGCAGACGATCTACGGAAACAATGTCCAGTGTATTGTTGTGGATTTGGAAGACTTAGGAACAATGCTATTTTATACGGTATTTTCCCTAAAGTATTAATGCCAACGGGTTGCTTAATACATTTTCCATTCCTGTACCCCACAAAAAATCGAGTATGCTCTGTGTTGCTTGGCCGCATAGCTATATATCTTCGAACCATTTCCACCATATTTATTCCTTCAACATTTCCTTTCGTTATAAAAAAATCTCGTGATATCTTTGTTTTCGTAAATGGAATAATGACATGAATGCATTGTTCTTCATATTTAACATTTTGCAGCTGCAGATTTGTCAACTCGATACGCCGGCAGGCTCCCGCAAGTCCCAATCAATGAAACTTTTGTCAGGAAATAAGTTTTATCATCAGCTTCCAACAAAAAGGGTTATGTCCTCTTTTCTTAAAATTCTCGATTTTTTTGACCGAAATACTTCCGATTTTCTTTTTAGAAATGCAATTAAATGTCATTCGAATACCTCGGATGCAAAATTACAAGCTCAGGATTCCTGGAAGAAGAAGTAAGAAAACAAGCCTATAAAGCTGCAGCAATATCAGGACATCTTAAATATCCCATATAGAAAAACAAACATTTGAGTACAGAATGTAAGTCAAGAATATACAAAACCTGCATACGACCAGTGATGACATATGGTGCGGAAACCAGAGCTGAAACATCAGTAACAAAGAGAATCCTACGAACTACTGAAATGAAGACCTTAAGAATGATAACTGGATACACATTGAGGGACAGACAGAGAAAAGTAGACATAAGAGAAAAGTGCCAAACAAACGACGTTGTCAGATGATAAGGCAGAGAAAAAGAGAACCAGCATGTCAATAGAATGGGCCCCGACAGAATGGCCATAATAATTCGCAACAACGTACCCCATGGCAGAAGACCTACTGGACGACCACCTAAACGTTGGCAAGACAGTTGACAGTCAACCTCGCAAGAGTTGATTAGACGAGGAGGAAACCGGAACTAAACAGGCGATACGCCTTCCAAAAGAAGAAGAAGAAGAAGCAATTAAATGGACGTACTTACTAATATCTGTATTTTTCTTCACTGATATAACTGAACGTAGCATGGAATAATATACCCAAAGTGATGAAGCCTTCCTATGTTTTGAAAGATGTTCAAAATATGCCAGGAGAACCTTTTCGTTACTACTATTCTTGATTCCTTTCCCTTTACACCAATCTTCAAGTTTTACATAGGCTTACTCGTACGTTTGTCTTAATTTTTCGGGAAGTAGGGAATCGACAACGTTTTGCGCATGCCTTCAATATCCGAAGGGACACTTTCAGAATCAGAATCACCCATATTAATATTATTTTTTGCTTTTTGCTAAAACTGAACGTTTAACACAAAATTAAACATCAATAATTGAGTTGTCAAAGTCCAAATGGAAACAATCAACAAGCACGGATACCACGGCGTCGACTAATATGGACACCTGATAATTTTGAATTTTAATTTTTATGACGATATCTCTGATATTTTAAATTAAATCAAATCTCTTTGGATTGTCCCTCGTGTCGCGTCGTAGATTAAATTTTTATTGATACACGTTCGATACGAACTTTTTAATGAAACTTGTGTAACTAAGCCACGAGGCGTTAGCCGAGTTACACGCGTTTCATTATGATGTTCGTATCGAACTTGTATCATTAATAACTATTGTAGGTCTATATATTTGTAGAATGTAGAATGAGTGGGAGGAGGGTTAATCACTGCGACCTTACAGATCTATTGTGTCCCCCTTTCTTGAGTTATAACTCATTATATAGTTCCAGGGCTATGAGAAAAGCCAGTATCTGGGACGGTTTTATAAAGGGTAATTCTCCATCTCCAATATCAGTTGTACCAAAATATATGGCACCAATGGTTGTCGTCTCGACGCACTCAGTGATGAGGTGTTCTGGTGTTTCCCATTTTTCCCCACAGAATCGCACACAGCATTCGCCGTTTTCCCTTAGTTTCAATCTACTGAGGTGTTCATTGAGGAGACAGTGTCCTGTTCAAAACCCCGTGATAATCCGAAGATTGTTCTTACTTAAATCAAGGTCAGTTTTTGTTTTCTTGGTCGTAAGTCCTTAGAAACTTCTTCGAGTGTCTTAGACCGTTGGAGGATTCCCATTCCAGGTTACGGAAGGAGGCTTTCAAGTTCTTGAGTTCCGCTTTGAGTTGGTTTCCGCTTGAAAAGCAGAACGGTTCTGGTCCAGTTAGAGGAGCGTTCGCTTCTTTTCTAGCTAGATCACTTGCTTTCTCTTTACCTTCTATCCTATGGTGAACTAGTACCCAGAGTAGGAGGACTGGGTTTTCTTTGCCTATTTTGTTCAGCTTCTCTATCTTTGGCCAAATTCAAATTGATTGATACTGAGTTGATCGCTTTTAACGCAACTTGACTGTCAGATAAGATGGCTATTTCGTGTTTCGATAGCGTAGATTTCTGCCTGTAGGATGCTCAGGTAGGTGCCCATTGGTTCGGAGTATTTAATTCTCGGCCCAAATACTCCGATCTCTGTCCCTACATTGGTTTTTGAAGCATCAGTATACCAAGTTATTGTATGGTCTTTTAATTGCTAAGAAACCGTCGTTTCTCTCTTACAATTCATTTTATTGTTCAATACTACATTGAGATAATTTCTCAAAGTTTTACATTCTTGGTATTTCATCCACAGGGAGTTGGAGGAGTGGTATTTCCTTTTTGAGGATGTTCCAAGCCCCTGATTTAACAATTCTCCCAGTACTGACTCCGTTAGTGACCATTCTAGTCATTGTCGCATTGGCATATCTGCCGATGACAATGGGCAATGGTGTTGGTTTGGGATGGGTCTCTAGAATGACCTCCATTGCTGCTATTGGACAGGTTCTCATGGCTCCTGTGATGCAGATGCATGCCAGTCTCTGGGTTTTGCACAGGTTCAGAATTGCCTTACGTTGTTCTGGTTTTGTGTACCAAGCAACTGCTCCATAAGTAATCATGGGACTTACTATCATGGTATACGTCCAGCGCGTCTATCTACTTAGTTATAAAAAAATATAAATATAAGACCAAGATAAAGACTCCGTTGTTCTTGATCTTTCTTGAATTTTTATTTTATTTTACTTATGTTATTATATACGGTATTCTCAATTATTGTACTTATCGACTTGGAAATATAGATATTTATTATTATTCTCTTGATCTTTCAGTTTAATAAGTAGTCTTCGTCATGGTGTTGCTGCGAGATTTTTGCAAGTCTTGCACTGTTAATAGATTTTTAATCACAACACAGTGGGACTAAGGTAAGATTAAATCGGACAAAAAAAGAATTGGCAAAAAGAATTTGCAATAACAATTCAATTGTTTAAAAACATATTATTCCGTTACAATACCCACTCTCGAAGCAGTTAAAACATTCTCTCAATATTCAGTTCATTAAAATGTCATAATAAACATTAAACTAATTCCGTCAACGTATTATACCAATTGAGTAGAAAACCCGCACCCAAATATATTGCGATCTGTCTTTTACATGATCAATAACGAGGCGCAAAAAAATTAGAACAAGGCTATCAATCAAAAATTGCGAATAAAAAAACTGAATCCTTCCATTTTCGGTTGCGCTTTGCAAAGCTGCTATTGTATTCGCTTAATTTTATGCTCGATGACTTTCTCTGACTCGTTGCCAAATTTAATTTGCAAATTTTTGTTTGTGCTGTATAATATTTATCTCGCCGGCTCTCTAGACTAGAGTCATTGACATATTTATGGATCAGACTACGGTGTACAAGGTGATTTGATTATAGGTATGCTTGTGTTTACGCAAATATCGTCGAAAGCTTCATTCATTCACTGGAGCAGGTATAATTAGTTGATGTTTTTATATATGAAAAGTTACCTGCGGTCAGGAGATTCATGTGCCAATTCAAATAAGTAAAAAAAAAATTGGCGCCGGCAGGCACGTATAGCCGCACATACTAAAATATGTTAATACAAAGTTGGTAGGCAGTTCTTTTAGTTTCAAAGTAAAGGAATTTTTCCAATTTTTTTTTATCTCAAAAACTGCGACTTTGACTGATTTTGATGTTATTACAAATTTTGTTGCAGATATATTATTCATAATCTTAAATTGAAAACCGAGTTTCGCTAGCTACTGTAATTTTGGAGTTACGATTTTTTAAAATTTTTAACCTCCTTCCATACGCCCTTAACAACCCCCCCCCACCCAAAACTAATGACCAGATTTTCGGGTGCCACAGTATTTTCGTGCCAAATTTGGTTAAAATCGGTTTAGCGGTTTTGGAGTTATCGTGTTATGGACAGACGGACAGACAGAGAGACAGATACCATGAAAATATTTTGTATTTAGGTCATTCATGACCCAAATAACTCATTTTGAGTGAAATTAAAAAAACTTTTTTTTTGTCCATCTTAGTCATTCTCTCTCTCTCTCTCCCTCTCTCTCTCCCCCCTCTCTCTCTCTTTCTCTCGTAAACCCAATAAGACGTAGGTAACACCTATAATTTTTAACAAGTAGCAGTAGAGCCATTGGCGTAATTACAAGGGCGCCCGGGGGCGCCGCCCCCCACCCCCAGGTACTGCTGGGCACCCCCCAGAGAAATCCTGAATTATGACTCTTGGTATGTATATGACTACGTATTATTTTTATTTGTTTGCGATGCAGTAAAAATTACGTTTTCTAGTTTTGTTTAGTTAATATTATTTTGTTGTGTTCAAAAAATGTGTTATTTTTATTTTTTTTTAGAAAATTTGTAGGTATTTAAGTAATCTACTGGAACACGGTCTGATAACCAAGTCTATGAAATTTATTGATAGAGAAATTCATGTAAACGTTTCATTATTCAAAAAATGTGTTTTAAAATTATTTTTCATTTTCAAAAAAACAAAAGCCATAGGCCCCCCCCTTTGTTCAACACCAGCCCCCCCCCCCACCCCCCTTCGCCCACCACAGGATAAATTGCTACCTCCGATAATGAGTAGAGCTTGTAGGAAAATACATGTCAAAGTTTCTGTATATCCGTGTTCTATTATTTTCTTTTTTCTTAAACTAGAGAATATAACCTTACGCTCAACATGGTTAAACGTCACCTAAATTCTAAACTAAACCTAAGTTCTAAAAAGACCGCGGAATAATATATTTTATTATTTTCAATGATAATGGTCTAAATAGTCTAGAAGTACCATTGCTCAATTTGAACCAGTTCGATTTAGAAAAGTAGTAGGTTTAATAGAGGAATATTACAGTAGAGCTGTAAGTGTAGAATATGCTACAAATTCTCTTACAAAAAAAAATCAAAATAATATAGATATTTTTATAAAAAAATTGGCCCCTAAGTTTAATTCAGTTCTACGCACTCTATTTTCTTTGAAGTTGTTTGATATATCTAGCCAAATTTCTGTCTAAAATTCCATTACATACATTATGCACGTTCCTTTTAAAGTTACTAAATTTGTGTACAAAATAATTCATAAACCAAAAAAAAATAAACACAGCTTGTTGTAAACTTGAATTATATGCGATGTAATCCTGTTTAACAACATAGGGATATTTTGTTTAAAAGAAATGGTTGCCAAAAACTATATATCTGTGGTCTAATGACGCACAACTTTTCAGTTTTAGATTCAAATTTATGATGTTATAATCCTGTATCAAGACAGTAATTTGACATCACATTTGTGGTGAACATTTATAAATTTATAAATACGCGGAATCGGAATCTCATTGTTGTTGCATGAAGAAATTTATTAAATACAACTTTATTTTATACAGGGTGATCCGAACTGTAAGAGATCTGTTTTACGTAAAAAACTTCGTAAATGTATATTTTTTACTCAGTAGTTTTATACAGGTACTTCAAACCAGTTAAAAACTATATAGGTGGCGCCCTCTACAAGTAGGAGTCATATTAATACCAAAATCAAATTTCTCATGGCAAAAAATGCCCAGATATCAATTTTCATCCAAATATTGACGTTATTTTAGAAATTATTTGGAACAAATCGAAATAAAAATGAAACTTCTACACCCTGTATCTCAGAAACTAAGCATTTTAGGACATACATTTATACGAACTTTTTACTTATTTTTATCGACAAGATATGCTGCTGAAGTTTCCGAGATACAATTCGGACCATCCTGTATATTAAAATAACTTTTGTGGTTAAAATCATGTAAATAAAATCAATATTATACGAGTATATCTTTTTCATATTTGCTATAAATTGGTTTAGAAACAATTCTAGTTAGAAAATATATATTGCCCCATTTGCATTAAGAATATGCTGTAGCAGCAAATATGTGGGTAACTACATTTTTTATAAATCAAACCGCAATGTTGCGTTTTTTCTCTCTATGGTTTTTACTATGCACTTCTACGTCTTTGATTTTATTAAACTACGAATAATGTTATTTAAATTCTTATTCTACTAACGGCACCTGTGTTAAATAATATACATTAAATCAGTTTTATTCCTAAAAGACGTACATGGTCTCTAAGACATCACACAAATTTATGTTGTAAAGAAGTTATTTGCACCAAACCTTAACCCAGAATGGTCTATCTAATCGACAACAGAGCAAGGTTGTAGTGTCTCTATGTTTAGATCCCCTGCAGAGCGATGTATTACTTTAAGTAACGGATTTTGGGTGTTACTACGGATTTTGGGTAGAATATGTTAAAAATAAATATTTTCTATAGAGAAGATTATTAAACAATTTAATATAATATTATATTAATTTATTATTTTGACTTATTAACTTATTGATTAAACAAAGAACAGCGTCAGAGTTAGCCTCTCATAGTTCATTTCACATGAAAAATTTGATTTTAATGTCATTATGACTCTTATTTGTAGGGAGAGCCACTTACAGGTGTTTTAACTCTTTTGAAGAGTAATAACTTTTCGTCCGTTCCTGCATATAACTATTGAGTGAAAAAATATACATTACCGTGATTTTTTACGTAAAAAATGTCCCTTGGTAAAAATTGCTACGAGGAACAGTTCTGAAGATATTTAGAATGGAAATATAGTCAATACATGTCTTTATTGACTAAAAATACACATATTGAATAAATAGTTATTTGACTGAAATGGTAACTAATGGAAACTTTTTTTAATTAATCAAAGAAAAATGTATGATTAACTAACATGTTTAATTTATGCCAATGATGACAGGTATTGATAATTTCGATTCTAAATATTTCGAGAACCATTCCAACTCGTAGCGATTTTCACCAAGATACTTTTTTGCGTAAAAAAACATAGTAAATTCATTTTTTTTACTCTGTAGTTTTATACAGGTACACTTTTCAACCCTGTTAAAAAATATGTAGGTGGCGCCCTCTACAAGTAGGAGTCATATTGACATCAAAGTCCAAATTTCTCATGTCAAAAAACTTCCAGACACAAATTTTCATCCTTATATTGACGTTACTTCAGAAATTATTTGGAAAAAATCGAAATAAAAATGAATTGAATGAAATTCTACACCCTGTATTTCCGAAATAATAATACGAACTTTTTTACTTATTTTTTTCTGCAGAATATGCTGCCGAAGTTTCCGGAATACAGTTCTGACCATCCTGTATACTCATCGAATAAAGAATTATTATTATTATGTGTGTTAACATCAACTGATGAAGGCTGTAATGTTGGCCGAAACGTTTG